>NC_030815.1:82705976-83009007 GCF_001704415.2 Capra hircus
TACAGTACGTCTTTGTTGGTTATCTGTTTTGTATATAGTAGTGTGTGTATATTAATCCCAAATTCTCAACTTCTTATCCTCCCACCCCCAGCTAAAAATAACCGTACAGTTTTTTTGGTAACTATAAGTTTGTTTTCTGTGTCTCTGAGTCAATTTCTGTTTTGTAAATAACTTCATTTCTTAATTTTTTTTAGATTCCACATATAAATGGTATCATATGGTATTTGTTTTTCTCTGTTGTTGCAAATAGCAATATTCCATTCTTTTTATGGATGACTATTATTCTGCTGTAGATGTGTATACCGTATCTTCTTTATCCATTTGTCTGTCAGTCAACACATAGGTTGCTTCCAGGTCTTGGTTACTGTAAATAACACTGCTATAAACATGGGGGTGCATGCATCTTTTTGAATTAGAGTTCTCTCCAGATATATGTTCCCAGGTTCTTTTTAAAGAACCCCCATACTGTTCTCCATGGTGGTTGTACCAATTTACACTCCCACCAACAGTGTTGGAGTGAGTGAGTGGGTGAGTGAGTGAAGTCGCTCAGTCGTGTCCGACTCTTTGCGACCCCATGGACTGTAGCCTACCAGGCTCCTCCCTCCATGGGATTCTCCAGGCAAGAATACTGGAGTGGGTTGCCATTTCCTTCTCTAGGGGATCTTCCCGACCCAGGGATCAAACTCAGGTCTCCAGCATTCCAGGCAGATGCTTTAACCTCTGAGCCACCAAGGAAGCCCAACAATGTTGGAGGGTTCCCTTTTCTCTACACCCTCTCCAAAGTCTTCTTTTTATAGACTTTTTACTGATGGCCATTCTGAAGGTGTTTGGTTTGCATTTCTCTAACAGTTAGCAATATTGATTATTTTTTCATGAACCTGTGGGCCATTTGTATATCTTATTTGGAGAAATGTCTATTTAGGTCTTCTGCCCATTTTGTATTGGGTTCCTTGTTGTTGTTGTTTTTTTTAATATTAAGCTGAAGAGTATATTTTGGAAATTAACCCCTTGTTGGTAGCATCATTTGCAAATATTTTCCCCCAGCCTGTATGTTATCTTTTTGTTTTATGGTTTTCTTTGCTGTATAAAAGTTTTTCAGGATAATTAGGACCCATTTCTCTATTTTATTTACTTATCTATTTTATATTAAATATTTATCTATTTTATTTCCATTAATCTAGGAGATGAATCCAAAAATAGTATTGCTATATGTCCAAAAGTGTACTGCCTATGTTTTCCTCTAGGAGTTTTATAGTATCCAGTCTTGCACTAAAGTCTTTAATCCATTTTGAGTTTATTTTTGTATATGCTGTTAGCTGCTACTGCTGCTGCTGCTAAGTCGCTTCAGTCATGCCTGACTCTCAGCGACCCCATGGACTGCAGCCCGCCAGGCTCCTCCGTCCATGGGATTTTCCAGGCAAGAGTACCGGAGTGGGGTGCCATTGCCTTCTCCGTATGCTGTTAGAGAATTTCTAATTTTATTCCTTTACATGTAGCTATCTACTTTTCCCAGCACCACTTATTGAAGAGACTTTTTTCCGTTGTATATTCTTGCCTCCTTCATCATAGATTAATTGACCATAATTGCATGGATTTATTTTTTGGCTTTCTATCCTATTACATTGATCTATGTGTCTGTTTTTGTGCCTGTACCATACTGTTTTAATTACTGTAGCTTTGTAATAAAGTCTGAAGTTAGAGAGCATGATTTCTGTAGCTCCATTCTTCTTTCTCAAGATTGTTTTGGCTATTTGGGGTCTTTTGTATTTCCATACAAAATTTTAAATGGGTTGTCTAGTTCTGTGAAAAATGCCATTTTCTTTGAATCTATAGGTTGTCTTGCATAATATGGTCATTTAAAAGATATTCATTCTTCTAGAATCAATATTGTGAAAATCACTGCACTACCAGACACAATCTACAAATTCAATGCAATTCCTATCAAATTACCAATGGCATTTTTCACAGAACTAGAACAAAAAATTTCACAATCTATATGGAAACACAGAAGACCCCAAATAGTCAAAGCAATCTTGAGAAAGAAGACTGGAGCTGGAGAAATCAACTTACCTAATTTCAGACTATATTATAAAGCTATAGTCATCAAGACAGTATGGTACTGGCACAAAAACAGAAGTATAGACCAATGGAACAAAATAGAAAACCCAGAGATAAACCCTCACACCTGTGGGTACCTTATCTTTGACAGAGAAGGCAAGAATATACAATGGGGAAAGATAGTCTCTTCAATAAGTGGTGCTGGGAGAACTGGGCAACTACATGCAAGAGAATGAAATTAGAACACTTCCTGACACCATACAAAAAGATAAACTCAAAATGGATTAAAGATCTAAACATAAGACCAGAAAATATAAAGCTCTTAGAAGAAAACATAGGCAGAATGCTGTATGACATAAACCATAGCAAGACCCTTTATGACCCATATCTTAGAATAATGGAAATAAAAACAAAAATAAATGAATGGGACCTAATTAAACTTTAAAACTTCTACACAGCAAAGGAAACTATAAACAAGGTGAAAAGACAACTCTCAGTATGGGAGAAAATAATAGCAAAGGAAAAAATTGACAAAGATTAATTTCCAAAATACACAAGCAGCTCATACAACTCAATACCAGAAAAACAAACAACTCAATCAAAAAGTGGGACAAAGACTTAAACAGACATTTATCCAAAGAAGACATATGAATGGGTAATAAACACATGAAGAGATGCTCAACATCACTCACTATTAGAGAAATGCATATATATCACCTCCCACCAGTCAGAAAGGCCATAATTTAAAAATCCACAAACAACAAGTGCTGGAAAAGGTTTGGAGAAAAGGGAACCCTCTTGCACTGCTGGTGGGAACATAAATTGATACAGCCACTATGGAAGACAGTATGGAGATTCCTTAAAAACTAGGAATAAAACAACCATATGACCCACAATACCACTTCTAGGCATGTACCCTGAAGAAATCAAAACTGAAAAAGACACATGTGCCACCAATGTTCATTGCAGCACTATTTACAATAGCTAGGTCAAGGAAGCAACCTAGATGTCCATCAACAGATGAATGGATAAAGAAGCTGTAGTACATACATACAATAGAATACTACTCAACCACAAAAAGGAATACATTTGAGTCAATTCTGATGAGGTGGATGAGCCTAGAGCCTGTTATACAGAGTGAAATAAGTCAGAAAGAGAAAAACAAGTATCGTACATTAACACATATATATGGAATCTAGAAAGATGGTACTGATGCACCTATTCTCAGAGCAACAGAGAAGATACAGACATAGAGAACAGATTTATGGACAAGGGTTGGAGAAAAGAGAAAGAGGGTGAGATGAATGGAGAGGGTAGAATGGAATCATACACTAATATATATAAATAGATAGCCAATGGAAATTTGCTGTAAGACTCAAGCAACTCAAACTGGGTTCTGTAATAACCTAGAGGGGGTGGAAAGGGCAGGAGGTGGGAGAGAGATTCAAGCGGGAGGGGACATATGTTCGTCTATGGTTAATTCATGTTGATGTATGACAGAAATCAAACCAATATTGTAAAGTAATCATCAATCAGTTCAAAATAAATAAATATATTAAAAAACAGTAAGGGACTCCAGTCAATTAATGGAAT
Organism: Capra hircus; assembly: GCF_001704415.2. NCBI lineage: Eukaryota > Metazoa > Chordata > Mammalia > Artiodactyla > Bovidae > Capra > Capra hircus. The sequence continues at coordinate 82,709,628 of NC_030815.1, forward strand.
GAAGAATGTGATGCCAGAAACACATTCTTCAGTACTGAGAATAAAGTAGAAATAGAGAAACTTCTTGGAGAAGGCAATGGCACCCCATTCCAGTACTCTTGCCTGGAAAATCCCAGGGACAGGAGAGCCTGCTGGGCTGCAGTCCATGGGGTTGCGAAGAGTCAGACATGACTGAGCTACTTCACTTCCACTTTTCACTTTCATGCATTGGAGAAGGAAATGGCAACCCACTCCAGTGTTCTTGCCTGGAGAATCCCAGGGACAGGAGAGCCTGCTGGGCTGCTGTCTATGGGGTCGCACAGAGTCGGACATGACTGAAGTAACTTAGCAGCAGCAGCTTAGCAGAGAAACTTCTTAACACTGCCAGACCTACACTTCAGCTATTTATTCAACTTGAGAAAATTCAGTCATCAGTGACATCACCTTGAATCCAACTGTAACAGTTAATTTATTAAAGTAAAAGTTTAGAAATCTAAAAATATTGATTCTTCTAATCCAAGAACAATATATCTTTCCATCTGTTCTTGTCATCTCCAATTTCTTTCATCAGTGTCTTATAGTTTTCAAAGGATACAACTTCTGCCTCCTGAGGTAGGTTTATTTCAAGGTATTTTATTCCTTTTGATGCAATGATAATTGGGATTGTTTCCTTAATTTCTCTTTATAATATTGTGTTACTAGTATATAGAAATGCAAGAGATTTCTGTGTATTAATTTTGTAACCAGAAACTACTGAATTCAAGCTGAGATTTAGTATTTTTCTGGTAGTGTCTTTAGGATTTTCTGTGTATAGCATCGTGTCATCTGCAAACAGTGACAATTTTATTTTTTCTTTTTCAATTTGGATTTGTTTTATTCCTTTTTTTCTCTGATTGCTGTGGCTAGGGTTTTCAAAGTTATGCTGAATAAAAGTGGTGAAAGTGGGCGTCCTTGTCTTATTCCTGATCTTAGAGAAAATGCTTTCACCGTTTCTCAATTCAAGTGGGTTTGTCATATATGGACTTCATTATGTTATGTTCCCTCTATGTTCACTTTCTGAAGATTTTTAAATCATAAATGGATGTTGAATTTTATCAAAAACATTTTCTGCATCTACTGAGATGATGATCATATAGTTTTTATTCTTCAATTTGTTAATGTGGTATATCACATTGATTAATTTGCTGTTATTTTTGTGATATCTTTGTCTGGTTTTGGTATCAGGATGATGGTGGGCCCATAGAATGAGTTACTCTGCAACTTTTTGGAATAGTTACAGAAAAATAGGTATTAACTCTTTTCTAAATGTTAGAATTCACCTGTGAAGCCATCTGGTCCTGGATGTTTTAAAATTACTGATTCAACTTCAGTACTGGTAATTGATCTGTTTATATTTTCTATTTCTTCCTGGTTCAGCCTTGGGAGAGTATATCTTTTTAAGAAGTTGTCCATTTCTTCTAGGTTGTTTATTTTATTGGCATATAGCTGCTCATAGTAGTCCCTTATGATCCTTTTTATTTCTTTAGTGTTAGTTGTAACTTCTTTTCATTATCAAAGATTATTGATTTGGGCCCTCTCTCTTTTTTTCTTGATGAGTCTGGTTAAAGGTTTAAGAATTTCATCTTTTCAAAGAACAAGCTTTCAGTTTCATTGATCTTTTTGATTGCTTTCTTCATTTCTATTTCATTTAATTCTGCTCCGATCTTTTTTATTTCTTTCTTTCTACTAACTTTGAGTTTTATTAGATTTTCTTTTTGATTTCCTCTTTGATTTCTTTGTGATCCATTGATTGTTTAGTAGAATGTTGTTTAGTCTACAACATGTGTGTGGGTTTTGCAGTTTTTTTTTCCTTGTAGTTGATTTCTAGTCTCATAGCATTGTGGTCAATAAAGATGCTTGATATGGTTTCAGGTTCCTTAAATTTCCTGAGGTTTGGTTTGTAGCCCAGCATGTGATCTACACTGGAGAATGTTCCATGTGCACTTGAAAAGAATGTGTATTCTACTACTTTCAGATGGAATTCTCTATAAATATCAATTAAGTCCATCTGGTCTAATGTACCATTTAAAGCCTGTTTCCGTATTGATTTTCTGTCTGGGTGATCTGTCCATTAATGTAAACGGAGTGTTAAATTCTCCAGTATTACTGTGTTACTGTCCATTTCCCCTTTTATGTCTATTAACATTTACTTGTATACTGAAGTGTACCTATGTTGGGCACAAATACATTTACAATTTTTATATCTTTTTCTTGGATTGATCTTTTGTCATATGTAGTGTCCTTCTTTATCTCTTGTAACAGTCTTTATTTTAAAGTCTATTTTGTCTTCTGTAAGTATTGCTACTCTAGCTTTCTTTTGATTCCCATTTGCATGGGATGCCTTTTTCCATCCCTTCATTTTCAGCCTGTGTGTATCTCTAGATCTAAAGTGAGTCTCTTGCAGGCAGCATATACACAGATCCTCTTTTTTCAGCCATTCAGCCAGTCCATGTCTTTCAGTTGGAGCATTAATCTATTTACATTTAAGGTAATTTTCAAAATGTATGTTTCTATTGCCATTTTATTAATTGTTTTGTAGATCTTTTTCCCCCTTTCTTCTTTTGTTCTCTTCTCTTTAGTGTTATGTTTGGATTTCTTTTTTCTTTTATGTGTATATCTATTATAGATTTTTGGTTTACAGTTACCATGAAGTTTTTGTATAACAGTCTCTCTCTCTTTATATATATATGCTGATCTCTTAATTTCAAACGCATTTTAGATACCCTACATTTGTACTCTCCTCCCCTCATGATTACTGTTTCTCATGTTATATTTTACATGTAATTATAAAATTTTACATCTAACTGTTTTATATATCCTTTAACTGTTTATTGTGAATACAAATTATTTTACTACTTTTGTCTTTTAGCTTAATGTGTGGATGATTTCCTACCTTTATTATATATTTGCCTTTACCAGTGAGCTTTTCCATTTTGTAACTTTCTTGTTTCTAGTAGTGACATTTTCTTTTCCACCTACAGAAATTCTTTTAGCATTTGTAGTAAAGCTGGTTTGGTGATGCTGAATTCTTTTAGCTTTTTTTTTTTTTTTTTTCTTGCCTGTAAAGCTTTTGATATCTCCTTAAAATCTGAATAAGAGCTGCACTGGGTAGAGAATTCTTGGTTGTATGTTTTTCTCTTTCACCACCTTAAATATATCTTTCCATTCCCTTCTGGCCTGCAGAGTTTCTGTTGAAAAATTAGGTGATGACCTTATGGGAGTTCTGTTGTATGCTATTTGTTACTTTTCTCTTGTTGCTTTTAATATTCTCTGTTTATCTCCAATTTTTTTCATTTTGATTGCAATGTGTCTTGCTTTATTCCCTTTTGGGTTAATCTGAGACTCTCTGCACTTCCTGGACTTGGGTGACTATTTCCTTTGCCAGGTTAGGGAAATTTTAAGCTATGATCTCTTCAAGTATTTTCTCAGGCCATTTCTTCTCTCTCTTCTCCTTCTGGTCCCCATACAAGATGAATATTAGCGTGTTTGATGTTGTCCCACAGGTCTCTTACATTGTCCTCGTTTCTTCTCATTTTTATTTTTTTTCTGTTCAACAGCCATGATTTCCACTACTCTGTTTTCCAGCTCACTGGTTTATTCTTCTGCCTCATTGAGGGTACTATTGATTCTGCAGTATAGTTTTTATTTCAGTTATTATATTCTTCAATTCTGTTTATTCTTTATATTTGCTAATTCATTGTTGAAATTTTCTATTTTTCTCTGTCTGAGAATTCATTCTCCTGCTGAGTTCTTTGACCGTCTTTATGATCATTACTCTGAATTCTTTCTCAGGTAGATTGCCTATCTCCACATCTCTTAGTTCTTCTAGGGTTTTCTCTTTTTCCTTTATCTGAAATCTATTCCTCGGTTGCCTCATTTTGTCTAAATTACTATTTGTATTTTTATGTATCTGATAGGTTAGTTACATTTCTCGACCTTGGAGAAGTGACCTTTTGTAGGAGACATCCTATGTGTTCCAGCAGTGGAGTCCCCTCTGATCAGCCAAGAACCAGGGACCAGTTGGTTCCAGGGTAGTGTCTGGCCTGAGTTTGTGGACTCAGTCTGAAGTTTTCTTTCTTCTGGTGCCTGCCTCCTGGAGAGACTGGTCTAGAGGCTTGTGCAGGGCTCCTGGCAACAGGGGGCCAGTGCCCGCCCCTTAGTGGGTGAAGCAGAGTCTTCTCCCTCTGGTGGGCAAGACCATGTCTAGAGGCATGTCTAGAGGTGGCTGTAGACTCAGGAAATCTTTAGGCAGCCTGTCGGCTGATGAGTATGTCTATTTCCCTGCCCAATTTGTTGTTTGGCATCCCAGGACTGAAGCCTACAGGCTGTTGGATGGAGCAGGTCTTGATGTCAGGATGTCAGCCTCCAGGAGGGTTCACACAGATGAATACTTTCTGATATATAAATCACCAGTGGCTACATCTCTAGGGTGAGCCACAGCAACCTCCTACTTCTCCAGGAAACCCTCCAAAACCAGTAGGTACATCTGGCCCAGACTCCTATAAATTATTGCTTTTGCCCTTTGTCCTGCTACATGTGAGATTTTGGTGTACATCCTATAAAAGTGGAGTCTCTATTTTCCCCAGTCCTGTGGAGCTCCTGCAATCAACTCCGCTGGCCCTCAAAGCCAAATGTTACGGAGGCTTCTCCTCCAGATGCTTTACTCCTGACGTGGGTCTCAGAACTCTTGCTCCTGTGGGTGAGCCTCTAATATATTTATCCTCCAGTTTGTGGGTCACCCACTTGCCTCACAAAGTATAAGATTTCATTATATTGTGAGTCTGCCTCTCCTACCAGTCTTGTCGTGGTTCCTCCTTCATGTCTTTAGGTGTAAAAGATCTTTCCTGGCACAATCTTTTTTAACAATGAGTGTTCTACAGATTGTCTTGAGTTTGGCATGCTCTTGAGAGGTGATGAGTTGAGGGTCCTTTTACTCTGCCATCTTGGCTATCTCTCCCAAGCTACAAACTTTTAAGCTGAGACCTAAATGATCAAAACTATTGATCAAGTGAAGAGCTAGCAAGAACATTCCAAGCACTAGAGAACATATGTGAAAAGTGCCTGGAGCTAGACAGAGTTTGGGCAAGAGCAACAAACTCCAAGAAGCCAGAACTGTTGGAAAGTTGCAAAAATAAAAAGGAGAGTGCAGCAGCTCAACATGCAGTGAAGATGAGAGCCAAGGACCAGCTTGTGTGTGCCACAGAGAAGGGCTGCCTCTTCAGCCATTCTAAGAGCTCCTGGCCCAATGCTGAAACAACCTGGTTCATGCTGGAAGACCCCAATGACTGCTGCATGGAAAACAGACCTGGACAGGGTATGGGTGGGACAGGAGCAGAAGGGAGGGCTATTGTAATGGTCTGAGCTGCAGGAATGGAGGCTCACATGACTGGCAACCATGGAGACAAAGAGAAGTGGACAGACTTAAGGTGTATCTTGGAGGCAAACTGGAAAGGATGTACTAGTGAAACAGGTGTGTGAAGGGCAAGGTAGGTTGAGGAGAGAGAAGGAGGAAATCAAGATTGACTCCCAGGCTTCTGCCTTGAGCAGAGGAAGAGGGTGGCAACTTTTACTGAGATGACGAAAACAAGGGGAGAAATGAGTTTCAAAATAAAAAAATCGTGACTTTGGTCTTCAGTGTGGGAAGTTTGAGATGCTCATGAGACATCCACGTGGAGACACCCTGAAGGCAGTTGTCCATGCCGAAGTGGAGCTGGAGTTCTGTGGAAGCATCTGATGTGGAGATAGATACTTAGAAGTTGTTGGTGCAGATGGGACTGAGTGGGAACAGCTTAGGGGTTCAGACACTAGTATGATGCCCTGCCCACAACTGAGCTTGGCGCCTCTGCTGCCCTGCCAAACAGGCTCACAGAAATCCCCCTCTTGCACCCAGTCACTGAAAAATTTTATAAGCTGTCTTTTCCAACAGGCTCTAAGCTTCTTAAAGGGATGTGAAAAAAGATTGATTTTGAAATCCAAAGTACAAGAAAAGCCTAGTGATAATGGGAAAGGTTCGATCTTACAATCCCAAAATGGTTCCCAGTTGCTGGCATGATTTCCAGGCCCGTCTGCCCACACAGGAGCTGCTACAGTGGCCAACCAGCAGAGGACAAGCCAGATCCGGCCAGGGGAAAATCTGATTATCTATCTAACAGCATTTGATAGCAGCATCCAAACATCCTACCCCTCCTCCAAAAAAATCTCTTCACACCCCCAAGCCCTCAGAAGAGACTCTGTGTTACTATTGCAAGCTAGCTAGAAAGAAGCTTTGGCTGAAAGGATGTGCTGAAAGCCAGCAGAGAGAGATTGATGTGTAGAGCTGGGCTGCCCGAGGCATGTGTTCGCCATCTGTCAGGCGGAGGGAGCCCTGCCAGCCCTACATGGTAATTCAGTATTAAAAGAATATCTTTGAATTTGACTGACACCCTGGGCAGCCTCAGCCAAGACGGTTGGGCTCTGGGGTCCAGATGGGATGGAGGGGCTTTGCTGTCCTGAGGGAGATGCCTCCAGAGGGCTGGGCCACCCAGGGTATGCAGGCAGGCTCTCCAGGGCTGGGAGGAGAGTGTGGCTTGGCCCAGGCTGGGCAGGCCTAGGCTTGAGCTGGGACTTTTATATGTGGCTCAGCTTCAAAGACAAGGGTGGAACTGAGAGAAAATGTTCTTCACACATTACCCCTGCTCCAAATGATCCTTCAGGGAACAGTAATGTCAGAGTTTCAGGGTGCCTCCTGCAATGGAATAATCAACTTTAGACTTTTCCTGAAAATGTGTGTACATAGTTAAGTCCAGTAATTTCAGGCCTGAGACCAAGAATGAACAGAAAGCCCCTTTTTAGTGCCAGCTCCTGATGGCTCCATGGAGTATTCTGGTCCCCTTCCCCCACCCCACACAGAGTTCAGTTCAGTTCAGTCACTCAGTCATGCCCAACTCTTTGCGACCCTATGAACCAACTCTTTGTGACCCCATGAACCGACTCTTTGCGACCTCATGAACCACAGCACAAAGGCTCTCCTCCAAAAAGAGTTAGGTGTTCCCTTGGGTTTCCCTGATATCTCAGTTGGTAAAGAATCTACCTGCAATGCAGGAGACCTGGGTTTGATCCCTGGGTTGGGAAGATTACCTGGAGAAGGGAACAGCTGCCCACTCCAGTATTCTGGCCTGGAAAATACCATGGACTATATAGTCCATGGGGTAGCAAAGAGTCAGACACAACTGAGTGACTTTCACTCACTCCCTCCCGTAGAACACAGGAATGGTCGAGTGATCTGCTTTGGTCAATGAAATGCAAGCAGAAATGAAATATGGCAGCTCCAGGCAGAAGCATTCAAAGCCAAATGTGGTTGACTGGATCTTTCTCCCTCTGTCACACCAGTAAGCTCAAGACAGAAGAGTTCCTGAAGCCTGAATCCCAGAACACAGCTAACATGAAGCCGAGTGGCAGCCAACCCATAATAATATTATGATGTGGGTGAGAAATAAGTCTTTTTTTAACCACTGAGAGTTGGGGTCTGATTGTGCCGCAAAACCCAGTATATCCTGACTGATACACTCTCCAGCCCACCCCACCACCATTCCCTCATATACCTGAGAGGTATCAGAAGTTTCGCTTGGCAGGAGGCAAAACTCCTTTGCAGCAACAAAATTTAGAGAGAAAACTGGAGGAGGAGATTTAAAGAAAGCCTGTCTCATATTGTTGTCCTAAGTCACGTCCAACTCTGTGACCCTGTGGACTGCAGCACGCCAGGCTCCCTTGCCCTTCACTATCTCCCAGAGTTTGCTCAAACTCCTGTCCATTGAGTTGGTGATGCCATCCAACCATTGTCCCCTTCTCCTCCTGCCCTCAATTGTTTCCAGCATCAGGGCCTTTTCCAGTGAGTTGGCTCTTTGTACCAGGTGGCCAAAGTATTGGAGCTTCAGCTTCAGCATCAGTCCTTCCAATGAATATTCAGAATTAATTTCCTTTAGGATGGACTGGTTTGTTTTCCTCGCAGTCCAAGGGACTCTCAAGAGTCTTCTCCAGCACCACAACTCAAAAGCATCAATTCATCAGCACTCAGCCTTCTTTATGGTTCAACTCTCACATTCACACATGACTCCTGGAAAAACCATATCTTTGACTATATGGATCTTTGTCAGCAAAGTGATGTCTCTGCTTTTTAATATGCTGTCTAGGTTTGTCATAGCTTTTTTTCAACACAACTTAGAAAAGCACCAGGCCTGAAACCACAAGAGGTTGTTTTTAAAGCATTACATTCGTGACAGAAATAACTAAACGTAGGAGACCCAGACAAAAAGGTCTCAAGTCTCCTCACCAATGATACTGTGGTGTGAAGGGTACAAGATGGCAATTCAGGTGAAAAGATGCAGATGGACAAAATGTACCTGTGGATTATTTATGCATCCTGCTTTATACATGTGTGGGCTCTTTTTTTTTTTTAATCTGACTATAATACTTTCATCTTGGTGTGTGATCTAATCTTTCTCATCTAGTAAAAATCAAACTTTAACAGTAATACTTATTTTGGTTAATGAAGAGAAAGAATTCTGCTCCTTTGAATCAATTCCAAGTTTATCAATGAGCCTTTCTGGTGTGAGGATTACCTGCACACCTCAGAGCCCCAGCTGAGAACACGGACTCGCTGGCAGACAGGATGCTTCCCATTTGGTTACCAAGACATTTCCAGTTCAGCTGCTAAAAACCCAAACATCTTTCTTGTGAGCTGTTCCCCTGAGATGCCCGAGTTGGCTCTCAGAACTGAACTTCACATTTTCCATTGTGCTGTCAGTTACCAAAAGAATGGGCTTACCCCCATCTAAAAGAGGCTCTGAAAAACCTGCATCTGATTTAGCGTTCAGCTCACAACTCTGCACTTCCAACAGGTTGCAGTCATATGAACTGGGGGCACTCGTGCTATTTTCACGAACACATATGGTTACATCTGTCAAATGGCAACACTCCCTCTGCCACAAGGACAGGGCCCTTCCAATGGGTTTCAGATGTAAGCCAGTGTGTTTCAGGACACCTGGGATGTCTCCACCCTCAATGACAGCATTCAGCGGCAGAGGCAAGGACAGCCCCCATGAGTGGCAAGTGACTCTGGAGTGGGGAGATGTTTGCCTTGCCACAAAACTATCATCTGGCTGCACAATTTTTTAAATTTTGCCTTTCTTGTTTTTTTCTTTTCCCTCCTTCCCAGTCCTGGCATCTGAGACCATTGTGTGCCTTCCCACTCCCATCCTCACCCCAGACACAACCCCACACCCCCTCCAGCCCCCTCAACTTGGAACTGCCCTGCGGTCTTGTTATTTTACCCACGAATAAGCTTCAGTTTTATAGCAGAAAAAATTATGCACATTACCAAAATCTAATGCTGTCTTCGAAATGAGTTAACAGGCATTTAAAAAGACATATATCGTAGAGAGGAAGTGTGCGCTACCGCCACACTGAGAAACACCTTAGACTGAAGCACGGATAAATGAAGGGATTGAGAAGGAAGGAACTCCTGAAATATTCAGGGCAAGTACCAGAAGAGAGATAGATAGGTTTTAAAACGTTGAAGCCTCCCACAAGTTTTGCTGTATCCCACGTTGAGCTGCCACTACTGAGGCCTCCTTTGTCTCAGGCCATAATTCTTTCCTCTGCATTCTTGGTGGTGAAAGCAGTGAGGCTTTGGGAGTTTAAAGCAAGAGTTATCATTTCTGCCCCTCCCTTGGGATCTCTAACCTCCCTCAGGACCCTCCATTGCTTTGCTGAGGGACAGAACCATGAATGGGGGCCAGCAGAAGGCACCCCCAGGACGGGACCTGGCTTGAGGCCTCACTTGAATTACATGCAACTTGTAGCTTGTCTTGAGGTGATGCTGGGGAAACCTTTCCTTAAATCATCTAGACTTGTAAGTCTGACATTTAATCATGAAGAAGGGTCATTCTTTTGAGGCTTCTGCTCTTTTATTATGCTCTTAGCACCTCACCATGAAAACCTGTGATGAGTTGAAAGTTAAATCAAAGACCACCCCTTCCCCACCTCCACCCTAAGACATAGCATAAGGGCAGCAGTAGAGTCCAATAGTTAGGGCAGAAGATCCTAGAAACAGAAGGCCTAGCTGTGTGACCTTGGGCAAGATACTTAATTTTCCCTCTGTTTTAAGGAAAATGAGCACAGAAGAACCAACCTCTTGGGCTTAGAATGACAGAAAAACAGCATAAGGCATGCCACATGCTCATCAGCAGTGCCTGGCCCATAGAGAGGGTTTGGTGAGCTCTGAGTTTTATCCTCAGATGAGCAGATGTAACTTACTAAGCCGGGGAAGGGAGCTTTCAACTTCCTTCCCCATGGCTGGTGTGGTCAGATGGGTTTACCAGCAACTAGGAGGGGCCTTCACCCTCAGAGGGCCTCATATATTATCTCTATTCCTGGAGCTAGAGGAAATTTCACAATAGACCATCACAGATTGAGGGTTTTTTTCATTCATTGTGCTGGGTGCCTAGTGGGTGCTTTCAGTCTAGAGCAACTAATTTCATTTAATTTCAATTAATTTTAATTTACTTAGTATTGGTGGTTAACAGCTACCATGTTGGACAATGTGGCTTTAGAGATTCATCCATAAATTCTAACAAAATGTCTTTTTATTTTCTATTTCCTCTTTTTCAACTTCCATCTTTTCCTTCTTCATTGTTAACACCCTTGATCAATCCTCTTAAGTTTATTACATTTAATGTGTTTTTTTCCACCTCTAATTTTTTTTTGTGCTTCCTTTTGGGACATTTATTTTATAGTTTAACTTATCTAATAATACTTTTGCTTTTTTGGTTAAGTTTCAGAAGTTCTTATTTCTTAAGTTCTCATCTGATTGCTTTTTCTATTATTTCTTTTCAAAAGAATCCTATACTTGTTATGATACATTGTATTACTTTTTTCTTAGATTCTTTTTGTGGGTTTTTTTTTTCTTAAGTTTTCTTGTGTTCTCTGCATTTTCTCCCTTTTTCCTATGTTCTTTTATTCTGCCTCTGTTATGTCAACAATATTCCTTAAATGTCTGAAGATCCAGGACTATTTCCTTATGTTTAAACTGAGGTGTTAAATTCTGACCGAAAGCTCACGGAGGGCCAGAGCATCTCAACTGGTGGAGCTCCCTTTGGGTCAGTGGGTGACACGTCCCCCTTCCTGCATGTCAGTGTTGAGAGCTCTTTTCTCTGAGGCCATTTGGTTTCCTAAGAGAAGGCTCCTTCCGTCCTTTGCCTGTGATTGGCCAAGGCCAGAGCCAGTAGTGTGTATCTGTTTTCTGATGTTCCGACAGCAAAGAAGGTTAAGAAATCTGGAGTTCCCACCTCTCCACAGGACAACTTCCACCACATCCTCCCATTTTCAACCCGCGTCTGCCCCTTCTTCTCTTCTCTGCTGTGCCTGGTGTCCTCTACCCCAGAGCTGATCTGATGTCTCTACAAATAAACCTTCACAGTTTATTGAAGTTTATTGAAGGTGAATGGGCACCTTCAATAAGAATTCTGTCAGCCCTTAGCTTTTGGCTTCACCTGCCATGGTACCTGATGTCTTTGAGATCTGACAGGTTCTGAGTGACAAGCAAACTCTCTTCTCACCTGTGTCCCTTCTGATGACAGTTAGGATGGACTTTATGGGTCCTGCGCTCTGCCTGTTACTACTTCTCCAGCAGGTCTCTGTCTTTCAAAGACTTCCCCAAATCTCTCTTCCACTCTTATGTTGGTGTTTGTCGGGTGTACTCTTGTATTTCCTGTTTTGTCACCTTGGTGAGTTTTTGGAGGGATAAGAGATAAAAACATATCACCCAATTCGTCATGTCTAATGAGAAACCTTTGTTTTTTTAAAAAACCAAATTCAAGTTCTCTGAGCAGACTAAGGTCCATCTAGTCAAGGCTATGGTTTTTCCTGTGGTCATGTATGGATGTGAGAGTTGGACTGTGAAGAAAGCTGAGCACCGAAGAATTGATGCTTTTGAACTGTGGTGTTGGAGAAGACTCTTGAGAGTCCCTTGGACTGCAAGGAGATCCAACCAGTCCATTCTAAAGGAGATCAACCCTGGGATTTCTTTGGAAGGAATGATGCTAAAGCTGAAACTCCAGTACTTTGGCCACCTCATGCAAAAAGTTGACTCATTGGAAAAGACTTTGATGCTGGGAGGGATTGGGGGCAGGAGAAGAAGGGGGCGACCGAGGATGAGATGGCTGGATGGCATCACGGACTCGATAAACACGAGTCTGAGTGAAATCCAGGAGTTGGTGATGGACAGGGAGGCCTGGTGTGCTGCGATTCATGGGGTTGCAAAGAGTCGGACACGACTGAGCAACTGAACTGAACTGAGCAGATTTTATCCATCAACTGGCTCCACTTATACACCCACTCTTGTTTCCCACTATTTATTCATACAGACTTTTAACTCTAAGCGAATGCCACACCCATTCCCAACTTCATTCTTTTGGCCACACTGCTGTCTTAACTTGGTATCACATTCATATTTATTAAATTAATTTGACCTCAAATAGCACTGTCCTCACGAAGCATTCATTTACTGATTCAGCTCCTAATAGAATTCATTCTCAAATTCTTCCAGCATCTACAGTTTGTACCATATTGTATTGCTCTTCATCCTGTTCGTGATGCCAGATGTCTTGCTGTTCACACTCTCCACAATGTTCCCTGAACCCAGGGTGGGCATGGCACTAGCTAAGGGGCCAGAAAAAAATGCAAGGGGCCACAGGAACTACAGACACATTGATTCTTTTCTGGCAACAGCATAATCTAACACAACACAGTCTCTCTCCCAGCTGGCACAGCAGCCATAGCAGCAGACACACTATATTCTCTCCTCTCATGGCTGACCCAGGGGTCACAGCCATGGTGCAGCAGTAAAGCGTGGAGCCCCCACAGGCATACCCCACAAAGTAACCCAAGCCCGTACCTCGTGACCAGGTGAGTGCCTCATGACATGCATGCACAGTGTTATAAATGATCTCAGCTGTTATACAAACATTATTTGCAAAACGTGGGACAAGAGAGCCTGAACACACCATCTTGGCTAATTTGCTCTCCCCCTACACATATATTCTAACACTATTTATTTCTTTATTTGGGCAGTTATTCTTTAACTTGTTTCTAAAAAGTATTCAGGTCATTTATTAAGGGGAATCAAATATAATTAACTATTATTATATAACTACGGCTTCCCTGGTGGCTCAGATGATAAAGAATCCGCCTGCAATGTGGGAGACCCAGGTTCAATTCCTGGATCGGGAAGATCCCCTGGAGAGGGGAATGGCTACCCACTCCAGTATTCTTGCCTGGAGAATCCCATGGACGGAGGAGTCTGGCGGGCTACAGTCCATGGGGTCGCAAAGAGTCGGACATGACTGAGTGACTAATACTCATACAAATATTATAACTAACACACATTACACAAGTATAGGAAAGAAAAGGGAAAGGCCAGAGTAGAGATATAAAGAGGAACCAGTATAAAAACATGTACTATTATATGTTATGTTCTACACTCTTGATGGGCGGACCTTAAATTGGCTTGAGGTTTCTAGCAGGCGATATAAACAGGGAAACTATACCACTTATTCAAATATGAGCACCCATCATGACAGAATGCAGCTCAAGAAAGTTAGATTACCAGCCTCGGCTGACCACCAGCAGAATAATGACCCGTCATGTATTCATTTTTCATGAAGGAGACCCTGTGTCCTGTAATGAACAGCACCTTCAACTATACCAACCAAGAAGACCCGAAGACGGACTCTGTGAGACTACAGTGAAAGAGTCATTCAGCTTTTATGGCTAACACAGCAGAAGAAAACGATTACCTTCTTTCATGAAAGAATATTTGACACTCTTGTTGGAAACAACACTGGACCACCAGAAGAACATGTTAACTGAAGCACCAGCAGTCTCTCCTGGGCAGTGCTTGCTCTCCCCTGGTTTCCTCTGAATTTCAGTTTCCTTCCTTGTTAAATGGAGATACACATCCCTGCCCATCACACAGGACTAATATGAGAATCAACTCAGTCAATATCCAATACCATCAACATTTAAAATATCAAACAAATGCAATATACTATGGAGAAGGCAATGGCACCCCACTCTAGTACTCTTGCCTGGAAAATCCCATGGATGTAGGAGCCTGGAAGGCTGCAGTCCATGGGGTCGCTGAGGTTCAGACACGACTGAGCGACTTCACTTTCACTTTTCACTTTCATGCATTGGAGAAGGAAATGGCAACCCATTCCAGTGTTCTTGCCTGGAGAGTCCCAGGGACGGGGGAGCCTGGTGGGCTGCCGTCTATGGGATCGCACAGAGTCGGACACGCCTGAAGTGACTTAGCAGCAGCAGCAGCAATATACTCTTATCTTCTTGTTGTCTATGATTTTTCCTGATGTCTAAATTACCATTGCAAGAAGCTGTACTATCAAAACCTCAGGTAGTTTCAAGATGCTGTACCCATGACACGGTACAAGGTCCTTACAGCACACTGGGCTGGCCTCTTACTTAGCTCTGAATGCCCTGAACCTAGAACAGAGAACCTAACCCAGAAGATGCTCAGTACAGGCAGATAGTCAAAATGGCAACAGCAGAGGGCGGAGAGTGTTAGAGTCCTTCCTCATACTCCATCTCGTTATATCTATGGCAACCCAGAGAGGTGAGCCTTATTCCTCTCAATTTACAAAAAATTAAATGAATCATTCAAAACTCAGTAAGCAGTAGTGCACTTCTGAGTTCTAAATTTTTTTGAGATCTATCACAATCTAAAATATTTGTCCAGCTAGGGAGTATGGTGAGAAACAGGACGGACAGGGGAATTCTAAATCTTCCATTTTCTATAACAGACCCACTTGTGCACACACACAGACACGCAAAACATAAAGGACCCATCATCACTCAATGGCTCCAGGAATAACTGTGACAGGCACGAAACAGTAATAACAAAATAAAACCCTCTTTCTGGAATGAGCTAAGTTCTTTAAATTTGTTTAAAGCTAGATTGAGGGAAAGATGCTTTATGGAATCTAAAAACCTTGTAGTATAAATTCCTTTGTTTAGAATCTGTCTCCTGCCCCAGGAAAAGAACATTTTCTTCTTGAGCTTTGTCTGAAATCCCTAGAGTGGAAGCCCCTTGGCTCTCAAACAAACCACTTACAACATCTCAGGATTGGAGGTGGAAGGAAAAGAAAGCTGTTTCCCACAATTACCAGCCCTGACACATTGGTGGCCCCAAAGTACTGAGTTCTTAGGAATCACTCCACTCATAGGTCACAATGAAAAGCAGCAAGACGTGAGGATAGGTAGCAAAATCCATTTGGGCAACATGATTTTGCTTCATAGCCACTTCCCGCACTGCTGAGAGTACAAGACCCAGGGGTAAAATGTGAATAGCGTGAAGATCTCCAGGCAGAGTTGCTATGATTTCTGGTACTAAGCTGGCTAGTATTTAAACCATCCCTTCCCCCACTCCAGTATTCCTGCCTGGAAAATCCCATGGACGGAGGAGCCTGGTGGGCTACAGTCCATGGGGTTGCAAAGAGTCGGACACGACTGAGCAACTTCACTTTCACTTTCCCACAAGCACACTGAAAGCATCCAAAAATGCTGATGATTGTTCTATCTTTTGAAAGCATCAAAGAATTGATCATTATCAGGCCAAATCTAAATGAAACCAGAAACACAAAGAGAGCTGTGATTTGAAGCTCTTGGCCTCAGGGGCATTTGCTGAACCTGGCACATTTGAGCTCCAACTTTTACAGCTTCAGGAAGCACTGGGTAAGAAGATGACACCTAGAGACCACCCAACACGGGAAGTCTAGTATAAAAGTGTGACCCATGAGGCTGCCCCACTCCTCCCCCAGGGAACAACAAAGAAAAGTTGCCTCTGTGCTGAGCGGAGTAGGGGGGTGGGGTGGGTGGGGAGCAGTACAATCATGAAGAAGTTGTACCAACAAGCCCACCCTCAGCAGTATTTGCAGCCAAATAGACCAAACATCAAGCTGTGAATTTAGTGGCTTCAGGTGGCAGAGAAAAGTACAGATCCTCTCTGAAGAAACTCCCTCATTCCAAACCTCAAAGAATTCTCATGAGTAATTTTCTTAGGGCAAGAAGTAACACAGTAAAGAAAAATAAAAATAAAAAAAGCAAGCTCAGCAGGACAAAGGCATCATGAGTGAAAAGTAGCAAAAACAAAGTCAGGTTTCAAGCATTCATTTAGAACCTCCAAGGCCTGTTACAGAAGTACCTGATAGACCACATCTCACCACACCAAGACATTTTGCCCCAAAAAAGAACAGACCATTAAAACAGGGAATTGTCTCCAACAACCAGATTCACACTGGTCGACTGGTAGCTTGGTTCCCTGAAATTTAAAATTGCTGGAAAATTAAAGGTGTGCTTTGGGTGGTTCTTCTGACCCATCCTTTTTTCCCCTGCTGTTTTTCACTCCTACCTAAATCATGAGAGAAACTGCCGCATTCCTTATATTTGCAACTGCCAGGGTCCTCTGCTGCTGCTGCTAAGTCACTTCAGTCGTGTCTGACTCTGTGCGACCCCATAAACGGCAGCCCACCAGGCTCCTCCGTCCCTAGGATTCTCCAGGCAAGAACACTGAAAAAACTGCTCCTCAAATGATCAACCCACCTCCTAACTTTCAGGAACCTGCCAGAGAGCCTGCTCTTAGTGCCCCAAGACCTGAAGGACTGCCCACACTCAGGATACCCTCAACATTAACCTGGCTGAAGTTCATCCCATGGAAACTAATGAGTTTTCTGGTAATCTGAACCAGTTTGGCTAACAGTGATCTAAAACCATTTTTATTTACCTCAAGATCTCGGCACTTTTTTCTGAATAACCATTCCTCTTCAGTAACACTGTCCAGGACCCCATGTGATCTGGCTTATAGTCCCTTCCTCTATCTTCTTGGTCCCGACAACCTTCACAAGCACTCGAGTCAACCACCCAGAGCGCTGCCATCCCTCCACCTCTCAGAACCAAGCATGGCTCCCTGGTCTCGTCCAGCCACCCGCCTCAGCTCAGCGCCCTCTACCTCGCTGCTGCTGAAGCAACCATGTACTCCATTATCCTGCCCCTTCATATCTCTTCATCTTTCTTCATATCCCTACCCAGCCTGAGCTCCTGACCTGGCACTGCAGCAATTCTCTGCTGGGGGAGTCTGTGCTGGGTGTGCTAACCTCTCAGCTGAGACTGGAATACTAAAATCTAAGGCAGGAGGACTCCAGGCAGAACAGTAAGCAGGCACAAAGGCCCTGAGGTAGGGATAAGCTTAGCAGGTCCCAGAAACATCAAGAAGGCCAGTGCCCTGGACAGAAGCGAGTGAAGGAGGCGTGGCAGGAGAACAAGCTGTAATATGAAATAGATGTAAACATGCGGATACACAGCTTGGGGATGGGCACCAGCATGTGTTCAGCAAGCTTGTATTTCCTTTCTTTCAGTGTTCAGTGGTATCCAAGCACTTCCAAGTTTCTAGTACGGAAAGCACATTCAAACGTGGCCAGATCATGCAGGGACAAAAGACTAAGACAAAGCTTTGGACTTCACCCCAGTCTCACGGAAAGCTGGTAGAGGGTTCTGAACAAGGAAATAGCTAGTCTGAACCATATTTTTAAAAAAGCATTTTGGGAGAATTCCCTGGTGGTTAGGATTCCCTGCTTTCACTGCCGGGAGCCTGTGTTCAGCTCCTGGTCAGAAAACGAAGATCCTGCAAGCTGCATCAGTTCAGTTCAGCTCAGTCACTCAGTCGTGTCTGACCCTTTGCAACCCCATGAATCACAGCACGCCAGGCCTCCCTGTCTATCACCATCTCCCGGAGTTCACTCAGACTCACATCCATCGAGTCAGTGATGCCATCCAGCCATCTCATCCTCAGTCATTCCCTTCTTCTCCTGCCCCTAATCCCTCCCAGCATCAAAGTCTTTTCCAATGAGTCAACTCTTCACATGAGGTGGCCAAAGTACTGGAGCTTCAGCTTTAGCATCAGTCCTTCCAAAGAAATCCCAGGGTTGATCTTCAGAATGGACTGGTTGGATCTCCTTGCAGTCCAAGGGACTCTCAAGAGTCTTCTCCAACACCACAGTTCAAAAGCATCAATTCTTCAGCATTCAGCCTTCTTCACAGTCCAACTCTCACATCCATACATGACTACTGGAACAACCATAGCCTTGACTAGATGGACCTTAGTTGGCAAAGTAATGTCTCTGCTTTTGAATATGCTGTCTAGGTTGGTCATAACTTTTCTTCCAAGGAGTAAGCGTCTTTTAATTTCATGGCTGCAATCACCATCTGCAGTGATTTTGGAGCCCAAAAAAATAAAGTCTGACACTGTTTCCACTGTTTCTCCATCTATTTCCCATGAAGTGATGGGACCGGATGCCATGATCTTCGTTTTCTGAATGTTGAGCTTTAAGCCAACTTTTTCACTCTCCACTTTCACTTTCATCAAGAGGCTTTTTAGTTCCTCTTCACTTTCTGCCATAAGGGTCATGTCATCTGCATATCTGAGGTGACTGATATTTCTCCCGGCAATCCTGATTCCAGCTTGTGCTTCTTCCAGCCCAGCGTTTCTCATGATGTACTCTGCATATAAGTTTACTAAGCAGGGTGACAATATACAGCCTTGAGGTACTCCTTTTCCTATTTGGAACCAGTCTGTTGTTCCATGTCCAGTTCTAACTGTTGCTTCCTGACCTACATACAGGTTTCTCAAGAGACAGGTCAGGTGGTCTGGTATTCTCATCTCTCTCAGAATTTTCCACAGTTTATTGTGATCCACACAGTCAAAGGCTTTGGCATAGTCAATAAAGCAGAAATAGATGTTTTTCTGGAACTCTCTTGCTTGTTCCATGATCCAGCGGATGTTGGCAATTTGATCTCTGGTTCCTCTGCCTTTTCTAAAACCAGCTTGAACATCTGGAAGTTCACGGTTCACGTATTGCTGAAGCCTGGCTTGGAGAATTTTGAGCATTACTTTACTAGCGTGTGAGATGAGTGCAATTGTGCGGTAGTTTGAGCATTCTTTGGCATTGCCTTTCTTTGATACTGGAATGAAAATTGACCTTTTCCAGTCCTGTGGCCACTGCTGAGTTTTCCAAATTTGCTGGCATATTGAGTGCGGCACTTTCACAGCATCATCTTTCTGGATTTGAAATAGCTCAACTGGAATTCCATCACCTCCACTAGCTTTGTTTGTAGTGATGCTTTCTAAGGCCCACTTGACTTCACATTCCAAGATGTCTGGCTCTGCATGGGATGGCCAAAAAACCACTTTGGCTACTGTGTAAAGAAAGATCCATGGGAGTGAGACATATTAAGAAGCTACTGCAGGGACAGAGCCTCTGTCTAGAATAGTGGCCCTGGTGCCAGTTGCAATAGAGAGGAATGAGTGAATAGGGATATACTTTGGACACAGAGCTCAGTGGACTTGCTGATAAACAATGTATGTCTCACTGTCCCAGTAATATTCCTAGGGTCTCCAGTTTCCCATTGACAGTGTCTGCATCTCTGGCCTGAGCCTTTACCCCAGAACATCAGAAGTGTCTCTGCCAGGTACCCACAGCAGGCAGAAAAGCGTAGGGAGCTAACGTAACCCTGCCACTCCCACTAAGACCCTAAGTCAAACACTCTTTTTTTTCCCATGTTTATTTATTTATTTGTTTTTGGCTGCACTCGGTCTTCATTGCTTCATGCAGGCTTTCTCTAGTTATGGAGAGCAGGGGTCACCCTCTAGTTGCAGTGGCGTCTTATTGCGGTGGCTTCTCTTGTTGTCGAGCATAGGCCCTAGGGCACACAGGCTTCAGCAGTTGCAGCATGTGGACTCAGCTGCCGCGAAGCATGTGGAATCCTCCCGGACCAGAGACTGAACCTATGTCTCCTGCACTGCAGGTGAATTCTTAACCACTGGATCACCAGGGAAGTCCATAAGTCAGTAACTGTTAAGTTTGACATGTCAATCCCCCAGCTCTCTTGTGCCTTGAGCTGGCTGATTCTAAGATGTGTTTCCTACATTTCCCCATGAGACTGTGCCCATCTTCCACTGTGTTAGCTGGCTTTGTGCTCACCTGCTATTGGCCATCTTTCCCTGGCACAAGGTCAACCCCACGCCCTTCTGCAGTCCTCAGGTGATGAGGATCCAGGTTGCCTGAATGGCTGACCTCATTCTCCTCTCTTCTATCTGGACAGATGTGCCTGTCCTGGAGGAATCAAAATGCTTCACCTACTTAAAACATCTCCACCTCCAAACACCAGATCTGAAACAACCACATCTCTGTTTCAGGCAGTCTCCAAATGCCCCCAGAGGAATGAGACCAGGGTGCAGGGCCGGGGCATATGAACTCATCAGCCCCAGGAATCCACCACTTCTGGCTGGATTAGAGGACTGGCGGCTGTTGCTGCTGCTAAGTCACTTCAGTCGTGTCCGACTATGTGTGAACCCATAGACAGCAGCCCACCAGGCTCCCCCGTCCCTGGGATTCTCCAGGCAAGAACACTGGAGTGGGTTGCCATTTCCTTCTCCAATGCATGAAAGTGAAAGTGAAGGGCCTCAGTCGTGTCCGACCCTCAGCGACCCCATGGACTGCAGCCTACCAGGCTCCTCTGTCGATGGGATGTTCCAGGCAAGAGTACTGGAGTGGGGTGCCATTGAGGATTGGCAGCAGAGACACGATGAAAGCAAGAAGAGTAATTTACTCAACATGAAAACAGTATTCATCTTTGGAGGGCTGTGAGGGGCTGTTTTTCCCCCTTCGCCTTGACTATACTTTTCAAATTATCTAAAACATACAATGTATATTAAAAATAGGATATTCCTAAGATATCGTGAATTCTGAAGGGGAAAACTATAACTTTACAATGGAGAAATCTTGCAGGCTTCTCCCATGGCAATGGTGTAGGCAGACATTTCTGCCTCTTGGGTAGAGAACCCCATGAGGTCATGAGAGGATGTCAGGCAACCCAAATTCAGGGACTTCCTGCCAAACAACTGGCTTATATTCTTCCAAGATGTCTAGGTCATAAAAGACAAAGCAGATTGAAGAACTACTCCCGATTAGGGGAAACTAGAGAACCAATAGCTAACCCAAGATGTGATCCAGAAAAAGACATCTCTGGGGCAATGGGGGAAGTATGAATAAGGTCTGTAGATGAACTATTGCTGTGTCAGTGTCAACTGCTGATTTGATCTTTAGACTGGCCATAATTTTAGGTAATACAGACTGAAGGCTTGAGAGGTAAAGGGGCACTGTATCTGCAATTCAGTCTCAAATGCTGTTACTGAGGCAATCTGGGTGAAGAGTATATCGGAATTCATTGTATAATTTTTCCACATTTTTATAAGCTCAAATTTATTTCAAAATAATAAATTTAAAAATAAAAGTGTATTGAATTTTTTTAAAAAAATTAAAGACCTTTTCTGAAAGAAAATCTGTCCACATTCAGAGCCTGTGCTGTGAACCCATGGGATAGATTTTTGCTGTCAGCAAAGTTCCCAACAGCCGGGAAGAAGGGGGAACAAAGGCCCCGCCCTGCCCTCCCCAGCTGTCAGAGCGCCAGACACACACAAAGCTGCCTCTGAGGGGCTTTACTGAGAGATAAGTGCTGATAAGGCCTGCAGGTCATCTTCGTCAGCCACTGGCCCCCCAGCTAGCTGAGAGGAGGCCAGCCCTTCCAGAGCTCCTTCCGACATAAGCCAGAGCAGAGCGAATTTCTTTCAAGTCCAAAGCTGCAGCTGGCCTCCCCCCGGGGTATGAGCAGCCCCACAGCGAGGTGCCCGCCAGAGTAGGGGTACTGCTGGCGCCCCTTCCCAGAGAGGCCAGGAGGTCACAGTCAGTGTCTCCTTCTAATTTACAGGAATGGCGTTCTGTTTGGATCTGTTTGGGAAACTGAACAAAATCCCCACATCACGCTTAGTAAAAAGATAAGCTACAAGAACTACCCAGTGACCTAAACGTGTATCACTCTCATCCAGTCCAGTGCAGAATGGACCTGGGAGAACATTTCCTTTGCCCTCCTTTCGGCAATGCCTGCCGGCCTGGGTGGATGCGGCAGCTTGCTCAGCGGCTGCTGACCTCTGACGCTGCTTGTCATAGGACAAAGGACCCATCGCCTGGGGACCAAATCCTCCATAACAACCATGAATGGTTTTCCAGGCCAGCCTGACCACACTGCACTTGTCTCAGGGAAGTGTTACACTAAAGCACAGTCAAGTCTGTGCTTTGTAGCCCATTAAGCAGAGGCTGGAACTGGACGTCTGGGTAGGACCCTGGACAGATAGACCCCAACTAGGTCAGTAAGAGCAAACAGAGGCTGTGCCCACAACAGATGCAAAACGCTGCTCTCCCCCACTTTAATTGGTGGTGGTGGGGAGAGCTCATTATCCAGCCCACAGGTTTGGGTTTGTTTTCTTTTTAACTTCTGGAAGATGTACCAATGAATCAAACCCATTCCACCACCTTGCAGTCATCCTGAGAAACAAGAATTGAAAGAATCCTGAGGCTGAAGAAGTCTCTAGTGCCAAAGAACTGCTTGTGAGAGGAAGCCACTGGGACACTATCATGGAGGAACAGTGCCCTCGTGCGGCAGCTCTGGGCACGACCTGTGGGGCCAGCATTCTCTCCCTTGCCCCTCACTCCTCGCCTCAGCCTCGTTAAGTGTGGAAATTAAACTGTAACCATAGCTTGCATGGATCACAATTAAGAATGGTGTACCGGCGATTGGTTAACCTGAAGCTGGGAAGAACACTCCAAACAGGGAGTTAAAGCTGTAGGCTTCAGGTCTGGCTCTAGAACTCTGGGCAAGGTGCTGAAATTCTCTGTCTCTGCAAAGGGAGGAAAATAGTTTAAAGCTGTGTTGTTTGCATCACAGGCTTGTTATAAATATTACAGAAGATAATGTGTGTGATACAGGCTTTACCATTCCCTACAAACACATACATATGTACACACACAGCAAATAGTAACTGAGCGGTTTCAAAGGGATTCTCAACAAAACTCTGTCCTTTGAACATCCTCCAACACAGTCCAGTCCAGCTCTCAGGCTCACCCAGAATCTTTTGGTTGTAAGGAATAGAGCTCTCTCTGCCCACCTCAGTAGGGCCAAGGACAGATTGGCACTGCAGCAGGGGCTGGTGGAATCCAAGGACAGAAGTGGTCCTTCAGCTGCAGTGCAGGTCTAGCCTCTATGGGGGGTCCACTGTACTGGGGTCTGTGCCACATCTTGGTCTCTGCCAAGAGGCTAGCACCTACAAGCTGGCACTCTCCATCTTGCTCTCCAAAGACTAAATTAAGAGCCCCTGCAGTTGCTGAACTTCAACATCTTTGGAAAGAAGTTCAGGGTGGCACTCTGCTCTGGAAAAAACTGGCAGAACAGGTCTTCAAATAGTTAGATATTTTCAGGAGACAATTTTATGAGCCCAATTCTTGCATCTCCCCATACTTAGAAAAGTGCTAAAATCTGTCATGGTGACATCTGCTCACCACAGTAAACTTCACCAGACTAGCAGAAACCTGCAAAATGTGTGTGTGTGTGTGTGTGTGTGTGTGTGTGTGTGTGTGCACGCGCGCGTTTGGGGACTTGCCTGGTGGTCCAGTGATTAAGAATCCACCTTGCTCTGTAGGGGATGCAAGGTTGCTCGTCCCTGGTCAAAGCACTAGGCTACCACATGAGCCCATGTGCTCTAGAGCTATGCACAACAACAAAAGGTACAACAAAGATCCAACATGCTGCAACTACCACCCGATGCAGCCAAAGAAATACTTCTTAAAAACATGTGCTTGATTGCATGTACTCCCCCTTCACCAAAATCACATGTATACTGACCTTCCTCTCTTCCTCTTTGAAGCAGTTTCTCAGAGCTATCTGAGCAATCTGAAAGGCTATCTCCAGGATAGGACTCTGGATAGTGTCCTATCCACTTCACATTCACATCGCAAAATGCTGTCACTAACCTCAGCCTCTCTGATCCCAATTCCCTTGATGGCAAAAGTAAAATGTATTTAGCCTCACCTTCTTTTAGAGTGGGGTCACTCACCAGCCTACAGATGAACAACACCTAGTACTAGAGAAATGTCATGACTTTGGATAAATAGGCTTGTGCGTCTCTGCAGGGCCATGAGCCAAACAGTGGGTGATTCGGGCCAAATATTCAAGTAGATGGGGAAGGTGAAGGCTGCACCCCTTTCTTGGATGCTAAAGCTGTGAGCTTTCTTCTTTGATTTTCATTGAGTCCCAGGGGCTACGAAAGCACTCTGAGAGCAAAGCTTTGTAATTGTGGAAGACAAGGCTCCGCTGTACTTTGCGGAAGTTCTGTGAGCCTTGGGGAGACAGACACCTTCCTTGGAGCAGAAGCAGGAGGTCTGATGGGGGAGTGAACCTGGGTGAACCTGCTTTCCAGTACCCCCTAGGTGAGCAGCACCTCTGAGATCTTAGCCAGGTGCTTTCTCAAAAGTGTCAGGGAGGTGAGAGGACAGACCCAGTTTCTCAGTCCCCCAGAACTAGACCTGAACCCTCAGCTCCTTGCAGTTTGCATGTATTAACCCTGGATAAAAGACTCCAATTCATCAGGAACTATTGATAACCTTGTTAAATCCCATTTTTCTACATTTTGGCACATGTGCACGCACACGCGCACACACACACATACACGTAGAGATCAGCAAACTGTCTATGCCCAAACAGTGGCTGATCTTTACTTCCAAACTAGATGTGAAAGAAATACTGGAGTGGAGGCTGGCAGGGCCATGACTGAGAATGGGGACGCTTTACACTCTGCATCCTCGATGCCTGCCTTGCCTCACTCTATTCCCAGCCCTGCTTTTCGACCTCCTTGACTGGTGGAAATCTCCAAATGTTCACAGCACTGGGTCCTCTTCTCCAGATACTTGTCATAACTGCAATTCTACCTTCATTTCTAGGGTGATTTGGCTGTCTCCCCTGTTGGACCATCAGCTCCAGGACAGCTTTGGTGTCTTCTTACTGCCAGGTATATATTAGATACAATAAATACTTGTTGATTAAATGAAAAAAAGAAAAACTTAGCAAGATGACAAGACCTCTGGAGTAGGCCAGAGTCACCACACGGAATCCCCAGAAGGCAGAGCTCCATTCAGTGATTCTAATGGCCCCCAAATGAACGTTACCCAAAATGCCCTCACCATTTTTATAGAGCAATGCTGTGAGAACACAGTCTTGTGTATATAATAAAATTGAGTGTATATAATAACATCTGCTCTTGAGAGGGAAAAAAAGCCAAATGCATAAGTGTCTAAAGTAAAAGACAAGAGGAAAGAGATGGCATTTGTTGGGTACCCGTAATGAGCCAGGTACTGGAGGCTTCACCTGCTGTATGCTTAATTGCTCAGTCATGTCCGACTCTTTGTGACTCCAGGGACTGTAGCCCACCAGGCTCCTCTGTCCATTGGGATTTTCCCAGCAAGAATACTGGAGTGGGTTGCCTTCCCCTCCTCCAGGGGATCTTCCCAAACCAGGGATTGAACCCAACTGTCCCAAACTGCAGGCGGATTCTTGTACCAGCTCGGAGGCTTCACCTGGCTGCGTTATTTCACAACCACCCAACCGCCACATCCTCTTATCTTCATTTTCCAGGCAGCTAAGTATGAGAAATTAAATAATATTTTAAATGTACATGTACCCACCTCTAAACCTTATATTCTTTCTGCAACATCAATATAAAAGAGGTGTCAAGTGATAAGAAGGTTCTGAGTGAGAAGAGAGATAGAATTTGAGATAGACTTTAAAGTTAGAATTTTAACTGGCAGAAGAATGTCTGAGAAGAAAACATCAAGGTCTTAGAATAAATAGTTCACAGCTTGCGTAGGTGTG
The DNA here is from genome assembly GCF_001704415.2 of Capra hircus. Classification (NCBI taxonomy): domain Eukaryota; kingdom Metazoa; phylum Chordata; class Mammalia; order Artiodactyla; family Bovidae; genus Capra; species Capra hircus. The sequence goes on from NC_030815.1 coordinate 82,735,506, forward strand.
TTGTTTCATCGTGTCTCAGCCTGAGGCACTTCACTTTGCCCAACCCTCTGCACCTCCTCCCAGATGATAAGTCCCTCGAAGAATTGCCTGGATCTGTAGTGGCCAAAGAGCAGTCTCAGATGGTAGAGGGCCTGCTGCTACACAATCACTGCAGGTGATAGTGAGTCACTTAAAAACTCGGATCCTGTAATAATGTGAAGTTGTTGGACCTTCACACATTGTTGGTGGGAATATAAGATGGTGTAGTCACTTTGGAAAACAGTTTGACAGTTTCTTCAAAAATTAAGCATCTACCTAGCATACAATCCAGCTCTTCCATGGCCGGAGTCCACCATCTGCAGTGATTTTTGAGCCCAAGAAAATAAAACCTGTCACTTTTTCCACTCTTCCCTATCTATTTGCCATGAAGTGATGGGTCTGGATGCCATGATCTTTGTTTTTGGAATAATAAGATTGACTTATAATGATATATTTTTTCACTTACCTGTTGATGGGCATTTGGATTGTTTCCAGTTTGGGATTCTTACAGATGTAGCTGTTATGAACATTTATGTTCAAGTCTCTGTATGGATATATTTTTACTTCTCTCGGGTTAAAGTCTAAAGAAGGATGAGCACTGAAAAATTGATGCTTTTGCACTGTGGTGCTGGAGAAGACTCTTGAGAGTTCCTTGGACTGCAAGGAGATCAAACCAGTCAATGTTAAAGGAAATCAGTGCTGAATATTCATTGAAAGGACTGATGCTGAAGTTCCAATACTTTGGCCACCTGATATGAAGAGCTGACTCATTGGAAAGGACTTTGATGTTGGAAAGACTGAGGGCATAGAAGAAGAGGGCAACAGAGGATGAGATGCTTGGTTGGCTCAGCCTTCTTTATGGTCCGACTCTCACATCTGTATATGATTACTGTCTAGATGATACACGATACTGTACTGTCTAGGTTTGTCATAGCTTTTCTTCCAAGGAGCAAGTGTCTTTTAATTTTATGGCTGCAATCATTATCTACAGTGATTTTGGAGCCCAAGAAAATAAAGTCTGTCACTGTTTCGAATGTTTCCTCATCTATTTACCATGAAGTGATGGGATCGGAAAAAAGATTTACTGAGCATGGCCACACCCATCAGAACAAGAGCCAGTTTCCCCCTCAGTCAGTCTCTGCCATCAGGAAGTTTCCATAAGCCCCTTATCCGTCTCCATCAGAGGGCAGAAAGACTGAAAACCACAGTCACAGAAAACTAACCAATCTGATCACATGGACCACAGCCTTGTCTAACTCAGTGAAACTATGAGCCATGCCATGTAGGGCCACCTAAGATGGACAGGTCATGGTGCAGAGTTCTGGCAAAACTTGGTCCACTGGAGAAGGGAATGGCAAACACCTTCAGTATTCTTGCCTTGAGAACCCCATGAACAGTATGAAAGGCAAAAAGATAGGATACTGAAAGATGAACTCCCCCAGGTCGGTAGGTGCCCAATATGCTACTAGAGATCAGTGGAGAAATAACCCCAGAGAGAATGAAGAGACAGAGCCAAAGCAAAAACAACACCCAGTTGTGGATGTGACTGGTGATGTAAGCAAGGTCTGATGCTGTAAAGAGCAATAGTGCATAGGAACCTGGAATGTTAAGTACATGAATCAAGGCAAATTGGAAGTGGTCAAACAGAAGGTAGAAAGAGTGAGCACCAACATTTTAGGAATCAGCTAACTAAAATGGACTGGAATGGGTGAATTTAACTCAGATGACCATTATACCTATGACTGTGGGCAAAAATCCCTTAGGAGAAATGGTGTAGCCACCATGGTCAACAGAAGAGTCCAAAATGCAGTTGGATGCAGTCTCAAAAAGGACAGAATGATCTCTGTTCGTTTCCAAGGCAAACCATTCAATATCACAGTAATCCAAGTCTATGACCCAACCAGTAATGCTGAAGAAGCTGAAGTTGAATGGTTCTATGAAGACCTACAAGATCTTCTAGAACTAACACCCCCAAAAGATGTCTTTTTCCATATAGGGGACTGGAATGCAAAAGTAGGAAGTCAAGAAATACCTGGAGTAACAGGCAAATTTGGCCTTGGAGTACAGAATGAAGCAGGGAAAAGGCTAATAGAGTTTTGCCTTTGCTAACAGAGTTTGGTCAGAGCAAACACCCTCTTCCAACAACACAAGAGATGACTGTACACATGGACATCACCAGATGGTCAATACCAAAATCAGATTGATTATATTCTTTGTAGCCAAAGATGGAAAGGCTTCATACAGTCAGCAAAAACAAGACTGGGAGTTGACTGTGGTCAGATCATGAACTCCTTATTGCCAAATTCAGGCTTAAATTGAAGAAAGTAGGGAAAACCTAGACCATTCAGATATGACCTAAATCAAATCCCTTTACAGTGGAAGTGAGAAATAGATTCAGGGGATTAGATCTGATAGAATGCCTGAAAAACTATAGATGGAGGTTCGTGACATTGTACAGGAGGCAGGGATCAAGACCATCCCCAAGAAAAAGAAAAGCAAAAAGGCAAAGTGGTTGTCTGAGGAGGCCTTACAAATAGCTGAGAAAAGAAGAGAAGCGAAAAGCAAAGGAGAAAAGGAAAGATATACCCATTTGAATGCAGAGTTCCAAAGAATAGCAATGAGAGATAAGAGAGACTTCCTAAGTGATCAGTGCAAAGAAAGAGGAAAACAATAGAAAGGGAAAGACTAGAGATCTCTTCAAGAAAATTAGAGATACCAAGGGAACATTTCATGCAAAGATGGGCAAAATAGAGGACAGAAATTGTATAAACCTAAGACAAGCAGAAGATATTAAGGAGAGGTGGCAACAATACACACAATAACTATACAAAAAAGATCTTCACAACCCAGATAACCACGATGGTGTGATCACTCACCTAGAACCAGACATCCTGGAATCTGAAGTCAAGTGGGCCTTAGGAAGCATCACTACGAACAAAGCTAGTGGAGGTGATGGAATTCCAGTTGAGCTATTTCAAATCCTGAAAGATGATGCTGTGAAAGTGCTGCACTCAATATGCCAGCAAATTTGGAAAACAGCAGCGGCCACAAGACTGGAAAAGGTCAGTTTTTATTCCAATCCCAAAGAAAGGCAATGCCAAACAATTCTCAAACTACCATGATTGCCCTCATCTCACACGTTAGCAGTGTAATGCTCAAAATTCTCCCAGCCAGGCTTCAGCAGTACATGATTTGTGAACTTCCAGATGTTCAAGCTGGATTTAGAAAAGCCAGAGGAACCAGAGATCAAATTGCCAACATCTGTTGAATCACCAAAAAAGCAAGAGAGTTCCAGAAAAACATCTGCTTCTGCTTTATTGACTATGCCAAAGCCTTTGACTGTGTGGGCCACAACAAACTGTGGAAAATTCTGAAAGAGATGGGAATACCAGACCACCTGACCTGCCTCTTGAGAAATCTGTATGCAGGTCAAGAAGTAACAGTTAGAACTGGACATGGAACAACAGACTGGTTCCAAATAAGGAAGGAGTATACATCACCCTGCATATTGTCACCCTGCTTATTTACTTATGTGCAGAGTACATCATGAGAAACACTGGCTGGATGAAGCACAAGCTGGAATCAAGATTGCAAGGAGAAATATTAATAACCTCAGATATGCAGATGACACCACCCTTATGGCAGAAAGTGAAGAAGAACTAAAGAGCCTCTTTTTGAAAGTGAAAGAGGAGAGTGAAAAAATTGGCTTAAAGCTCAACATTCAGAAAACGAAGATCATGGCATCTGGTCCCATCACTTCAGCAAACAGATGGAAATAGCAAAAACAGTGACAGGCTTTATCTTTTTGGCTCCAAAATTACTGCAGATGGTAACTGCAGCCATGAAATTAAATGATGCTTGCTCCTTGGAAGAAAAGTTATGACCAACCTAGATAGCATATTAAAAAGCAGAGGCATTACTTTGCCAACAAAAGTCTGTCTAGTCAAGGCTATGGTTTTTCCAATAGTCATGTATGGATGTGAGAGTTGGACTATAAAGAAAGCTAAGCGCCAAAGAATTGATGCTTTTGAACTGTGGTGTTGGAGAAGACTCTTGAGAGTCCCTTGGACTGCAAGGAGATCCAACTAGTCCATCTTAAGGGAAATCAGTCCTGAATATTCATTGGAAGGACTGATGCTGAAGCTGAAACTCTAATACTTTGGCCACCTGATGCAAAGAACTGACTCATTGGAAAAGACCCTGATGCTGGGGAAGATTGAAGGTGGGAGGAGAAGGGGATGATAGAGGATAAGATGGTTGGATGGCATCACCAACTCGATGGACAAGAGTTTGAGCAGGCTCCAAGAGTTGGTGGACAGGGAGGCCTGGCATGCTGCAGTCCATGGGGTCACAGAGTCAGGCATGATTGAGTGACTGAACTGAACTGAATTGATGGGATCAGATGCCATGATCTTAGTTTTTTTAACAGTGAGTTTTAAGCCATCTTTTTCACTCTCCTCTTTCACCTTCATCAAGAGTCTCTTTAGTTCCTCTTCACTTTATGCCATAAGGGTGATATCATTTGCATATCTAAGATTATTGATATTTCTCCCAACAATCTTTATTCCAGCTTGTGCTTGATCCAGCCCAGCATTTCGCCTGATGTACTCTGCATATAAGTTAAATAAGCAGGGTGACAACAAACAGCCTTAACATATTCTTTTCCAGATTTGGAAGTAGTCTGTTGTTCCATGTCTGGTTCTGACTGTTGCTTCTTTAACTGCATACAGGTTTCTCAGGAGGCAGGTAAGGTGGTCTGGTATTCCCATCTCTTTAAGAATTTTCCACATTTGTTGTGGCCCACACAGTCAAAGGCTTCAGCATAGTCAAAAAAAGCAAAAGTAGATGATTTTCTGGAATTCTCTTGTTTTCCTATGATCCAACAGAAGTTAGAAAATTTGATCTCCGGTTCCTCTGCCTTTTCTAAATCCGACTTGAACATCTAGAAGTTCTCAGTTAAACTACTATTGAAGCCTAGCCTGGAGAATTTTTAGCATTACTTTGCTAGCATGTGAGATGAGTGCACTTGTGTGGTAGCTTGAACATTTTTTGGCATTGCCCTTCTTAGGGATTGGAATGAAAACTGACTTTTTCCAGTCCTGTGGCCGCTGCTGTTTTCCAAATTTGCTGGCATATTGAGTGCAGCACTTTCACAGCATCATTTGAGGATTTTAAATAGTTCAGCTGGAATTTTATCACTTCCACCAGCTTTATTCATACTGATGCTTCCTAAAGCCCATTTGGCTTTACACTCTAGGATGTCTGGCTCTAGGTGAGTGATCACACCATCATGGTTATCTGGGTCATGAATATCTTTTTTGTATAGTTATTCTGTGTATTGTTGCCACCTCTTCCTAATATCTTCTGCTTCTGTTAGGTCCATACCATTTCTGTCCTTTATTGTGCTCATCTTTGCATGAAATCTTCCCTTGGTATCTCTAAATTGGTATTTTCTTGAAGAGATATCCAGTCTTTCCCATTCTAATTTTTTCCTCTATTTCTTTGCACTGATCACTTAGGAAGGCTTTCTTATCTCTCCTTGCTATTATTTGGATACATATTAGTCAAACTAACAAAAACTAAACTAGCGAAAAAAATATTAAAAGCGAAAAAGAAAAAGCAACAAGTAACATCCAAGAGAATCTCCATAGGGTTATCAGAAGATCTTTCAGAAGAATCTCTGTAAGCCAGAAGGAAGTAGCAAGATATATTTAAAGTGATGAAAGGGAAAACCTACAACCAAGATTACCCAGCAAGTATCTCATTCACATTTGATGGAGAAATCAAAAGCTTTACAGACAAACAAAAGTTAAAAGAATTCAGCACTACCAAATCAGCTTTACAACAAATGCTAAAGGAACTTCTCTAGGCAGGAAACACAAAAGAAGGAAATGACTTACAAAAACAAGTCCAAAACAATTAAGAAAATGGTAATATACTGAGCACCTAAGAACTGATGCTTTTGAATTGTGGTGCTGGAGAAGACTCTTGAGAGTCCCTTGGACTGCAAGGTGATCAAACCAGTTAACCCTAAAGGAATTCAGCCCTGAATATTCACTAGAAGAACTAATGCTGAAGTTGAAGCTCCAATAATTGGCCACCTAATGTAAAGAGATGACTCACTGGAAAAGACCCTGATGCTGGGAAAGATTGAAGGCAAAAGGAGAAGGGCAAGGCAGAGGATGAGATGGTTAGATAGCAACACTGACTCAATGGACATGAATCTGAGCAAACTCTGGGAAACATTGAAAGACAGGGGAGCCTGGCATACTGGAGTCCACAGGGTAGTAAAGTGTCAAATGACTTAGCGACTGAATACAACAAATAGGACATCCATCCAAAAGCTGCAGAATATATTTTTAACACTTTTTTCTAAAGTTCACATGGAACAATTCTCCAAGATAGATAAAATCTTGAGTCATAAAACAAACCTCGATAAACTTAAGAAAATTGAAATTATACCAACCTTTTTTCAAACCACAACACTATAAGATTAGATATCAATTACAAGGGGAAAAACTGTAAAAAACACAAATGCTGTTGCTGTTAAGTCACTTCAGTCGTGTCCAACTCTGTGCGACCCCAGGGATGGCAGGCTCCCCCATCCGTGGGATTCTCCAGGCAAGAACACTGGAGTGGGTTGCCATTTCCTTCTCCAGTGCATGAAAGTGAAAAGTGAAAGTGAAGTTGCTCAGTCGTGTCCTACTTAGCGAACCCATGGACTGCAGCCTACCAGGCTTCTCCGTCCATGGGATTTTCCAGGCAAGAGTACTGGAGTGGGGTGCCATTGCCTTCTCCGAAAAAACACGCAGAGATGGAGGCAAAACAATATGCTATTAAATAACCAAGAGATCATTGAGGAAATCAAAGAAGAAATAAAAAATACCTAGAAACAAAGACAATGAAAACACAGTGACCCCAAACCTATGCAACGCAGCAGAAGCAGTTCTTAGAGGGTAGTTTATAGCAATACAGTCCCACCTTAACAAACAAGAACGTCTCAAATAAAAAACCTAACCATAAACCTAGAACAATTAGAGAAAGAATAACAACAACAAATCAAAGTTAGTAGAAAGAAATCATAAAGATCAGAGCAGAAAAAAAATGAAAAAGGAATGAAGAAAATAATAGCAAAGATCACTAAAACTGGCTGATTCTTCTAGAAGAAAAACAAAGTTGACAAACCATTAGCCAGATCCATCAAGAAAAAAAGGAGAGCGGAATCAAATCAGTAAAATTAGAAATGAAAGAGGAGAAGTTACAATTCATACTGCAGAAATACACAGAATCATAAGAAACCACTACAAACTATATGCCAATAAAATGAACAAACTGGAAGAAATGGACAAATTCTTAGAACAGTATAACTTTCCTAGACTGAATCCAGAAGAAATAGAAGATATGAAGAGACAAATCACAAGCACTGAATTTGAACTGTGATTAAAACTCTTCCAACAAATGAAAACTCAAGGCCAGATGGCTTCACTGGTGAATTCTTTCAAACATTTAGAGAAGAGCTAACACCTATCCTTCTCAAGCTCTTCCCAAAAATTGCAGAGGGAGGAACACTTGCAAACTCATTTGCCAAGGGCACCATCACTCTGTTACTAAACAGACAAAGATATCACACACAACAATGACAGGCCAAAGCACTGGTAAATATAGATGCAAAAATCCTCAACAAAATATAAGAAACAGAATTAAAAGGATAGTATGCCATGATCAAGTGGGGTTTATCTCAGGGATGCAAGGTTTCTTCAGTATACACAAATCAATCAGTGTGATATGTGCCATACTAACAGATATCTATGTTACCAATGGCAAATTACCAACTGCATTTTTCACAGAACTAGCACAAAAAATTTCACAATCTGTATGGAAAAAGAAAAGACCCCAAATAGCGAAAGCAATCTCGAGAAAGAAAAACAGCTCTAAGTATCAACATTTCTGACTTCAAGCTATACTACAAAGCTACAGTGATCAAGACAGTATGGTACTGACACAAAAACAGAAATATAGATATGGTATATTGTTATATACATAGTACTGACACAAAAACTGGAGAAGGCGATGGCACCCTACTCCAGTACTCTTGCCTGGGAAATCCCACAGAAGGAGGAGCCTGGTGGGCTGCAGTCCATGGGGTCGCTGAGGGTCAGACACGACTGAGCGACTTCACTTTCACTTTTCACTTTCATGCATTGGAGAAGGAAATGGCAACCCACTCCAATGTTCTTGCCTGGAGAATCCCAGGGACGGGAGAGCCTGGTGGGCTGCTGTCTCTGGGGTCACACAGAGTCAGACACGACAGAAGCGACTTAGCAGCAGCAGCAGACACAAAAACAGAAATATCATATTTTAGTATAATAGTGCCATACTAACAAATAGAAGGACAAATACCATATGATCATCTCAACAGATATATTTAATAGAAAAAGCTTTTGACAAAATTTAACACCCACTTATGAAAAAAATCTCTCCAATAAGTGGGCATAGAGGGAACATGCTGCTGCTGCTAAGTCGCTTCAGTCATGTCTGACTCTGTGTGACCCCATAGATGGCAGCCCACTAGGCTCTGCCATCCCTAAGATTCTCCAGGCAAGAACACTGGAGTGGGTTGCCATTTCCTTCTCCAATGCATGAAAATGAAAGGTGAAAGTGAAGTCATTCAGTCATGTCCAACTCTTAATGACCCCATGGACTGCAGCCTACCAGACTCCTCTGTCCATGGGATTATCCAGGTAAGAGTACTGGAGTGGGTTGCCATTGCCTTCAACTCAACATAATAAAGACCATATATAGCAAACCCACAGTAAACATTATTCTCAATGGTGAAAAACTGAATTTCCTCTAAAATCAGGAACAATACAAAATTGCCCACTCTCACCACTATTGTTCAGCATAGTTCTGGGAATCCTAACCATAGTAATCAGAGAAGAAAATGAAATGAAAGAATCTGAATAGGAAAAGAAGTAAAATTGTCACTGTTTGTAGATGACATGATACTATACATAAAAAACCCTAAAGATGCCACCAGAAAACCAGTTGAGCTAATCAATGAATTAGTAAATTTGCAGGATACAAATTAATACACAGAAATCTCTTGCATTCCTGTATACTAACAATGAAATATCAGAAAGAGAAATCAAGAAAAAATTGCATTTACTGCTGCAACAAAAAGAATAAAATACCTAGGAATAAACCTACTTAAGGAGACAGAAGTCCTGTGTGCAGAAAACTATAAGACACTGATAAAAGAAATCAATGATGACACAAACAGATTGAAAGATATATCGTATTCTTGAATTGGGAGAATCCATACTATGAAAGTGACTATACTAACTCAAAGCAGTCTACAGATTGAATGCAATCCCTATCAAATACCAATGACATTTTTCACAGAACTAGCACAAAAAAAATTCACAATCTGAATGGAAAAAGAAAAGACCCCGAGTAGCCAAAGCTATCTTGAGAAAGAAAAACAGCTCCAACTATCAACATTTCTGACTTCAAACTATCCTACAAAGCTATAGTAATCAAGACAGTATGGTACTGACACAAAAACAAACATACAGGTCAATGCAACAGGATAGAAAGCCCAGAAATAAACCTATGTAACTATGGTCACCTCATCTTTAATGAGAGAGGCAAGGATATACAATGGAGAAAAGACAGCCTCTTCAATAAGTGGTTCTGGGAAAACTAGACAGGTACATGTAAAAGAATGCAATTAGAACACTTTCTAACACCATACACACAAATAGATTCAAAGTGGGTTAAAGACCTGAATGTAAGGCCAAATACTACAAAATGTTAAGAGGAAAACATGGGCAGAACACACTTTGACATAAATTGCAGCAAGATCCTTTTCAACCCACCTTCTAGAGTAACGAAAGTAAAAACAAAAATAAACAAATGGGACCTAATTAAACTTAGAAGCTTTTGCACAGCAAAGGAAACCACAAACAAAATGAAAAGACAACCCTCAGAATGGAAGAAAATATTTGCAAATGAAGCAAGTGACAAAGGATTAATCTCCAAAATATACAAGCAGCTCATGCAGTTCAATATTAAAGAAACAAACAACCCAATCAAAAAATGGGGAAAGACCTTAATAAAATATTTTTCCAAAAAAGACACATACAAATGGCTAACACATGAAAGAGTGCTCAACATCTCTCTTATTACAGAAATACATATCAAGACTACAATGAGACATCACCTCACATTAGTCAGAATGGCCATCTTCAAAAAATCTACAAACAATGAATGCTGGTGAGGATGTGGAGAAAAGGAAACTCTCTTGCACTGTTGGTGGGAACATAAATGGATACAGACACTATGGAGAACAATATGGAAGTTCCTTAAAATACTAACAGTAGAATTACCATATGCTAACCTCCTGGGCATATGCCCTGAGAAAACCATAATTCAAAAAGATACATTTACCCCAGTGTTCACTGCATCACTATTTACAGTAGCCAGGACATGGAAGCAACCTAGATATCCATCAACAGATGAATGGATAAAGAAGATATGGTACTTATACAATGGACCATTAATCAGACATGAAAAGGAACATAATTAGGTCATTTGTAGGGATGCAGATGAACCTAGAATCTATTATACAAAGTGAAATAAGTCAAAATGAGAAAAGCAAACATTGTATAGTAATGCACATATATATATATGGAATCTAGAAAAAATGGTGCAGCTGAACCTATTTGCAGGGCAGGAATAGGGACATAGACATGGAGAATGAACTTGTGATTACAGGGGAAGGGGTGAGTGGTACGAACTGAGAGAGTAGTGTTGACATGTATATACTTCCATGTATAAAACAGATAACTAGTTGGAAGCTGATGTATATCTCAGGGAGCTCAGCTTGGTGCTCTGTGATGACCTATAGGGGTAGGATGGGAGGTGGGTGGGAGGGGGATTCAAGAGGGAGGGGATATATGTATACATATAGCTAATTCACTTTGTCATACAGCAGAAACAAACTCACACTGTACAGCAATTATACTCCTATAAAGAAAAATTCCATGGGATGCATTTAAAAAAAATAATGGGCAAAATTATGATGAGAAGTAACAGGCTATTTGCATAGTCTCAAAGTATTTTTCTACAAGATAATTATTAACTACAATGAGAAAAATAGTGTCTTTATCATTACCATCTTAACCAGTGTTCAAACTTAACATCATCTATCATGAGATTTTATGAGTCTTCTGAATGCTGTCCCGAAAGCAAATATTTCTGTGATTATGGATATTTAGTAGCTAAGTCATGTCCAAGTCTGCAACCCCATGGACTGCAGCACACCAGGCTTCCCTGTCCTTCACTGTCTCCCAGGAGTTTGCTAAAATTCATGCCCGTTGAGTTGGTGATGTGATTCAACCATCTCATCCTCTGATGCCCTCTTCTCCTTTTGTCTTCAATCTTTCCCAGCATCTGTACATGACTACTGGAAAAACCATAGCTTTGACTATACAGACCTCAGTTGGCAAAGTGATATCTTTGCTTTTTAACATGCTGTCTAGGTTTGTCATAGCTTTTCTTCCAAGGAGTAAGTGTCTTTTAATTTCAGGGCTGCAGTCATTTTGGAACCCAAGAAAAGAAAATCTGTCACTGCTTCCACTTTTTACCCTTCTATTTGCCATGAAGTGATGGGACCAGATACCATGATCTTCGTTCTTTGAATGTTGAGTTTTAAGCCAGCTTTTTCATTTTCCTCTTTCACCCTCCTCAAGAGGCTCTCATCACTTTCTGCCATTAGAGTGATATCATCTGCATATCGGAGGTTGTTAATATTTCTCCCAGCATCCTTGATTCCAGCTTGTGATTCATCCAGCCTGGCATTTCACACGATGTACTCTTTATGTAAGTTAAATAAATAGGATGAAAATATACAGCCTTGTTGTACTCCTTTCCCAATTTTGAACCAGTCAGTTGTCGCACATCCAGTTATAACTGTTCCTTCTTGACCTGCATACTGGTTTCTCAGGAGATAGGTAAGGTGGTCTGATATCCACATCTCTTTAAGAATTTTCCACAGTTTGCTGTGATCCACACAATCAAACACTTTAGTGTAGTCAAAGAAGCAGAAGTAGATGCTTTTTTCTGGCGTTCCCTTGCTTTCTCTATGAGCCAACAAATGTTGGTGATTTGACCTCTGGTCCTCTGCCTTTTCTAAACCCAGCTTGGACATCTGGAAGTTCTCAGTTCACATACTGCTGAACCCTAGCTTGAATGGTTTTGAGCATAACCTTACTAGGATGAGAAATGTGCACAGTCGTCGGGTAGTTTGAACATTCTTTGGCACTTCCTGTCTTTGAGATTGGAATGAAAAGTGGCCTTTACAGTCCAAGGTCTGCTGCTGACTTTTCCAAATTAGCTGATATATTTAGTGCAGCATTTTAACAGCAAGGAGAGATAAGAAGGCCTTCTTCAATGGACAATTCAAAGAAGTAGAGGAAAACCGTAGAATGGGGAAGAATAGAGATCTTGTCAAGAAAACTGGAGATATCAAGGGAACATTTTATGCAAGGATCAGCATGATAAAGGACAGAAACAGTAAGGACCTAACAGAAGCAGAAGAGATTAAGAAAAAGCGGCAAGAATACACAGAAGAACTATCTAAAAATGTCTATAGACCAGGATAACAAAGATGGTGTGGCCACTCATCTAGAGCCAGACATCCTGGAGTTTGAAGTCAAGTGGGCCTTAGGAAGCATTACGACAATCAAAGCTAATGGAGGTGATGGAATTCCAGTTGAGCTTTTTAAAATTCTAGTAGATGATGAACCACTAGGGCAGCCCACAAAAAGGATGGCCAAAAGGGTCCATAAAAATATATTCACTATCAGCTACTTGTAAAAAACAGAATAATTCTTAACTAGGTCAAAAAACAGTGCATTTTCTACAAATTCACTGGAACACTCTCTTTTGAAACCCTAAGTTGCCAAGCAAGATCTCTGTGCTGTGAGGGGGCTCAAGCCACATGGACAGGCTTCAACTGACAGCCCTAGCTAAGGTCCCAGCCAATAGCTCACAGCAATTGTCATATACTCTCACTTTCATCCATCCAACCTTTCAGGTGAAGATGAGGCTTCATTCGTTTGAAGCAGATACAAGTCTTTCCCACTATTTTGTTATTGTTCAGCCACCAAGTCATGTCCAGCTCTTTGTGACCCAATGGACTGCAGCATGCTAGGCCTCCCTGTCCCCTCATACCATCTCCCAGGGTTTGCCAAAGTTCATGTCCATTGCATCGATGATGCCATCCAACCATCTCATCCTTTGTCTTTCCCACTATGTCCTATGTGAATTCAAAACCTGCAAAAGCCACAAGCATAATAGAATAATTTCTTTAAGCTGTTAAATCTGGGTGTATTCATTACTCAACAACAGTAACCAGAACAAACAGGTACTCTTAGTTCTCTCTGAAAAACATTGACTGCAAATCAGGGACTATGCTAACTAAACATTTATTACCAGGTATAATGCTCCTCTCTGTTATCTACCTTTTCATTTCTTCCTACCAAAAGAATTTAGTGCTTATGAAGAGAATTGTGTTATTCCTGTTTTTGCCTGTTGCATTTATCATTATAATTATTCAATGAATTAAAAATTATGTAAACCAACAAAATCTTGTTATGAAAAGAAAGATGATTATTATTAATATCATGAAAACTAGAGTCAGTGCTTTGAGAAGACTCAATAATGGGAAATCAATAAAAAATTATCACAGTAGAATTAGACATGGACAAAATAACTGAAATATTGTTGGGGGGATTTTGAAACTTCAAAATGATTCTGCATTCAGATTGCTTCAAATGTCAAGTTCTCATTTCCCTTTAAAGAAATAAAATCTATATGCTGTAACTGATGCATTATATGAGTGTGATTTATGTAAGAAAGACATATTGCAATTCTAATCAGTGGGACCATATTTAAAACAAAGGACTTGGCCCTATGTCAAAAGATTGCCGAAGAAATACACTTTTACAAGTGTATTGGAAAACCAAACACCCATCAGGAGAAGAGTGGATAAACAAAATGTGATATGTTCCTATATGAAATAATATCCAAATTGAAAAGGAGTGATTGAAAAAGCATAGGTGAAACTCACAGACATGATACTGAGTAGTCAGCCACAGAAGAACCAAGACTATATGATTCATTTATATAAAATTCTAGCACAGGCAAAACTAATCTATACTGATGGAATTCAGAAAATTTTCTGGGGTAATGAAAATGTTTAATAGCTTGATAAGATCGTGGATCACACCTGTCATTTTCAAATTTGTATAGTTAGGATTTGTATATTTTAATGTCTGTAAATTTAACCTAAAGAAAATGGAATTTAAAAATTCAAGTGGAGGATTGGAAGAAGATGAAGTTATAGATGAAGCAAGAAGAGCAAAAGTTGATCATTGTTGAAAAGTATAACGAGGGTGGCTTAAACTACTGTGATTGTTTGTTTGTGTTTGAAATTTTCCATAATAATTTTTTAAGTTAACATGTTTAACGTATGTGTTATCCTTCTTGATTCCTGGGTTTAAGCAATGTTTCTGATGAGCTTCCCAACTCACTGTCCCACTTGGTGGCCTCTGTCACAGATTCTTGTGAGCTCTCTTCAAAGGATGAGTCACATCTCTGGCATGAGGTTGGCACATGGGAGCTTATAAGACCACAGCTAGAACAGGGGGCCTACTGCTCTCTGACACATATTCTAACACTTTAAAAAATATCTGCCTTGCTTTATAATTGATTCATGTCTTGGTATCTCACTAAAACTTTAAATGAAATGTGATGTGATATAATAGAAATAACATGAATTTTGTTATCAGAGAGAGCTAGGGTCAAATCTCAGGTCTGGCATTTATACGTGTCCCTGAGTTTCCATGTCCTTATCTCTAACAGGAGAGCAAATGCTATGCACAGACTGCTGTTCTCTCCCCATTTCTGTTATCCTTTTTTTCACGTAATAGAAGTCTTGAGATTTGCACGTGTTGTCTCAGAATGTCATTCTCTTGCAGCTAGTTTCTACCCATGGGAAATAAAAGAATATAGCTTTTACTATGTAATAGGAATACAACTTGTTATATAATAGGAATGTTTCTTAAAACTGGCATACACTCTTTGTTCCGTTTTTGTCATCCCTTTCTTCCTTTTTGCTACCAAAATGTAGATGGCATTTAAATGTGTGAGATTCAGCCACCAACCTGGACACCTTAGGAACAGAGCAGTTATAAGCTGGCAGGAACCTGGGTACATTGAGATAGACACTGTGGGGAAATTAACAAGGTGGAGCCAGTTCGGCTCTCTGGCCCCACGCTCTCATGCCCACTTACCCCATGTTCAGTAAACAATGACTTTGCGTGGCTATGGAACAGCTGAGATCACTTACAGCACTGCGCACGCACATCGTGAGGTACCCTGTGCGTTAGGCCTGCGTGAGCTCCACCGTGAGCACCCTGTCTGCTGCTGCATTGGAGCGACACTGGAGCGACACCATGGTTATGTTGTGTGAGGTTATGTTGTGGCGGATACTACAGCTGCTGCGTCAGCCAGGAAAGAGGCTCTGTTATGGCTCCATGCCATCCAGGAAGGAATAAACATATCTGCAGGGACGGCGGAGCCTGGTGGGCTGCCGTCTATGGGGTCGCACAGAGTCGGAAACGACTGAAGCGACTTAGCACAGCAGCAGCAGCAGCAGCAGTTCCTATGGCTCCTCGCGTCTTCTTCCAGCCTCTTAGCTCGAGTCTTGCCTAACCTGGATTCAGTAAACAGTGCAGACAGTGTGAACAGCAAGACGGTTGGCTTGGCTTCTATTCATAAGAAATGCCGGTGTTATCCTACTTCCCTGAGTTCAGATAACCGAAAATATCTCCAAACATTGAAAAATGTCCCCCGGGAGAGAAAATCACACCATGATCGAGAACTACTGCTAAAGATGGAGGTATAAATTTATGCAACTTTTCTGGAAACAATTGGTAATAAGCATTGTTGTTGTTGTTTGTGTTGTTGTTGTTTTTTTTTTAATGTTTAGACCTTTCCGCGGAGAAGGCGATGGCACCCCACTCCAGTACTCTTGCCTGGAAAATCCCATGGACAGAGGAGCCTGGTAGGCTGCAGTCCATGGGGTCGCGAAGAGTCGGACATGACTGAGCGACTTCCCTTCCACTTTTCACTTTCACGCATTGGAGAAGGAAATGGCAACCCACTCCAGTGTTCTTGCCTGGAGAATCCCAGGGACGGGGGAGCCTGGTGGGCTACCGTCTATGGGGTCGCACAGAGTCGGACACGACTGAAGTGACAGCAGCAGCAGAAGACCTTTCCCTCCAGAAATCCTACTTCAAAAAATAACCAGTAATGTAAATTCATACACACATGACATGCAAAGAGCTGACTCACTGGAAAAGACCCTGATGCTGGGAAAGATAGAAGGCAGAAGGAGAAGGGGATGACAGAGGACGAGATGGTTGGATGGCATCACTGACTCAATGGACGTGAGTTTGAGCAAGCTCTGGGAGATAGTGAAGGACAGAGAAGCTTGGCGTGCTACAGTCCATGGGGTCGCAAAGAGTCGGACATGACTGAGCGACTGAATAACAACATTTAAAAATGAGCAAACAATCTGAGTAAACACTTCTCCAAAGAAAATAAAGAAATGGCCAATAAACACTTAAAAACTGCTTGACATCATTAGCCACCAAAGAAATGAAAGTCAAAACCACAGTGAGATATCATTTTAAATCCACTAGATGGTTATAGTTAAAAAGATAGATAATAATGAGCATTGGTGAGGATGTGGAGGGCCCTTACTAATTAAACCCTTAAACGTTGCTGGTGGTAATGTAATAATGGTATCATCACTTTGGAAAACAGTTTGGCAGTTCTTTAAAAGGCCAAATGTAGAGTTACCATATCACCCAGCAATTCCACTCCCAGGTATATACCCAAGAGAAATGAAAACACATGCCCACACAGAAATTTGTGCAAAATGGTCACACTCCCATTATTTATAACAGCTAAAAAGTAGGAATAGCCTAAATGTCCATCCAATGCACTGACAAATAAAAGGTGATATTATTCATAAAAGAGTATTATTCAGCAATAAAAAGGAATGAGATATTGATATCTGCCACAAGATGGATAAACTTTGAAAACATTATGCTAAGTGAAAGAAGCCAATGAAAAACCTACGTTTTATATGACTCCAGTTATACCAAAAGTCTAAAGTAGGTAAATCCATAGAGACAAAAAGTAGATTAGTGGTTGCCTAGGGCTGGGGAGGGGGCATGTGGATTAGAGAGTGACCACTAATGGGTATGGGCTTCCTATGTGGGGTGATGAAATGTTCTAAAATTATTCTAAAATTAATTGTCAGTCGCTGCTCAGCTTTGTGAACAATTTACAGTCTAATAAATACCATCTTATAGAAAATTCCAGATGAACCTCTTGGCCAATCTAATATATTGTTATAAGTTATTTATAAAATTTTAAAAATCTGAAAATATCTAAATGCAAAGCAAAAAAAATTATACAATAAATATGTTTAGTCATATTAAGTAACCATTGTAAATCGTCTTTTGAATACTGATTAACACAAGGAAATTCCATGCTATAATCTTAAAGGGAGATGCAGAATGTAAAGTCTGTGTCTCAAACACACAGAGAGAGAAAATGTAGAAAAGAAAATCCTTAACCAGTAAAGAATGGTTAATACTGGGTGATGGGATAAATGGCAGTCTTTATTTTCTTCTCTTTCTTCTACAGTTTCTATATTTCCTACACTGCATGTATTTTACAGTAAGGAAAATTATCTTTTAAAGATTCAGAAAAAAGTTTATTTTCAAAACTTACTTGAGATGTATAGACTATAAGAGCTGAATAGGAAATTATTGATCATATAATAAGATCTTTCTAATTTTACTATTGAAGTAATTTTACTGAAAAGGCTAAGTGCCTTAGCCCAGCAGTCTCCAGTCCCTGGGCGGGTGGACTGCTACCAGTCCTAGGCCTCTTAGGAACCTGGGCCCACAGCAGGAGATGAGCAGTGGGCAAGCGAGTGAAGCTTCATCTACCACTCCGCATCACTCGCATTACAGCCTGAACCACCCCCTTCACCCTCCTTCTCTCCCCTCTGCCCGCTTTTTCTCTCTTGATGACACCCTACACAGATACACAAGCACACGCACTCACAAAACAGCTCAAAAAATGAATTGAGGGCTAGACCTTAAGGGCGTTATGCTAAGACAAATATCAGACAGAAGAGATAAATACAATATGATCTCATCTATATGTGGAATCTTTTTTCGAAAACCCATTTTCATAGATACAGAGAGCAGATTGATGGTTAGCAGAGGCAGGGTGCAGTGGGGGAATGGGTGAGGGAGGGTGGTCAGAAGGTAAAAACATCCTGTTATGACATTATCATATCCCCAGACAAGCAAGTCCTGGGGATATAATGTGAAGCATGGCAACTAAAGGTAACAGTGTGCACGCAGGCTCAGTAGCTTCAGTCGTGTCCAACTCTCGGCAACCATACAGACTGCAGCCCCCCAGGCTCCTCTGTCCATGGGATTCTCCAGGCAAGAATACTGGAGTGGGTTGCCATGCCCTCAGGTTCGCAGGATCGAACCTGCCACCCTTACGTCTCCTGCACTGGCTGGCAGGTTCTTTACCACTAGCACCACCTGAGAACCCCAAAGGTGACAACGCTATGTTGTATATTTGAAAGGGGCTAAGAGACTAGATCCGGAGAAGGCAGTGGCACCCCACTCCAGTACTCTTGCCTGGAAACTCCCATGGACGGAGGAGCCTGGTAGGCTGCAGTCCATGGGGTCGCTGGGAGTCGGACACAACTGAGCAACTTCACTTTCACTTTTCACTTTCATGCATTGGAGAAGGAAATGGCAACCCACTCCAGTGTTCTTGCCTGGAGAATCCCAGGGACGGGGGAGCCTGGTGGGCTGCCGTCTATGGGGTCGCACAGAGTCGGACATGATTGAAGCAACTTAGCAGCAGCAAGAGACTAGATCTAAAAAGTTCCCATCACTAGAAAGAAATGTCTGTGACCATGTGTGATGACGAATGTTAATGAAGCTTATTGTGGTGAGGATTTTGCAATATATACATGTATTGAATTATGTTGTACACTTGAAATTAATGTAATTTCAAATATTTTTTCATAATATGATGTTATATGTCAGTTATGTGTGTGCATGCTAAGTCGTGTCTGACTCTTCGCAACCCTCTTGACTGTAGCCTGCCAGGCTCTGTCCATGGGGATTCTTCAGGCAAGAATACTGGAGTGCGTTGCCATGCCCTCCTCCAGGGGATCTTCCCCACCCCTCTCTCTTATGTCTGCTGCACTGGCAGGCAGGTTCTTTACCACTAGCAGCACCTTGGAAGCCCCATAGGTCAATTATGCCTCAATTTTTAAAAAAGAACTAAAAACAATCTGAGAGATTCCTTTCCCCAAATTGGATTCTGTTCTAAAACTCCTACAGGATTATGGAGAAAAACCCAACAGTGCCTGTCCTAGACCATTAGAGGGCAGTCACCAGTTAAAACAGACTGAGTCCCAAGCACAGTGGATAAACTACAATGAGAATAATCATCGTTTTTTTGGCATTGGAAGCAGACAAACATGATTAAAATCATGCTGACCTTGGGATGACCGTCTTCAGCTTTCTTTGGCAAGCGCTGGCTAAAAAATCTTTTTGAAGTAGGGCATTCTGGTTCCCATCCCACAAGAATAAGAAATGGATGATGCCTGAGGGAACTGCCCCAGCGACAGCTCCCAACTTTTTCAGAGCAGCAGCCCATAATCACCTCATTTTCCTGCTCCAAGTGTTGTCAGAGAGATTCTTCCGCATTTGGCATCTAGGGAGGTAATACAGATGGAAGGCTGGAAGGACAAGCAGCTGCTAATGCTGTTCCTTGGGGTCCTAAGCCCTCCAAACAGAAAGAAACAAAAGTCCAGTACTACTCAGTGGAAACAAAAGTTCCATGAAATTTGGCAAGCCTCCCTGTTCCCAAATGATTCCCAGATGATGGTAAATTTGGAAAATGGTCAGTGTTGAAATCAAGACACGTGGGCCTGGTTGCAAAGCCTGATTCCGCCTCTCTCTCCACGACATGTGAAAGTGAAAAATACAGAGTCAGGGGCAATAGTGTTCACTCCTGGCTATTAATTCCAGTTAAAGAATCTGATCCAGGCAGGTACAGACACTGGAAGAGGACCCATTTCAAATCCCACCTGTGTCACTCACTGGTCAGGTGAATCTATACAGCTTACTCAGTTTTTCTATGGCTCACTTCACTGCGGCTCACAATTAACTTTCCTCATCTGTAAAATGAAGGTAATGATAATGTGATTTTGTTATTACATAAGAAGAATTTACATAGTCCTGACACATTATGGCATCTGGTCCCATCACTTCATGGCAAATAGATGGGGAAACAATGGAAACAGTGACAGACTTTATCTTTTTGGACCCCAAAATCACTGCAGATGGTGACTGCAGCCATGAAATTAAAAGATGCTTGCTCATTGGAAGAAAAGTTATGACCAACCGAGACAGCATATTAAAAAGCAGATACATTACTTTGCCAACAAAGGTCCGTCTAGTCAAGGCTATCGTTTTTCTAGTAGTCATGTATGGATGTGAGAGTTGGACCATAAAGGAAGCTGAGCACCAAAGAATTGGTGCTTTTGAACTGTGGTGTTGGAGAAGACTCTTGAGAGTCCCTTGGACTGCAAGGAGATCTAACCAGTCCATCCTAAAGGAAATCAGTCCTGAATGTTCATTGGAAGAACTGATGCTGAAGCTGAAACTCCAGTACTTTGGCCACTTGATGCGAAGAACTGACTCATCTGAAAAAAACCCTGATGCTGGGAAAGCTTGAAGGCTGTAGAAAAAGGGGACAACAGAGGATGAGATGGTTGGATGGCATCATCGACTCATCGGACATGAGTCTGAGTAAACTCTGGGAGTTGGTGATAGACAGAGAGGCCTGGCATGCTGCAGTCCATGGGTCACAAAGAGTCAGACACGACTGAGCGACTGAACTGAACTGACACATGATTAGTACTCAGCAAGTTATTGCCTAGTGCTAGTGGTGATGGGAATAAAGATCTTAAAATACAGAATTTTTCTACCCTCATTTCATCCAGACCAACATCTTAAGACTTTCCTATGAGGAAATTCTCTCTTAAAAACCCTCAAAAATCTCGTTAGATTATCAGTCCTTCAAATCAACCCAGGATTAACACACCAGAAAAACCCCTATTTAACACAGCTAAAAATTACATCTAAAATCTGGCTCTGGTTTTATTAGCTGAGCTGCATTCCTTTTTTCACCTCAGCTACCGGTTGTGTAAGTTCTTCCCCAAAGGCAAATTTACCGGGGGTTGAAATAAAGGTTTAGAAACACAATGTCTACACTTTTAAAAGTTGTTCCATTGATAGTTGAAATGCAGTTATTTTCCATAATTGATACAGGCCAGGACAAACTTATAGTAAGGTTAATTAGTGTGGCTCATTTCCCAAAGATGTTCACAACAATATTTCCTATAACATGTGATATTTCTCCGATCAAGAGGTGGAGTTTGTGTTCCCTCCCATTGAATCTGAGATGCCTTTCAAATAATGCCATGTGACTTCCAAGGTTAAGTCATATAAGACACTGTGGCTCCCTCCTAGTTTTCTTTGGGATGCGCCTTCATAGAACCCAGCCACCATGCTGCGAGGAAGCCCAAGGAACATTTAGAGAAGCCATGGATCCATTTCCATCCCACAGCCCCATCCAGGGTCCCAGGTAACAAGTTCCATCAGTTGTCAGACATGTAACCAAGCAACCCTTCCAATGATGCCATCTCCAGAAACTGAATCATTTCCGGTCATTGAGTCTTTCCAGCTGAGCTCCCAGACATCATGGAGCAAAATGAACCTTCTCATTGTGCCTTTTCTGACCCCCAAAATCCATAAGCACAAGAAGATGGTTGTCAGTTTATGCCACTAAGTTGGGAAGTCAGTTATTACATAGCAGTAATAACTAGTACAGCTAGCAAGAGAGATTGTCTCATATTTTAGTAGATGAGCATTTAATGTCTATAAAATACCTCCCACTTTGTTGATACCACAAATTTCACAATGAGATACATAGTCTTTTGGCTTAAAATTTCACCCCCTTTGAAACATAGAGTGAAGTAAAGTAAGAAAAGAAGTTTCATGTCCCAATCTAGGTGCTAGCAACTATTAATGGTATGACTTTGGGAAATCTCTTAATATGTGGGACGTATATTGCAACCCTTTCCTCCAGATCCAGTCTCTATCCTTCTCCCTCCCCACCCACACCTTGGTATCTAAGGAGATTGATCTTATGAAATACATCAATGAGTTTCCAGTTGGATATGTCCAGTGGGAGGCACCAGTTGGAGATTCAGGAGAGAATAATGTTTGGATATCATTCCATTAAAGGAAAAACACCCCTGTTTTTCCATTCATCCTTCTCGCTACTCTCAAGTAATTCTGATCATCAGCTGCGTGGGGAGATTTTCCCACACCAGGCAATTCTTGGACACCTGGTGGATGTCCTACAATTCAGCTCAATTCTGACGCTATCTGCCTGAAGATAGCATTAGATCCCACAGGTTCAGAGCTCAGTCCCTCAAGACTGCTCCCACTTCGTATGGGAATTGAAGTTCAGGCTGTTACCTGGGCTTCTGACCAACTGATTATAAATCAGGAGTTCCTATAAGCCCCTCCTCAGTTGTGATCATTTGCTAGAATAGGTCACAGTTCTAAGGAAAATAGACTACTTACTGAATTACCAGTTTATATACAAAGGAACACAACTCAGGATCAGCCAGATAAAAGAGGTGCGTAGGTCAAAGTATGTGGGAAGGCATGTGGAGCTTCCATGCCCACTGTGGGCATGATACCCTCCCAGCACCTGCACGTGTTCACCAACCTGGAAGTTCTCAAAACCCCATAACTATAGTTCATATTTTGTGGAGGCTTCATTGACTTCATGACTATGTATAGTCATGATTGATTAAATCTTTGGTCATTGGTGATTGAACTCAATCTCCACCACTCATCTCTCCCCGAACTTTGAGGAGTGGGGCTAAAAGTTCCAACTCTAGTCACGTGGTTGGTCCCTTGGCAACCAACTATCATCTTTAGGGGCTTTCTAAAAGCAACCTTATTAACATAAACTCAAGTGCAGCTCAAAGGGGCTAACTATGAAAAACAATAGACATATTTATAGATCATAACATTTAGGAAATTCCAAAGAATGGGAATGAAAATGAAATATATGTTTCTTACTGTAAACCACAATGTTGCAATTCGCCTCTCCCTCTCTATGGTATGGCCACAGCCTAGCAGCATCTTTCAGTCGCAGGTCACAGCTCCTCTGAGGCAGTGCTTCTTATACAATGCCCCTCTCTCTCTGCCTCTCTCCTTCCCAATCTTCCTAATATTTCCTCCTTTCCTAGCCCTTTCAGACCTTGGGGTAGTAAAAGCACCCCTCGATCACTAGCTCGGGAGACTTACCTAACCCTCTCCCCACACATTTGCAATTAATTCCTCACATTTCTCAATCATGCCTTCTGTTTCCTCTTGGGATACTGGCTGATAAGGAGATTTGATTCTTCATCATAAAAAAGAGATTCCACACAACCAGGCTGCCTCATAGATAGAGCAAGATAATCAATGTGACAAATTAGGTCAGGTCCAGTCACAGGCTTCCCTGATAGCTCAGGTGGTAAAGAATCCACCTGCAATGCAGGAGACCCCAGTTCGATTCCTGGGTCAGGAAGATCTGCTGGAGAAGGGATAGGTTACCCACTCTAGTATTCTTGGGCTTCCCTCTTGACTCAGCTAGTAAAGAATCCGCCTGCAATGTGGGAGACCTGGGTTCGATCCCTGGGTTGGGAAGATCCCTTGGAGAAGGGAACAGCTACCCACTCCAGTATTCTGGCCTGGAGAATTCCATGGAGTGTGTAGTTCATGGGGTCACAAACAGTCTGATGGGACTGAGCCACTTTCATTTTCAGTCACAGTTATGTCTAGTCACACACACACAAAAAAACAAAAACAGTTTCAAACAGAGAATTTAAGAGAGGGAACTGGTAACACCAAAGCTGAAAGAGCCAAAAGAGGATACAAAGTAACTCAAATATCAGTAATTGCAGAGCTGGTGGAACCAAAAGGAAGAGGTGATGTTTCTGGGAACTGGATGCTCAGAGTGGGGCCCCTGCAGGGTAATGCTCAGATTCCTAAAGAGGGCTTTGTGGGGCTAGTGCTCACATCCTTACAGGCTGCCCCTTGGTTGATGCTGAATCTGGCTAAAGCTGTTCTCTCTACAGAGTAATGGAAACAGAAGTGCAAACAGGAAGAAGTTTCCTTTGCCCCTTCTATTTTTTCACTCTTCCAAATTTACTTCCCCTAGGCAGAATCCCAGGGACGGGGGAGCCTGGTGGGCTGCCGTCTATGGGGTCGCACAGAGTCGGACACGACTGAAGCGACTTAGCAGCAGCAGGCAGAATCTAACACAAAGCCAGCTGGTGTGAGCATCTTAAGACTCAAGTTTGAAGCTTTCCCAGAGCATCATCATTGATCAGAGTATAAAAGGGAGAGCTTAGGACTGAAAGACCCCAGGTTAATAATCAGTACATTAAAATGTTTTGTTTATAATTATTCTTGTTACCCATAACTGAGAAAATATAGGTAGATATCTATACTTTCAAATGAATAAACTTTCCCAGTCTTTTCCTCAGAGCAGATTTATAGTTCACATTCTAAGTTTACCAAGGTTTTAAATGTTCTATCCTCTGCTTTCCTCCAAAACACCTAAATGTACCATAAATTCCAACCAAATCTCCAAGACTCCTTTTATAACCAGAGAAGCAGCACATAATCTTTGCTCACACCACAAATGCAAGTGACAGTCTCAGAAGAGACAGATGCCACCAGCACTGTCAGTGCTTGGAGCCTGAAGATGTCTAAGGGGAGCACCCTTCGTCAACGCCAGACAATACCAGCTCACCAGCTGGCACACTCCCCCCTCAACTCCCTCAAGACTTGAATGAGTAATTCCCCAGCATGCCACCCTATGTATGTTGACAGCTGAAACCCTCAGTCCAGCACCCCAAGAACTGGAGACCTGTAAAAACCTCATTTCTGTAGATATCAACTCCTGTACTACAACAACGGGTTTTTAAACTACTTTTATTTAGCGATGTATCATTTTTTGTTTTTATTTTTATAAACACAGTCTTACATGGAATTGAAATAGATAAATCTGGTGCAGCATTAGTTGAAACAAGGGGTTCCCAGAAACTTCCCTGAAGTAGCCATTGCCCCACCTATTCTCTTAGACAGTTTCCTGGGTCTCTAAGGAAGCCAGTTTGAGAACCAGTGACTACTCAAGAACTACTGCAATCTTGATAATGTTTAGTGACTTCAGATAGTCTATAATATAGCTATAAAAGTAGATTACTAGGTATAATTGTTTTCAATATTCAAAGAATCAGCAGCTTTCTTCTCACTATATAATCCCATACAGAAATTTTCCAGTATTACATACAGACACTCTTATCTTATTTAACTATTAAAACCCCATTGCACAACACGTTTTTACGTCACAGCTCTCCCAAAGCTCTCCAGACTTGAGTAAAATTGCAAAAACAAAGGTGAGTTTTGTGTGCTGTATCTGCTTTCCTCCAAAACACCTAAATGTACCATAAATTCCAACCAAATCTCCAAGACTCCTTTTATAACCAGAGAAGCAGCACATAATCTTTGCTCACACGACAAATGCAAATGACAGTCTCAGAAGAGACAGATGCCACCAGCACTGTCAGTGCTTGGAGCCTGATGATGTCTAAGGGGAGCACCCTTCGTTAACACCAGACAATACCAGCTCACCAGCTGGCATGCTCCAGTTTCAGGGAAGTAAAAGGTACTGATCTGTTCCTGTGTCCTCTGTGGCCAACGCAGAATCTGGTGAGGAAAGCAATGCTGGATGGCACACAAGTTCACCAGCACTATCTGATGTTGGCATTCTTCTTGAGGTAGTCCACGTAACGAGTCAGGAGCATCTTCTGAAACACACTGCTGTAGAAGGCCCACGATGGGATCAGGCTCAGAATGGCAGCCTTGAATAGACAAAAACATGAGTGTCTGGGAGAGAAGAGGAGCAAGGAGGATGCAATACGACATCTCAGTGTATATTCATCACCTCTAAAAATACATATCTGATGAATGAGGTTAAGTACCAAACCTTTTAAGTAGTCGTTAAAGTTTCAATGTCTTATGACACTTTCTTGGCAAAGTGGTCACTTGCCAGATCAGTTGTGATCTATTTCTAAACTAAGAGAACTCTGTCCATAGTAACACCCTCCCTATCTTCCTTCTCTTGGTGAGCACCTTTCTCTTGGTCCTTGATCTCCCAGTATCTTCATATTTATTCTACCAAGGTTCTACTAAAATGAGATTCCAGGAAAGAATCAGAAATGCTTTCCATCACCTGACACAATGCTGATGATGTACCTGAATGCATGAAAGAGTTAACGAACAGGAGACTGGTCAAGATGGTGGAGTAGGAAGGTGCTGAGCCCCTCTCCTCTCACAGGCACCCCAAAATTACAGCTATTTACAGAACAACTACTAACGACAGAGACCTGAAATCTAGCAGAAAAAGTCTCCTACAACTAAAGACAGAAAGAGGAAACCACAAAGAGATGAGTAAAAGTGATGGAACGTGGTATAGTCAAGGCCCTTTCCCCTGGGTAGGAGACCCACAGATGGGAAGACAATTACGAGTGCCAGGTTTTTCCTAAGGAGTAGGTGTCTGAGCCCCACACTGGGCTCCGTAGCCCAAGGGTCCTTTGTCAGGAAGACGAGGCCACAGAATGTCTAGTTTTGAAGGTCAGCAGGCTTACTTTCAGTAAAGCCAGAGGGTGTTAGGGAATAGAGACTCCACTTTTAAAGTGCTGTGTGCTTAATTGCTCAGTCATGTCTGACTCTTTGTAACCCCATGGACTATAGCCTGCCAGGCTCCTCTATCCATGGGGATTCTCCAGGCAAGAATACGGGAATGGGTTGTCATGCTTTTCTCCAGGGGATCGTCCCAACCCAGGGATTGAACCCAGGTCTCCCACATTGCAGGCGGATTCTTTACCGACTGAGCCACCAGGAAACCCCTACTTTTAAAGGGTGCACACCAAATCTTACACACTCTGGGAACCAGGGCAGAAGCAGTAATTTGAAAAGAGCCTGGGTCAGACCCACTTGTTGATCTTAGAGAGCCTGCCAAAAAGGCAGGAGACAACTAGAGCTCACTCTGGAGACATAGACCCTTGGGCAGCCATTTGGAGAGCTCATTCTACCACAAGGACACTGATGCTGGTAAGCACCATTTTGGAATCCTCCAACTAGCTTTTTAGTGTCAGAATGTGGCCCCACCCACCAGCCTGTCAGCACCAGTACTGGGACTCCTCAGGCCAAGCAACTACCCAGGCAGGGACACAGTTTCACCCACCAGTAGGCTGGCTATCTTAGGACACCTTCCTGAACACCTAGCTTCCCTAGGATCCAGCCCCAACCTCCAGTGTATTGGTACTGGCCCCAAGACCTTCCCTGGTGGCTCAGACAGTTAAGCATCTGTCTATAATGCTGGAGACCCAGGTTTGATCCCTGGGTCAGGAAGATCCCCTGGAGAAGGAAATGGCAATCCACTCCAGTACAATTGCCTGGAAAATCCCATGGACAGAGGAGCCTGGTAGGCTACAGTCCTTGGGGTTGCAAAGAGTCGGACATGACTGAGCAACTTCACATTCACTTTCACCAAGACCCTCAGGGCCCCATGGTCAGCTGTCTGGCCCAAACCTGCCCATTAGCAAGCCAATACCAACTCCAGGACTCCCAGGGCCTGCGGCCAGAGACCCTGGGACTCAGTTCCACTCACTAGTGGCTGTCACTAGCTCCAGGACACCAGCAGGCAAACACCAGTTCCAAGACCCACAGGCCCTTCAGCCAGAGGACCTAAGACCTGGTTCTGCCCACTAATGGGCTGTCACTAGCCCCTGAACCCAGTCTTACCTACCAGCAGATGGACACTAATTTCAAGAATGCAACATTACCACAACCTAACATGTCAAGACCCAGTCTACCCACCAGTAGGCTCACATCAGTACCCTTCTGAGACACCTTGGGACTCACAGCTGCCCTGGAATCAGACCCCGCTTACAGCTTTGGAACACCACAGACTCAGCAGCCAGCCATGTGAAGAACCAGCCCCACACACTAGTAGACCTACACTAGATCCAGGATGCCAAGCCCTGCAACCAGCCACCCTGAAACCTGACTGCACACACCAGTGAGCCAGGATTAGCCCTAGGACACCCCTGGAGTTCCCACCTGGCTCCTAACAACCCAGACTCACACGCCAGCCAGCGGCCTCTGCAAAAGACAGAACTGGAAGCCAGCCAAGCTTACCAGACCACCCACAGTAATCAGCCCACCAGAACAGAAGAGCTTGTACAGTCCGCATGGGGGCACTCCTGGAATATATAGCTCTGTTGAGTAGAGGAGAGTATACTTCTAGGATATACAGGACCTTTCCTACTAAAGGCCACTTCTTCAAGATAGGGAAATTTAACCAACCTACCAGATACATAGAAACGAAAACAGTAAATTAGGCAAAATAAGGCAACAGAGGAATATGTTCCAAATGAAGGAACCAGATAAAACACCAGAAGAAAGAATTAAGTGAAGTGGAATTAAGCCATCTATCTGATAAAGTTCAAGGTAACGATCAGAAAGATGCTTAAAGAATTCAGGAGCAGAATGGCGAAAGATGAACAGAGTGAGAAGTTAAAGATTTTTTTTTTTTAAGAGAAAACATAAAGAGAAGATATTTGAAGACATAACAGCTAAAAACTTCCCTAATCTGGGAAAGGAAACAGATATCCAGGTCCAGAAAGCCCAGAGAATCGCAACCATGATCAACACAAAGAGGACCACATCAAGACACACAGTATTAAACATAGTAAAAATTAAAGACAAAGAGAGAATATTAAAAGCAGAAAAAGAAAAGCAACAAGTTACATAGAGGGGAATTCCCAAATTGCTATCAGCTAGCTTTTCATCAGAAACTGCAGGGCAGAAGAGAACGGCATGTGTATTGAAAAGGATGAAAGTGAAAAACCTACAATGCAAAATGCTCTACCTGGCAAGATTTTCATTCAGATTTGAAGGTGAGAACAAAGGTTTTACAAACAAGCAAAAGCTTAAAGAGTTCAGTGCCATGAAATCAGCTTTACAAGAAATATTAAAGGAACTTCTTCCCTAGGAAGAAAAGAAAAGACCACAAGTAGAAATACAAAAAGTACTAAATAAAAAAAATCTCATCAGTATAGCCAAAGATTCAGTAAAGGTAGTAAATTAACCACATATGAAGCTAGGAGGAAAGTTACAAGAAAAGAAGTAATAGTAAAAGCATCTATATCCACAATAAGTAGTCAAGGTATAAACAAAACAAAAAGATGCAAATTATAATGTCAAAAAAGTAAATATGGAGGGGCAGGGGGTAAAAATGCAGAGTTGTTAAAATGTGTTTAAACTTGATAAATCATTAACTTGAAACAATCATGTATATATATTGTTCAGTCGCCCAGTTGTGTCCAGCTCTTTATGACACCATGGACTGCTGCACACCAGGCCTTGATAGCTATATATAAACTTCATGGTAACCACAAACCAAAAACCTATAATAGATATATACACACAAAAAAGAAAAAGGAACCTAAACATAACATTAACAATTGTCACCAAATTAAAGAAAAGCAAGGAAAAAACTTCGAAAGGAACTACAGAAATAAACCAATTTAAATGGCAGAACGTACATATCAATAATTACTTTAAATGTAAATGAATTATATGCTACAATCAAAAGACACAGAGTGGTGGAATGGATATAAAAACAAGACCAGTATATATGCCGCCTACAACAGACTCACTCCATATCTAAAGACACACACAGGGAACGCTCTGGTGGTCCAGTTGTGAGGACTCGGCACTTTTACTGCCGTGATCCCAGGTTTGATCCCTGGTCAGGGAACTCAGGTCCCACAAGCTGTGGCACTGTGACCAAATTACTTAATTAATTTGGACACATACAGATTGAAAATGAAGGAATGGAAAAAGGTATTCCATGCAAATGGAAATAAAAAGAAAGTCAGGTTACAGTACATATATCAGAAAAATAGACTTTAAAACAAAGACTGTAATAAGTGAAAAAGTAGGACATTATATAATAATTAAGGGATCAATTCAAGAGGATATAACTATTGTAAATATATGTGCAACCTACATAAGAACACTCAAATACATAAAGCAAATATTAACAGGCATAAAGAGGGACACTGACAGTAGCAGAGTAATAGTGGGGGAACTTAAACAACTCACGTGTCCATCAGCAGACAGGCCATGCAGACAGAAAATCAATAAGGAAGCACAGGCCTTAAATTACACATTAGGACAGATGAACTTAATACATGTATATATAGAACATTCCTTCCCAAAGCAGCAAAATACACATTCTTTTCAAGTGCACATGGAACATTCTTCAGGACAGATTATATGGTAGGCCACAAAAGAAGTCTCAGGAAATTTAAGAAGATTGAAGTCATATCAAGCATATTTTCCAAACACAACACTATGAGACTAGAAATCAAATAGCAACACCAAAAAAAATACTGAAAAAAACACAAACATGTGGACCATTGTTTAGTGGCATAAACAATATGCCACTAAACAGCTAGTGGAGCACTGAAGAAATGAAAAACTGCCTGGAGACAAATGAAAGCAAAAATAACGATGTAAAATCCAGGGGCACAGCAAAAGCAGTTCTAAGAGGGAAGTCTATAATGAGACAAGCCTATCTCAGGAAACATGAAAAATCTCAGATAAACTATCCAACCATACATCTAAAGGAACTAAAAAAAGAGAACACCCAAAACCCAAAGTTAGTATAAGCAAAGAAATAATAAAGATCAAATCAGAAATAAATTAAATAGAGACTAAAACACAATAGAAAAATCAATGAAACTAATATCTGCTTCTTTCAAAAGATAAACAAAATTGACAAACTTTTAGCCAGACTCATCAAAAAAAGAAGAAAGAGAATCCAAATCAGTAATATCAGAAACAGAGTTACAACCAACATCTCAGAAATAAAAAGGATCATAAAATATTACTATGAACAATTACATGCCTATAAAATGGACAGCCAAGAAGAAATGGACAAATCACTAGAAATGTACAATCTTTCAAGATTAAACCAAGAAGAAACAGAAACTATGAACAGACCAATTACTGAATCAGTAATTAAAAAGACTCCCAATATCTCCCAAGGGAATTAAAATAAAAGCAAAAATAAACAAATGGGACCTAATCAAATTTACAAGCTTTTGCACAGCAAATGAAATCATAAACAAAATGACAACCTATGAACTGGCAAAAAAATATTTGCAGACAATGCAACCAATCAGGGCTTAATTTCCAAAATATGCAAACTGCTCCTATAACTCAGAAGACTCCAAACAACCCAACTGAAAAATGGGCCGAAGACATAAGTAGACATTTCTCCAGAGAAAACATTGTTGCTGTTCAGTCACTAAGTCATGTCTGACTCTTTGTGACCACATGGACTGCAGCATTCCAGGCTTCCCTATCTTTCACTATCTTCCTAAGTTTGCTCAGATTCATGTCCATTGAGTCAGTGATGCTATCTAACCATCTCATCCTCTGCCACCCCCTTCTCCTTTTGCCTTCAACCTTTCCCAGAATCAGAGTCTTTTCCAATGAGTCAGCTCTTTGCATCAAGTGGCCAAAGTATTGGAGCTTCAGTTTCAGCATCAGTTCTTCCAGTGAATATTCAAGGTTCAGATGGCCAATGGGTACATGAAAAGATGCTCAACATCTTATTTATTACAGAAATGCAAATCAAAACTATAAAATCACCTCACATGAGTCAGAATGGCCATCATTAGAAAGTCTACAAATAATGAATGCTGGAGACGGTGTGGAGGAAAGGAAACCCTCCTACACTATTGATAGGAATGTAAATTAGAGCAGCCACTATGGAAAACAGTATGGATGGTCTTTAAAAAACTAAAAATACAGTTGCCATATGATCCAGCAATTCCACTCATGGGCATACATCTGGAGAAACTTGAATTTGAAAAAATATAGGCACCCTAATGTTCACAGCATCACTATTCATAATAACTAAGACATGGAAGCCACCTAAATATTCATTGACAGATGAATGAATAAAGAGGGTGTGTGTGTGTATATATATACATATATATATATGAATGAAATGATTTCATTTGAAGCAATGTGGATGGACCTAGAGATTATCATAATAAGTGAAGTAAGTCAGACAAAGATAAATATCATATAATATCACTTACATGTGGAATCTTAAAAAACAATAAACAAATGGACTTATTTTAAAAATAAAAATAGACTCACAAATATAGAAAACAAATTTATAGCTACCAAAAGGGATAGCAGGAGGGGAGGGAGGTAAATTAGGAGTTTGGGATTAGCAGATACAAACTACTATATATAAAGTAGATAAATAACAAGATCCTATATCTTGTGATAAACCATAATAGAAAAGACTGAAAAAGAATATATATGTGTATATATATGTAAGAATATATATATGTAAATGTGTATGTGTATATATATATACATATATATGTAAGTACATAGTATATATATGTGTATATATATATAAACTCATTCTATGATACCAAAACCAGACAAAGATATCACAGACCAAAAAAGAAAATTATGGGATGAATATAGATACAAAAAGTCTCAACAAAATGTTAGTAAATTCAACAATAATTAAAAAGATTATACACCATGATCAAGTGAGATTTATGTCAGGGATGCTAGGGTTGTTCAATATCCCCAAATCAATCAATGTGATACACCATATTAACAAATTCAAGAATAAAAATCATATAATTATCTCAATAGATGTAGAAAAGGCTTTTGACAAAGTTTAACATCCATTTATGAACAAAACTCTCAACAAAGTGGGTATGGAGGGAACTTCCTCAACATAAAAAAGACCAAATATGGCAAGCCCACCACTAACATCATACTAAATGAGGAAAAACTTAAAGCATTCCTTCTAGGGTCAGAACATTCTCATCACTCTTATTCAACATATTAGTGGAAGTCCTAGCAAAGCAATCAGACAAGAGGAATCCAAGTTGAAAAGGACAAAGTAAAACTATCAGTTTGCAGATGACAAAATAGTATACATAGCAAATTTTAAAGAGACCCAAGAAAACCATTAGAACTCATCAATGAATTCAGTAAAGCTTCAGGATACAAAATTAATACACAGAAACTTGCTGTGTTTCTATACAATAGTAACAAACTATCAGAAAGATAAATTAGGAAAGCAATCTCATTTACCATTACATAAAAAAAAGACCTTTTATCTAAAGAGTTAAAAGACTTATACTCAGAAAACTATAGGTCACTGCTGAAAGAAACTGAAGATGACACAAAAGTGGAAAGATACAACATGTTCATGAATTGGAAGAATTAACATTGTTAAAATGAACACACTACCCAAGGTAACCTACAGATTTAATTCAATCCCTATAAAAATGCCAATGACATGTTTCCAAAGAAGCAGAACAAATAATTCTAAAATTTTCATAGAAACACAAAAGAATAGCCAAAACAACTTTGAAAAAGAACAAAGTTATGTATCATGCTACCTAATTTCAAGCTATACTATACAAACTATACTACTGTAATCAAAACAGTATGGTACTGTCAGAAAAACAGACAGATCAGCGGAATAGAATAGAGAACTGAAAATTGAACTGACATTTACATGGGCAGTAAATCTACAACAAAGGAGACAATAATATACAAGAGTGGAAAGATACCCACTTCATTAAAAGGGATTGGGGAAACTGGACAGCTACATGCAAAAGAATCATACTGGACTACTTTCTCCCACCATGCACAAAATTAAATTCAATCTGGATTAAAGACTTAAATATAATACCTGAAACTATAACATTTCTAGAAGAAAACATAGGCAATGTGCTCTTTGACATCAGTCTTAATAATATCTTTGCATATATCTCCTCAGGTAAGGAAACAAAAACAAAAATAAACGAATGAAACTATATCAAACTAAAAAGCTTTTGCCCAGCTAAGGAAACTGTCAACAAAACAAAAAGGTCACCTACTGAATGGGAGAAAATATTTGCAAAAGATTTGTCCAATAAGGGTTGAGATCCAAAGTACACAAAGATCACATCAAACTCAACATCAAAAAAAAAAAACCAATGTGTGGGAGGGAGATTCAAGAGGGAGGGGACATATGTACACCCATGGTTAATTCATGTTGATGTATGACAGAAATCAAACCAATATTGTAAACCAATCAACTAAAAATAGGTAAATATATATTTTTTTAATGGGCAGAAGCCAGAACGTGGAAGCAACCGAAACATTCATCAGCAGAGGAATGGATAAGATGTGGTGCATATATACAATTGGGTGTTACTTGGCCATAAAAAAGAATGAAATAATGCCATCTGCAGTGATATGGATGGACCTAGAGATTATCATACTGAGTGAAGTTAGAGAAAGATAAATACTGTATAATATCACTTGTATGTGGACTTCAAAGAAATGGTACAGATGAACCTATTTACAAAACAGAAGTTGAGTCACAGATGATGTAGAAAACAAATTTGTGGTTACCCGGGGGGAAAGCAGGGGCAGGGGGTAAGGATAAATTGGGAGATTGAAACTGACATATATACACTACTATCTATAGGATATATAACTAATAAGAATCTACTGAATAGCACAGGGAATTCTATTCAATACTCTGTAATGACCTATATGGGAAAAGAATCTAAAAAAGAGTGGGTGTATGTATGTATAACTGACCTACTTTGTTGTACAGAAAAAACTAACACAACATTGTAAATCAACTATACTCCAATTTAAAATTAATTAAAAAAGAAAAAATAGGCAGAGGATTTGAATAGACATTTTCCCAAAGAAGACATATA
Organism: Capra hircus; assembly: GCF_001704415.2. Taxonomy (NCBI): domain Eukaryota; kingdom Metazoa; phylum Chordata; class Mammalia; order Artiodactyla; family Bovidae; genus Capra; species Capra hircus. The sequence continues at coordinate 82,770,691 of NC_030815.1, forward strand.
GATATCCAACAAGCACATGACAAGAGGCTCAACATCACCAATTATCAGAGAAATGCAAATCAAAATCACAATAAGATAGAACTTCACACCTGTCCAAATGACTATTGTCAAAAAGACAACAAATAACAAGTACTGACGAGGATATGAGAAAGGGGAACCCTCAGGTATTATAGAAAACAGTATGAAGAGTTCTTAAAATATTAACAATAGACTACTAGAGCATCCAGCCATTTCATTCTTGGATATTTACCTGAAGAAAATGAAAACACTAATTTGAAAAATATATGCACCTTTATGTTCATTGCTGTATCATTTGTAGTAGCCAAAATATTGTAGCAACCTAAGTGTCCATTAGTAGATGTATGGATAAAGAAGATGTGATATATATATATTATATATATGATGCAATAATTTATATATTAATAATTAGTATGTGTAATAATTTATATATTATATATAATTTACTCAGCCATAAAACTAATAAAATCTGTGGCAACGTAGGTACACCTAAAGGGTATTATGCTAAGTAAAATAAGGCAGATAGAAAGACAAATACTCTATGATTTCTTTCATATGTGGAATCTAAAAAATGAAACGAATAAACATGACAAAACAGAAACATAGATCCAAAGAACAAACACATGGTTGCCAGAAGGGAGGTTGGCGGGAGGAGAAAAATAAATGAGGGAGATTAAGAGGCACAGACCTATAGTTGCAAAACAAATGTGTCACATTCATGAAATGGACAGTGTGGGGAATATGGTCAATAATTATATAATATCTTTCTGCAGTGAGAGACTTATGGTGAAAATTTTAAAATTTATAGAAGTATCTAATCACTATGTTGTGTAACAAGAACTAACATAAAATTGTAAGTCAACTATTCTTCAAAAACAAACAAACACATAGAAAAAGAGTCAGACTTGCATTTACCAGAGATGAGGATATGGTATGTGAATGAAGGTCAAAAGGTACATGCTGCTGCTGCTGCTAAGTCGTTTCAGTCGTGTCCGACTCTGTACAACCCCATAGACGGCAGTCCACCAGGCTCCCCGTCCCTGCGATTCTCCAGGCAAGAACACTGGAGTGGGTTGCCATTTCCTTCTCCAAAGCATGCAAGTGAAAAGTGAAAGTGAAGTCACTGAGTCATGTCCAACTCTCAGCGACCCCATGGACTGCAGCCTTCCAGGCTCCTCCATCCGTGGGATTTTCCAGGCAAGAGTACTGGAGTGGGGTGCCATTTTACTTCCACTCAAAAGGTAAGAAAGTACCAGGGATATAATGTACAACATGATAAATGTTGTATTATATACATGAAAGGTGTTAAGAGAGTAAATCCTGAGTTCTCATTAAACAAAAAATTTATTTCTTTAATTTTGCATCTGTATGAGAGGATGAATGGTCACTAAACTTATTGCGCTAATCATTTCATGTAAGTCAAATCATTATGATGTACACTGTAAATCTATAGAATGCTGTATGTCAATCAAATCCCAATAAAACTGGAAGAAAAAATTTATTTAAAGAGTTAATGAACCACAGGATTCTCTAGGCAAGAATACTGGAGTGGGTTGCCATTTCCTTCTCCAGAATCAGTCATGCTGCTGCTGCTAAGTCACTTCAGTCGTGTCTGACTCTGTGCGACCCCATAAATGGCAGCCCATCAGGCTCCCCCGTCCCTAGGATTCTCCAGGCAAGAGCAAGGCGTAAATTATTATCATGGAGTATTTACTTTGAAAAAGGGGGGAAGCCGCAAGTTGAGGCACAGAAGGCTATTTACATACATATGAGGCAAGAGGCACAGACGTTGGAAGGTTCTTGACCTCAAATTACATTTGTGTCCTATAAGACAGGTCTAGGTAAAAGCAATTATTTCATCTACAGTGTCATCCTGTTAATCCAACATTCCTCAATCGACCTACAAAACATCCCAGAAACCATTCTTAGTTTCCTGCTTTGGGATACCTCAGAGGAGTGCAAAAATCACAAGGCTCAAGTTGCCTGAAGAAACAGCGATACTCCCTACAAGGTTCAAGTGTTCCTCTAGTTGAATTTCTGTTGCTGAACCGAAGTAGAACTCTTTAGGAGGATTCAGTACACTGCCCTATGAATCCCTCTAGCATCAGAGAGAGAAAGAAAGAGATAATTTCCACAGCAGGAGGAGAAGAAAACGACAGAAGATGATGTGGTTGAATGGCATCACCGACTCGATGGACCTGAGTCTGAGCAAGCTCCAGGAGCTGGTGATGGACAGGGAGGCCTGGCATGCTGCAGTCCACGGGGTCGCAAAAGAGTCGGACACGACTGAGCGACTGAACTGAACTGAATTCCCACCGTAGAAAGCATATGAGGTAGAGGGGAAAGTTGATATACGAAAGAAAAGGAAATATCTGGCTAAAGTTCTTTGGTGATGCTGGAAACAGAACTATCCTGGCACCGTCTGTTTGTTTTCAACTCCTCTACTTTTGTTTCATGTTTGTTTGTTTGGTTGTTTTTCCCCTAAAAACAGCCCAGGGATGGCCAGAACTCCTCATGCCACATACTTCAGACTTGACTTCCACATTTGATGCAGTCCATAGCGTACAGGAACCGTCTTGTACTTGCTCATGAGAGCCAATTGTGAGCTTCTTCCTGAATTCATGTGCCGTGACAATACCCTGGTAGCCTCACATCAGTCATGGTAATCAATAAATGCTACAATCAAGGTGTTTTGTTTTTTTGTTGTTTTTTTTTTCCTGGAAAGTTAAACATTTACTGGCACAGAAGGCCAAGAACATAGACAGCCCCTACAGGGAAGAAGCACCTTGTGTTTTGGTCTGACCTTCACAAAGCTCCGGGGATCACTTTACTTTCTGAGGGGAGAGGTGAGGCACCCAAGATGAGATATGCCAACTTCGGAGTCATCTATAGCTGGACATCCAGCCCTCCAGCTTCTCCTTGCCCTTGCTAAATATGCCTGTCCATGGACGGGATTACCCTCAGCAGCATACCTCTGGCATCACTACCCTTGTGTGACAGAGATCTACTGAAAGCTCCGACAGCAAGGAAAAGCTGACTAATCCCTGCTGGGGCCACCTGCATGCCTGTCCTGCCTTGCTTCAAGAAAGAAGTTATCAGTTACCAAGATTTCATGGGTGAGGCAGCCACAGGTTTCGTCTCCAATCGTGACATAATTCAGTGATTCTTTAACAAACTCATCAGCAGTCTTGGTTATCATGTTGGTATTTAGACACTTTGTCATCGGAGTTGAAACAGCATATGGGGTCAACACCTGCAACGGGAAATGAAAACCATGATGCAGGAGCAATCTACCCAGCCCCGAGAAATTAACACCCACGTTACCATCCCTCCATGTTCGAACGCCGTTCTTCCCTTAAAAAGTCTCAGGACAATATATAATCATAGAATAGTTAAAGGTGTGGAACCAGCACAGAGCTGGGATCAGAAAGGTTGACTTCTGGCTTAATTCAGCAACCAACCCGGATGAGGCCTTAGTCACACTCCCTCAGGTGGTTCGAGTACACACAGGGTGAGTGAGAACATGAGCTCTTAGAACCCAGTTCCCCCACTTGGAAAGTGAAAATGCAGGATATCCAATTATACTCGAAGTTCAAACAATGGAAAAATGTTTAATGATATATCAAGTATTGATGGGATATACTTATTCTCAAAATATTATCTGTTATCTGAAATCCAAATTTAACTGTATGTTCTATGTTTTATCTGGCAGAGATATTGCAGAAGTTTATTTCTAACACAGGTTCAAAGTTGGAGCACTTTCAAGTACTTTAGATTCCCACTTCAGTTAGGAGCCAGGAATGGCACATACCTCATAATCTTTCCTATTCTGACAAGGAAAAAAAAAAAAACTCCACCATACTGGACCCTGAAAACCCCACCATGCTTCCACCGGTGGTCTCACCACATGTGGCCTGGCATGAGATTTCATGATGGGGTTTCTTACTTTATTCTTTGACATAGAGACCTTGGTATCTTTAGGGAAAAAAAAAATGCATGTTTGTTTTCTTTTTCTTCACATTACTTTTTTTTCTAATCACACTTGAAATTACATTGTTTCACAGTTGAATCCAATGTGTGTCAGTCAATTCAATTCAATTTATTCTCACGGAAATTGACACAGTTATTCATTTGTATAATACTTTTCTTTCAAAGATCTCTAAGTGTACTGTTAGAGAAACATAAGAAGTACCCATTTTCAAACTCAGTTTTCAGATAGGGAAATAATAAAAGTGTTTCCATTCCCACGGTGAGTTTTGGTTGACAAAACACCTTTCTGTGCAAAACAAGGGCTCAATAAATATTGGTAAAAATTTGCATAATTACTTATTCACTAGATCTTCACAGTAACCCAGAGAAGTAAGCAGCTATTATAAACGCCTTTTTACAGATGAGGGGACAAGCTCAGAGAGTTTAAGCAGGCTGTTCAAAATCACTCAGAGGATAAATGGCAAACTGGGATTTGAAAATCAAACCCAAGAGTACAGTGCACACTTCCTCAGGAATTTTACAAATATTCATTGAGTACCAATTACATGTTTGGAGAGACCAGTTAGTTTTCACAACATCATAGAGTCTTTTCCAGGACTTGTAGCAGCTCCAAAGCTTCTGCATGAGAGAAGGAGCTCCCTTCTTCTACCCACCTCGTCCACGTCTTCTGCTCCACAGAACCCACTGACTTAGCAGCTACAGTATCTCTGGCCCACAGCTATCAAGCTCAAGATGATGCTGAGACTGTCACATGGCTAGGAAGCAAGTGGCTCTGGTAATCATCAGCACTGCTCACCAAACATTTCTAGTTCTTCTTTCTTCCAAACACATGATAGAATTGTACTTTCTGGGTCCCTATAGTTGGGTGGGACCATGTAATCAGATCTAACCAATGAGTATGAGAAAAAGTGACAGATGACCTGTCTGACCCAGAGCCCTTGGTTATGAAAGGAAGTTCTCTTGAACTTGTAGCACTTTTTCTTTGACATGTCAAGAGACAATATTCAAGATGGAGGCTGCTCCATCCGCCTAGGTACCCGTGTCACGACAATGAACTAATCCCCTCTGACAGTTCACAGTGAATATGTAGCATGAATGAGAAATATATCTTTGTGGTTTTAAATTAATGAAATTTTAGGAATTATTTTTTACTGCAGCAAAATTAGCTTATCCAGAATAACACAATTGCCAAAGGAATCTGTCCTCAGCTAGGAGCTGGAGAATGAATAGAAGGGGAAAATCTTTGATAAGTAAGACTTCAGTTCAGCAAGGCTGAGAATGGGATTGTACTCACTATAACTGGGAAGATGCTTTTATTTACACAGTTCCTACTATTAACTCACACCTGCCTATCGAATAAGCTTCATCCTACAGCTGGTTAATTCATAGGAATGGCCACCCGAGTGTCTTAATTGAAAATTGGTATGTATAGCACTAATTTTAAAACTATAACTATGAGTGTGACTTTTTCATATATATGGTGGTGGTTTAGTTGCTAAGTGGTGTCTGACTCTTGTGACCCCATGGACTGTAGTCTGCCAGGCTCCTCTGTCCATAGGATTCTCCAGGCAAGAATACTGGAGTGAGTGGGTTGCCATTTCCTTCTCCAGGGGATCTTCCCGACCCAGGAACTGAACTCGGGTCTCCTGCATCGCAGGCAGATTCTTTACTGACTGAGCTGCATGGGAAGCCGTATCCATATATGATAGTAAATCATCAAACTTCTCCACAAACAATTAACAAAAAAACCTCTCTAAACTGTTTATTCCAAGTTCCAGAAACCACTTAAGAGTTAACTGTGTTGCCGAAGAAAGCACATGGCATATTGTTCAGGCTAAAGACCGCAGTGATGATACAGCTCTGCTTACAGTTCAAAGAAGGTCAGCTCCATGACTGTGCTGTCACTGTAGGAGAAAGAGAAAGCAGAGCACCTCTTCCCCGGCTGCTCAAGAACCAGGGTGTGGGAGTCTCTGTGGCCCATCCCAGATGAACAGCAACCAAGCACTGCACTCTCCCCTCTTCCAACCTAGACCAAGTACCCGGTTTTCTGTTGCTTGTTCCCCACACATAGTTCCTCCCACACAAGCCTATCTTCTGGATCTAGGTCAGAGAGTAAAGGATGGTTAGACAAGACCCACATTTCTGTCCTGATGGCAGCATCAGGCAGCAAGCGTTTCTGAGCACTCACTCACCCCACCCCTTTTCCTTCTCCGGCACTCAGGGCACGGATGAGGGCAGCAACAGGCAGAACCATATTGCCCCCGCTGCCACCTCAAGGATCACAGGAACCCACGTGGTGTCATACAGACCCTCTCTCCCAGTCACACATGCTCAGCCCTCTTCCAACCTGCCGGAAGGAGTGGCCCTGGCTCCACGGGGTCCAGAGTTCCCATTCCCAAGGACTCAGAACTGTTGACCTCACCTGGATGATGATTCCCTTCTCCTTATATTCTGCTTGCAGTGCCTTGGAAAATGTGTACACAAAAGCCTGGAACAAGAAGGAGAAACACCTAAGGGCTTGATTCTCTCTCAGAGCCAACTTGCTCAGATTTCAAAGGACACCAAGGGAGCTCGCCTTGCTGGGAGTTAGTTAGAACTTCATTTCCTGGTCTGGGAAGAGCTTCCTCAGAGAGCAGGAATATACATTTTGTAATAAATACCTACTTAGGGCCACCGCGTGTAGATGCCATACCCAGGGAGGTCTCTGGGATGGAAAGAAACTATCAATACAATGTTACTTGCTGCCATGAAAAGTGCACCCGCTCCCAGGCAAGGAAGTGAAAGGGGGCTGCACTGCCTGGCTGTGCTACTGCAAGGCTTCAATCACCCCAGGGGCACATCTTTTTCAAATTTGCACCCAGATACTGGTGGACTAGCTCCCTGTACCTAGAAGAGGGCCTCTAGGAAAATCTGCCTATCAGCTTGCCAGATGATCTGAAGGAAAGTGCTAAATGGGAAAACCAAGGGGAAGAAGGAGACAGAGACTTGGACTACATCTGTCACTCACCTTGGAAGCTGAATACGTGGAGTACAGAGGCCAGGGAAAGAGGGCCGCCCCAGAAGATATGTTCAAGATGAGACCTTTCTGCCTAACAGGCAATGAAACAAAGTTTCAGTTACTTTGATACTTGATTACACCTTGAGAAGGGAGAAAACAAAGGGACTCTGAACACTAGGAAACTTCCATCCTCTCTAGGTTTCTGTGTGCGTGCTAAGCATTTTGCTTCCGAGAACTGTGAGTCCAACTTCACCTCCATCATGAACCTACCATACAGTGATGTCAGTTGGTAGCCAGTTGACCTCAAGGGCTGGTGACAAGGAAACAGGGGCTCAGCTACAGCAAAGATCCCCCATGAAAATGCAGAGAACCAGCTCAGCTCAGACAAGACTCAAGGGGGAAGGGAGCCTTCTCTCTCACGTGTGACCACATGAGCTCAAAGTCCCTTCTGACTCATAAAAATGACCCACAACAGGAAAGATGTCATATGTAGAATCCTGTCCTGGGTGGAATTTGACAGTCCATCATCAGCTTACACAGGCACTCCTACACAAGTCTCTGAGGTTCTTACCCTTTGGAAGTTCAGTATCTTTAACCCTTCCCTAATAGATGGATTCAATCCAGAAAAACCAAGAAACTGCACATTTGAATACCAGGGCCAAGCCCCTTCTTTCTCTAGGGAAGATAAAACTATCAACCATTTGCTTTAATGAATACCACCTGAGAAAAACCAGTTCCCAAATGGGCATTGTACTAGGGTGATTTAAAATGTGGAATAAATAGAGACACTGATGGGATAGTGATTTTTACTCCTAAGTTGGAGTATTCATTCTGACAAGAGTTGAAATGCATAATAACAAAGAAATGGTCTCAGGCCAACTTCTGAAGTTTCTTTTAAGCTCTTTGTGAGTTAGTTTTTTTTTTTTTTTTAATACAAGTTCTGCTGGAATTGCTGTTTTCTTCCTCCCTCCAGTATATGCTACATTTGACCTTCAAATATGCTTATCTGTTGGCAAAGCTGGCCTGGTCCAGAATGTTAGGCTTTCAACCATAATCTCCATGTCCCACTCACCACAGTTTTATCATTTGTTAAAGCAGCAGCAGATGAACCTTGTCCCCCTGATCCCAAGTCAGCTGACTGCCAGACCAGGCAGCACAGGCTGCTCCAAGCTTTTTCAAGGAAAGAACTTACCTTGATTTCATGTGTTTCAGAATCAGCTGTGTCATCTATAAGAGAAGGCCCAAGTTAAGCCCTGCCCTTTAAAGAAACAAAGTAGCAATGGGCAGTAGGAATTTGGCAAATAGGTGCCGGAAGAAACTGAAGAAAGAACTTCAGCTTCTCAAATGGCCTTGAAAGTCTGCTGACACCCATTGGAGGTAATTTTGGCAACATTAGAGTCTGCTGGAACCTACCGAAGGCACCGTAAACAAATGGCAAACAGTTCAGAGGCCTCTAGTTTCTTCTTCCTAAAACTGAAGTCTTTGTGGAAAATGGAGTGAAAAGCTATGGAACTGACTTATGGACGAACACTGAGGCTCCCAGACTCCCTTCATTCTGGCAGAGAGGTAAAAGTAGGTTGGCCATTGTAAAACTCACACAGGAGTTAGAATTAGGGAGCCATCAGGAAACCTAACAAGTCTCCATCTCACATACAAGGTACGAGATAAAGGACATCTCTTCAGTTCAAAAGCAGCCTTGTTAGCCTGCATGTGGTCTATGAAATAGCTCCCTAGATACACATCTGCTGGTCTGCTGGAGTTACAACAGGATTGAAAAATCCCTTCCCCACTCCAATTTACTGCCCCTGGAAGAGGTCCTCCCTACCAGTTCTGGAGCAATACCCTTGCCTTGATTCTCCCAACTTCATTAAGGTGGGGCACTGTTGGACAGCATTTCTCAGTCTCCCAAAAGCCTGATTGGGTGAGTGATTCCAATTAGAGAGACAACACTGGACTTTGTGGGTCCCTGTCTCAAACATTCCAGTATTTAGTCACTTATCCTACCTTCCCTTTGCCCTCAACTCATTCTCTAGTTTGGCCCTTGATAGAGAACTCTAGTGTTTCCAGATGGTTCCTTTGGAATAACTAAATGATACTATTCAACATTCAGAAAACTGAGATCATGGATCTGGTCTCATCACTCCATGGCAGAGAGATGGGGAAACAATGGAAACAGTGACAGACTTTATCTTTTGGGGCTAAATGGCACTTGACATACCACTTAGTTCAAGCCTTGATACATTAATAGCAGATGAAGAATATGAAGTTCAAGGGAGCTAAATAGCATGCCCAATGCTGTCTAATTAACTAGTAACTGATCTGGAATCAGAATACATATGCACTTGAACTTCAATTCAACAAATATTTTTTAACAAGAGTCTATAAAATTCAAGCCACAGTCTCTGTCATTTTTCCAAACAGAGTGAGCTTTCCTCTATTTACAAAAACTAAAATCAGAGGAAGGTACTGATTTTTATAAGTTGCTTTGGAATCCTGAATAAGTTTCACCATCATCAGGCCTCATATGTTCTGACATACGACAAAACCGAATGCAGAAATAAGATTCAGATGCTAGGGAGAGTGAGTCCACTGTATTTTCTTGATGAAAAAAGACTAAGACGATTAAAAGGCTACTGCATAGTCTTTCAATCAAGTACAGTTCAATTTTAAAGAACTCTGCATTTACAGGGAAGGGGCCAGTTCTCCTGAGTCACCAAATTCCAACAGCTACTACATTTTAATGCACTGAGCACCTACATTGATCACATACCTTCACAACTGAGGTGATGTTACAGTGGATGAGGCTCTGTAATAGATAATCACAGTCATGATTTAGCTGGATCATTTGAGAAATTCTCTTGAGAAATATTCAGTGCTAAAGCACCACGAAGTGGACAAAAGTGTGTGCCTGAATGGTTGTATCACTTAGTCTGCAAACTACACTCCAAGTTGATATTCAGCAACAATGCCCTAGAACTGAAGAATCTGACATCTACACTATTGAGTATCCAAGAATGTGATCTTGAATAGAAGTCAATTAAGCGCTTCCTTGAAAATTTAGGGAGGAATATGGACACTGTTGCTCAAAGGGAGATGGTTAATTTCCGGCTGAAGAAAGGGAGGTTAGTATATGTGGGTCTAGAAGACACTGACATAAAGATTATAAAGATGAATGGTTGCATAATATAAGGTAGAGGTTCTGGACTACAGAAGCCAGATAAAGAAACTACTAGAATCACCCAAGACACACAAAGAAGGAAAGAGGGACAGACGCATAGACAAGTACAAATGTAGATGCAAATAAAGAGAACACAGACTCATGCCAGAAACAGGGAACGTGGAGTCAGACATGTGGCCAGAAAAGGCTTGGTGAGGTTCAGCAGTGTCCGAGCATTCAGGCATTATTCGTCCACGCAGTACACTTGGGGCTTACATGGAACCTTTAGGACTAATTACAGGTTTGGGGAATAGAAGCATCATAGCCTGTTCAAAATTGGTATAACCCTTTGCTTTCAAAGGTGAAAGCCTGGAGAAGAGTCAAAATACAGTGCCTTCAAAGACTGTTAATGCATAATAAATTTACTCAAGACCAACAATGACAGTCATGGGTCTGAGTTAAGCTTGTTGAACTTACAACGCCCTCAGCCACAAAGTCTGTACTATGGACTTCTTTCACACTGAAAGTTGAGCAAATCTTATGACCTTGAAAGGCAAAGAAAGCTTTCTCCTACTGAATCCAGAGCTATGAATTTGTTAGGCAGCATTACCTCCTTATAAAGCACAGCGAGAGCCCCCAAAAGACTGGGACAAGTGAATTTTGATGTGTGGAGAAGAGGGAAGATGTTCTTTTCCTAGAGATAGTCCAGAACAGTGATACCCTTCACTATGTATCCAGTACTCAGGTGAGTACTTGAAGGGGACACCTCCAGTCGTCCACCTGGATTACAAAATTTTGGCCACACTCCCATCACCCCTTCCCAGTTGTGGTATTACCCAGCTGGGTGCTCAGGACTTGGGGAGAGGAAAACATCCACAGAACAGCAGAAGCCTACCTGGAAGTCATCTGGCGTGTTAAGGAAATGGCTTGGGAGAAGGTTTGGAAGCATTCCAACATTGTTGACTGACCAAGAAAGGCAAAAAAAAAAAAAAAAAGATATCAGAAGAGTCCATGGCAAATGTCTATTGAAAGCCTTAAAAATTATCATGTTCAACCCAGAAATTCTTCTCTTGAGAAGTTTCCCAAGAAAGCATGTACAAAAAGATGTATATAAAAGGCTGTTCACCACAACATAATTCAATAACAGTGAGGAAATTGGAAGGGAAAAAATTGTGGTCCAATAGTACAATGCAGATAAAATGAATCACGGTGCGCCATATGGTGGGATGCAATGCAGTCATTCAAAACTACGACTGCTCAGAGTTTTTAAAACCTAGGAGAACATTTGTGATGTATCATTTTTTTTAATGTTGCAAAACAGTATGTAAGTTTAATCCTCATTTTGAAAATATGCATGTATGTATCTGGAAAGATATGTACCAAGATGCTAGCTCAGGCTGTTAAAGACTTTAAGGAACTCATAATTCTTTTATGTGTTCATCTGCTCTTTCTAATTTTCCTAGAGTACATTTAACATTATTAGTAGTAAACATGTAATTATTTTGAAAATCAAAATCCTCCTTCTCTCTACAATACACCGTACTGTGTATGTGATCACAAAACAGATAATCTATAAATTATCACAGAAAAAAAAATTGTATCTTATTTCCCAAATGAGAAACTCTATCCCGAAATAACCATACTGACTCACTACTTCATGAATCAATCACAGCAATGTTTGTTTACTAAACGAATTCCATTAGACCAAAGTTTCCCTCTTCCTGTCAAATGTCAACCTTCAGTGAAAGAAAAATATTTTTATACTAGTAAATATGGTTGGGAAGATTGAAACCATGTAGGTTTGCTACATTCCAAAACCATATACAAATCTGTTAATTCAGGAATGCCTTTTGTAGAACTGAACTTTAATATTTGGTTTAATGTTACAGCTTACAGTCATGGGTTAAATTTAAGCTACTATTGAATAATCAAGTCACACTAAGATCATTATTTCACTGACTTATTTCGACAAGCTTTGCATTATTGCAATTTACTTACCTAAAATTCCAATTTCTAAGCCTTTAAGTTTTTCTTTAATATACTCATAGATGTCATCTTTGGCAAAATCTGCTTGTATTATCTTCACGGTACTTCCTATAGTCCACTCTGCATTAGAGACAATAGTTATTTTTCAATGAACAGGTGTCCAAATCCCCCTCTTGTCCCTATTCCCCTAATACTCCCTGAGTATTACCTGAACAGAACAGACACTTAAGAGCACAAGCCCATCATCTTAATTAGAAACAAGAAATAGCCTCAGGTAAATGCTGGAATGTGTTAAAAGATTTGTGAATGATGGTTTCTGTGTGATTCTAAGAGTCACTGCAGTGACAAGTAAAGGCATTATAACAGTTTTAATACAATAGTTCTCAAAGCAAGTCAGCAGACCACTGCATCAGCATCACTGGTAACTTGTTAGAAATAAAATCTCAGGCTCCACCCAGACCTACTGAACCAGGAAACCCTGGGAGTGGGCCTGGTGATCTGTTTTCACACGCAGTGGGGGTGACTGTGGTGCAGGCTCAAGTTTCAGACCCATGGGCTAAGGGCTGTTAGAGCAAAGTGTAATCCTTGTGCTCAGTGAGTATCACGTCCTCTCCACGTACACTCAGAAACCCTTCGCAATTGTCCAACTCTTTAGCATTTATAAAAACATTTACACGCACAGTATATTTTTTTAATATTCTCAAGAATGAAGTAGGTATTGTCTCCACTTTCTGGAGGAGAAAATTAAGGCTCTAAGGAGCTTACTAGCTTGACTAAGGGCACCCACACCCTGCTCCCTCCAAGTTCAATCCTCTCTCCACTGGTCTATGTGAACTTGCCTTCTGTGGGAGCTTTTTCTTAGATATAAAAACCGTAGGCAGATTTCACTAGCTGCTGCCCACTCAGCTTTGGAGTTAGACCCAATATTTCTAGGGCAAGTGATCTTAAGGCATAGCCTGGGGGACATTTCAAAGACACTACTTGTTTTTCAAAAAGACAATAAAAAGTGCACAGTAAGGAAAATACTGAAGAACGTCCTAGTCCTGGTCAAAGTTATTTCAGACACCCAGTCAGAGAACAAAAGCAGAATTCACTGGTTCAAGGGCACTGAGCCTCCTCATTGTGATTGTTCAGCCACATACTCCCCCACGGTCTTCTCTTATCCAGATTTCTCCCAGGGAAATAAGAGTGTCCCCAGACAGCCTGCTATGGTCTTCATGAGTCTTCATAGTTGAAAACTCATTCCTTTGCATTAAGTGTATTAATCACTGTTATTAATTAATTATTAAAATCCAAATGCTCAGAAGGGGATGTGATGATCATTATTGACTAAAAACACTTCAGAGTGGATTATCAAAATAAAATATTATAATATAAATCCTATCTCTTAGGGCTGTATAATGTACAACCCTCACACCATACATGGCAGCCCTGAATCAAATCTTTTTTTTCTTTTAATCCAACAGCTAGCAGCGAGCATTGTCTCTCATCCCTCTGCAAGGAGCACAGCTCAGACATAGGGGAGGGAAGTAACTGAAGCATTCAGACAGCTGAGGCCTCTGGATGAGGGGATCTGATTCTAACAGACCCTAGACACAAGAAAGGAGTGGACCTATTTGTGGGGTGAATGTGTTTCTGCTTCATGAAGCCCAAAGAATCACTGATGAACTATAGTGAGCTCAAGCCACTTATGTCCTGCACTTAACTTTGTAAACTGGGCTCCCCGAAGGAGGCTGGTACCCCAGGCACCAGAGAGCAAATGTAGGGATGCTGACAGATGCCTCCTCAGGCAGGATGTGAGCAGACCTGGCTAGTGGGCTCCACAAACGTCCCCCTTATTTCTTGGAGTCACTCACCAATCTCCGCAGCGATGGCCTGAAGTTTTTCCAGTGTCCGGCTGATAAGCACGACATTGAATCCCTGTCTTGCTAACTGAAGGTAGGGATGGGAAAACCAAAACAGAGATGATAAGCAGACAAGGAAGGCTTGTTATATTAAAGTGAGTTGGGGCATCACCCATTTGGTCATAGGGCGATATGCTTGATCTTCCTAAGTTTAAATGTGCACAATGTGACGATGGTTTCTAGGCTAAGTAAAACAGCCACACTGGGCCAGGCTAAACATGACATAATACCAGTAGTTTATTTGCGTATGTTTATTATACACCAGGCTTCCCTCGTGGTCAGCAGTAAGAATCCACCTACAATGTAGGAGACACAGGTTCAGTCCCTGAGTTGGGAAGATGCCCTGGAGCAGGGCATGGCAACCTACTCGAGTATTCTTGCCTGGAGAATCCCATGGACAGAGGAGCCTGGAGGGCTACAGACCACAGGGTCTCAAAGAGTCAGACAAGACGGAATCAACTGAGCACGCGTTACATACAAAAAACTACTATTCTAAGTGCTTTTCTGTACAGCTCCACAATCTGAACACCCTCTACCTGAGGCATTTCTGGTCAGATGTGGGTTGGAATTCAGAATTTGGAGGATTTTATACTATGATTTATGTAACAAGGTCTAGGGCAGCAACCTATAATAAAAAAAAAATTCTGCATCAACTTTTGAGCTGCCTCCTATTCACGAGGACGCTCTTCTTGTGGTTCTCTTCACTCAGGCACAGTCTTGGCCCTGAGCCCCCTCTTTCTGTTCTCTGGCTCCCAACGGGATAGAAAATGAAATAGGGAACTGGAGAGTAAATGGTTGTTTTCCTGAGATTAGAAGGAACTCTCTTCAGAATGGACAATGCCTCGACTCACAGGGGCAGAGCAACAATGTGCAGAAGTGGTGTGCATTAATATGGCCCAGAGGACACATGTGCTGGGTGGTCATAGACAGGCCCAGGCTCCTCACACCTAAAAATGCTACAGGTGAGAAAAGAGAGTTTTGTCTGAAGGAAAATGGGAAAACCAATGTTCATCTGGAGAGAAACAGACAATATTTGAGTTAGTGACAAAGGACTTATGGAGTCCTGTCTCAAGCCCACAGGTGCAAGGCTGCACACCAAGGCCACAGAGGCGGAGCCCAGAACCAAGGTCATCTCCAGAAATGACTGAGCCTCTTTGTAACCGCTGCCAAAAGCCCCCGATCCTTATTGGCCAGTTCCTGACCCCATATTAGGCAAAAATGCCCACCCCGCTGCTCACCCTATAGTCCCCTAATCAATCACTTAATGCCTCCCTTTCAGCAAGAATTTTCTTTGTCTTGAGGCTCCAAAAATTGGCTACTAACCCACCAAGAGTTATCTTCCCCTGGTCTGTCAGGAAGTCGGCCTGTTGTATTTGCAGCGTCCCTATCTATTCAGAAGTATCAATTCATTCAGAACTATCTGTTCAGAAGTATCTATTACTTCCGTGGGCTCTCCTTGAGCCAGTCCACCTTTCTAATAGCTTCCTGTGGACTCTCCCCTGGTCTGTCAGGAGGTCAGCCCACTGTGCTTGCAGCACCTTCATTATCTCTGCTCTTTGTTCTTAATAAACTCACTCCTTTCTGAAATACTCTGTCTGGAAATTCTTTTCCAACCCAAGCTCAGACTATAGCAACAAGGCTCTATTAACTGAAATCCTTCTTAATGTTTTTAATTAAGCAAAACTGTTACAATTTTAAGCCTTGGTAAAATACACATGACATAAAATTTGCCGTCCTAACAACTATATGGAATGTTTCACAAATCTGCGTGTCATCCTTGCACGGGGCCCAGGCTATCTTGTCTGCATCGCTTCAGTGTTAGCATGTACGCTGCCAAAGCAAACACTATGCCAAATTTTTAACAAGTTATATTATAAAAACACTCAGGCTGAATTGAGGACTTTACCATATAGTCTCCAATAGCCAATATTCAAGCCTGTGGTCTCAGAATCACCCAGGAAGACATCAAACGAACAAAACAATTCCCACCAAAACCATCCAGTTAACGATCTCTGAGGGCAGTGGCCAAAGCGTGTGCAGCACCCCGCTCATTCCTGGGCCCGTACCCAGCCACACTGCCACCCAGCAGGTGCTGCAGAGGCAAGGGGACTCGAGATGCAACAAGGCTGCAATCTTCTCCCCTCGACGGGCAGCCCCAGAGTCCGGGGCTGCGCAGCAAGTAGCACCTGCTGCCCCTGTCGCAGCCATCTGTTGCTGGAACCCCCTGGCAGGGCCTTGATGCCCCAGGGGCTGCTCAGCCCTCAGACTGGGACAGAGCCTGGACAGTGCCAGAAAAGGCTTGTGGCCTGCCCTCGAAAGATGCAATGGGATGTGCCTCTTTCAAAGAACCAAATATATCTGGATCCCCAGACCAAAAGGCATGGAAGAGACTCACTTCATCAAGGACATAAGGCAGCATGACTCCAAGAACAGCAGGACTGCTCTGATCTGCACCAAACGGTCCCTGTGTGCAGCCTTCTCAGCCCCACCCTACAGAGAAGGCTGCGGGTCAGTGACCTGAGGGTGGCCAGCCAGAAGCAGACCCATCCCTCCAGCAGCTCTTCTGAGATAGTCTTCCAGTTGGGGGCAAATGGAAAGGCTGTGTCTTACGTCAAGTTCCTATACTCTACCAACACCCTGGTCACACTCAAGACAGACAGCCCTGGTCCAGCATCCCCACACTCTGCTGGCTCAGAACTAGGGGACAACTCAGGGATGCCCTGGAGTACAACCCCAACCTCCTGGATGACTCTTAGGGGCCCTGCAGCAAGCACAAGCGCCGTCTTCATGTTCATCTGCTACATCGTCACAGTGACAGGGCACGTGAAGCCCCCCAACCTCAAGAAGGACATGAACAAAACTTTCCCGGAGAGGTCCCTGCACATCGAGCTAACGCTAAGCGAAATTAGAACTTTAAAACCAGAAATGCAGAACCTGTCCAGGAAGTGGGGTTTGGAGCCATGACGGTGTCCATGTCTACCGGGACTTGGAGAAGTTGGTCTTGCAGGGTGAGCTCAACAGGCAGAACTGCAGGCTCTGCACCAAGACCAGCAGACACCTCTGCAAGTGTGACATGGAGCAGCTCATCGACAAGTTAAAAGAAAGGTTTCAATTCAACAGATGCGATCTAACTGGGTTTGAGTTCATGGTGCTTGTGGTCTTGGACTTTTTCTCTACCTTCCCAAGAACCAAGTGTTACCTCATTACAGATGCTTCATTGGAGCTTCCCTGGCAGCTCAGCTGGTAAAGAATCCGCCTGCAATGTAGGAGACCCCGGTTTGATTTCTGGATCAGGAAGATCCACTGGAGAAAGGATAGGCTACTCACTCCAGTATTCTTGGGCTTCCCTGGTGGCTCATTTGGTAAAGAATCTGCCTGCAATGTGGGAGACCTGGGTTCGATCCCTGGGTTGGGAAGATCCCCTGGAGAATGGAATAGCTACCCACTCCAGTATTCTGGCCTGGAGAATCCCATGGATTGTATACTCCATGAGATCACAAAGAGTCAGATACTACTGAACGACTTTCACTTTCACTTTCTTTCAAGCAGCTCTTTTAGCCCTGCCGGCCTCCGTGGCATTCCTGCCACTTCATGAGTCTGAAGGTGGGCTTCCAGCACTGGAGTGTGGATAGCGGCCTTCCCTGGCTGGTACCACTGCTTTGCCACACCCTTGCTTCCTTGGAGAGACATTGCTTCCATTCCAAAGCACAGCACACTGCCGCAGTATTTCTAAAACCCCCCTCCTATGTTCTTCTGTGAACAAAATGTGGAATTTTGTTACAGTTTCTTTTTTCCCTGTGCCTGGGACTGGTCTGGCATCAGGACTTTGATTCACAATGTGAAGTGGTGAATCCTGACTTCACAGCATGTCTCATCTCTGCATCACCCAGCCCTCTGCTACCATCATTGCCACTGCCCTAGCATCTGGTGGAGACCTTGGTCTCCAGATCTCGCTGCAAATGATGGATTTCTGGAGTTGACTTGTTAGAGCATTAATCTAGGCTATTTAGGGTTTTCTGACATGGTAATAGCACTATGGACCCTCCACCCCTCTGCCAGTTTCCCTCCCAGCCCAGGACAGCCCCTCGGGGGTGTCTGCCCACCTTCCTGTATCCATTAGCAGAGATCTGGCATCAGCCTAAAGCCAATAAGAGCAGGCCCCTGGTTGGTTTGGGTCTCATTTTTTACTCTGGGATCTCTGTTCTTCTGAGGATCGCACCCCTGGGTGTCAGGTAACCCAACAGGCCTTCAGCACAGAACCAGCCCACCCCAGGCAGGGATCTGCCTCACCAGGAAAACTCCATTTGCCCATGACTCTTAGGACCTTCAGGATGACTGGATTGCTGGCTCTTGATTTTCATAAGCAATATTTTGGAGAAAAAAGGTATTTATTGTCATTTAGAATTTGGTTCTCTGCATTTTTTTGTTTTTTGGCGAGGAAACAAAAACTGGCTAAACGAGCTCTGTCGAAGTTGTGATTTCAACCACATTTGACTCTCCAGCAGGTAGGAGAGAGACGACTTCAAGCCCTGCCTCCCCACGTGGGCGGGGGCCGAGGCCTTCTTCCTCCCTTGCAGGAAGTGGAAGCCACCTTGTCTGGAGCAGACACCCACACGAAGCAGACCCCAGGCACTGGTCATTGCCCTCACAGGCAGCTCTGCGCCCAGCACGCCAGCTTCTCCACACTACATGTAGTCCAGGTTTTCCACTTGCTGCTCCTCCAGAAACACTGACGACCAAGGACTGGAGCTCCTCCTTCACAGGTCAGCAGCTCTCGGAAAGAATGGTGTTAGCCAGACCATTAAGCTGCTTCCTGACCACTGTCTCATGAACCTGTCACTGGAGGGGCTCTAGGACAGTCCCACCTGCATCCTACCCATGTGGACTGGTGCTTTTGCAGAAAGGATACCCTCATCAGAGCCCTCATCTGAGCACTCAGACACCAACCATAAACTGAGACCCCAGCAGGAGTGCAGGACAACTGCTCAGACCCTGCTGGCTGCTATTCCTTCTTCCTAAGTCACTTACATGGGCTAAGGGGGACTGCAGGGTGAGTGTGAAGCCCAAGTCTGTATTCTCACCTAATTTACTGAGTTTCTCTTCCCTGTTCACCCCAAGAAGAGAAGTGAAGCGAAGTCACTCAGTCGTGTCCGACTCTTCACCACCCCATGAACTGTAGCCTATCAGGCTCCTCCAACCATGGGATTTTCCAGGCAAGAGTATGTCCCCCAAACTGGACGTGCACCAAGGAGGGCATGAAGGATGAAGCTGCTGGGCCCCAGGCAACTCTTCTAGAAAATGACCTGTCATGCCACCACAGCACTCAAGGACACTCCTGTTACAGACACTGCAAGGGACCAACTTCCAAAATGTATGTCCTGGTCTACAACTAGCCTCGAAGGAGGCTAACATCTTCCTGGGTATTTCTATACAGATTTTAGAATGGCTGATACAGTAACTTAAGTTTGCGTGTTAATGTGGTGAGAATTAGTCATTCACCAAACCTCTCTGTAACCTTCCCTTTAGTGCGCTGCTCCCTTTTTAATAATATCAAGAGCTGCCACTGTGTGGTACTCACATGAAAGTGAAAGTGAAGTCGCTCAGTCATGTCTGATTCTTTGCGACCCCACGGACTGTAGCCTACCAGGCTCCTTCGTCCATGGGATTTTCCAGGCAAGAGTACTGGAGTGGGTTGCCATTTCCTTTTCCAGGGGATCTTCCCAACCCAGGGATCGAACCTGGGTCTCCTGCATTGCAGGCAGACACTTTACAATCCGAGCCACCAGGGAAGCTTGCGGGACTCACGTGAAGCCAATATTTAAGGCATTAAACTTCAGCCTGAACTGTCACCGCCTAGAACCAGCCCAGCCACCTGTGTCCAGGGCATGGGGCCACTCTCTCAGCACCTGAGAGGTGCTATAGACTTAAATGAGCGCTAAGTGGCTATTTAACCTCACTATCTAGATACGTGTCATGGATTTGTTTGCAAAAAGTAACATATTTGTGTTTTAAGTAAAATTTGGTTTTGCAAAAAATAAAGGCAATCTCTGAACTTGAAGCCTCAGCATTTATGTCTTTTGCTATTTTTATTTATTAAATTGTATTAAATACACAAGTATATTCTCATTGTAAAAGATGTCCCCTCTGCCCTCACAGTCCCACTTCCCCACCACTGCCAGGCTCCTGCTATCTTTAGTTTGGTGTTGATCCTCCTTTCTAACTTTCTCCGCCTACATGCTTCCATAAGTACATACAGAAATAAAAGTTTGTTTTGTGGGGTTTCTTTTTTTCACACTTTATAAGTGGCATTCTATGTGTGTGTGCTAAGTCACTTCAGTCGTGTCTGACTCTTTGCGACCTTATGGACTGTTGCCCACCAGGCTTCTCTGTCCATGGGATTTCCCAGGCAAGAATATTGGAGTGGGTTGCCATGCCCTTCTCCAGGGAATTTCTCCTGTACAATGAAGTTATTCAGTTATATATATATATATATATATATATACACACACACACACATACATACATACACACACACTCCTTTTTTAATATTATTTTCCATTATGGTTTAACACAGAATATTTTATTTGTTTTTCTCTTTTTGTGATTGGTTTATTTCACTAAGCATGTCATCAAGATTCATCCACATTGTAGAGTATGTCAGAATTTCCTTTCTTTTCAAGGCTCAAAAATAGTGTGTTATATGCCTATATCACATTTTGCTTATTCGCCCATCATCAATGAACCTTTAAGTGCACATTTTTTGAAAAATTTTCCCGCTGTGTTTATATTTTTAATTTTTATTGGGGGACAGTTGATTTACCATGTTGTGTCAGTCTCTGCTGTACAGCAGAGTGAATGAGTTATCCATTCCTTTTTTAGATTCTTTGCCCATATAGGTCACGACAGGGTATTAAGTAGAGTTCCCTGTACAATAGAGCAGGTTCTTATTAGTTACCCATTTAATATATATTATTGTGTATATGTCAATCCCAATCTCCCCTTGTAACCATAAGTTTGTTTACTACAACTGTGGCACTATTTCTGTTTTATAAATAAGTTCATTTGCACCATTTCTTCTACATTCCACATATAAGCGATATCATATCATATTTGTCTTTCTGTCTGACTTCACTCAGTATGACAGTTTCTAGGTCCATCCATGTTGCTGCAAATGGCATCATTTCATTCCTTTTTATGGTTGAGTAACGTTCTGTTGCATAATCCCCATCAACAGAGGAATAGATAAAGAAGATGAGGTATGTATCATAGAATATTGGATACAGTTCTCTGTACTATACAGTAGGACCTTCTTGTTTATCCATTCTCTACATAAAAGCTAATATCTGATAACCCCAACCTCCTAATATGTCCCTTTCCTGATCCTCTCCCCCTTGGCAACTTCCAGCCTGTTGTGTTTCGTAGATAGTTTCATTTATGTCATATTTTAGATTGTATGATATTTGTGTTTTTCTGACTTACTTCACTTGGTGTGATAATCTCTAGTTTCACCTGTCTTGCTGAAATTGCATTATTTAGTTCTCTTTCTGGCTGAGTAGCACTCCCCTGTGTGTACACACCACATCTTCTTTACCCGTTCATCTGTCAGTGGACATTTAGGCTGCTTCCACGCCTTGGCTATTGTGAACAGCACTGCTGTGAACATAGGCGTACATTTATCTTTTTGAATTACAGGTTTGTCTAGATATAACCAGAACATACCCTTTGCCCATCCTACTCTTTGGGTTTTCATTTTCTTATCAATTTGTAGGAGTTTTATTTTTATTATATATTCTTGGTATTAATTATTTGCCTAATATATATATATATCGGAGAAGGCAATGGCAACCCACTCCAGTACTCTTGCCTGGAAAATCCCATGGACGGAAGAGCCTTGTAGGCTGCAGTCCATGGGGTCGCTAGGAGTCGGACACGACTGGGCGACTTCACTTTCACTTTTCACTTTCATGCATTGGAGAAGGAAATGGCAACCCACTCCAGTGTTCTTGCCTGGAGAATCCCAGGGACGGGGGAGCCTGGTGGGCTGCCGTCTATGGGGTTGCACAGTCTCCTTTTCTCCTTTGCTTATGGTGCCATTTCCATACATTATATTAATATAATATTAATTTAATGTTATCAAGTTTGTTAATATTTTCCTTATTTTTTGGAATTTCCTTTATGATTTTCCCTAATCTCAAGGCTATAAATACATTTTCTTATAACCCTATGTAGTTTGCTGATTTTTGTTGCTGTTGTTTATTTTCTGAGAATAGTGTGAGGTTGAAATCATCCAGTATTATTTTTTTTCAAAATGGGTGGCTAATTGTCTTGGCAACACTTTTCTATTTATCCATTTTTTCCCTGATTTGAAATACTCAGTCGTATGCCCAGTTCTCACATGTATGTGGGTCTGTCTTTGACCTGTTGGTTCTGTTGCATTGGACTGTTTCTTAATTCCTATGTCAGTGCCACTTCTGATCATCTTATCATAGGCTTTGATATCTGGTGTCTGAGGAAGTCTCTACTATTTGTTATTTTCTTTCAAAATGTTTTTGTGTTTTCTTCTTTGTTTAATTTCCAAGTGAATGGTAAAATTGTATTTTTAATGTATTATATTGAAATTAGATGGTGATTGCAGCTATGAAATTAAAAGACGCATACTCCTTGGAAGGAAAGTTACAACCAACCTAGATAGCATATTAAAAAGCAGAGGCATTACTTTGCCAACAAAGGTCCATCTAGTCAAGGCTATGGTTTTCCCAGTGGTCATGTATGCATGTGAGAGTTGGACTGTGAAGAAAGCTGAGCGCCAAAGAATTAATGCTTTTGAACTGTGGTGTTGGAGAAGACTCTTGAGAGTCCCTTGGACTGCAAGAAGATCCAGCCAGTCCATCCTAAAGGAGATCAGTCCTGGGTGTTCATTGGAAAGACTGATGCTGAAGCTGAAACTCCAATACTTTGGCCACCTCATGTGAAGAGTTGACTCATTGGAAAAGACCCTGATGCTGGAAGGGATTGGGGACAGGAGGAGAAGGGGATGACAGAGGATGAGATGGCTGGATGGCATCACCGACTAGATGGACATGAGTTTGGGTAAACTCCGGGAGTTGGTGATGGGCAGGAAGGCCTGGTGTGCTGCAATTCATGGGGTCGCAAAGAGTCAGACACGACTGAGCAACTGAACTGAACTGAACTGAAGGAGAAAGTTACATCTTTGTAGAAATCAGTTATCTCACCCATAACATGCTATTTATTCAGATCTTCTGCATTCTTCTAAAACTTCTAGAAGTTTCTTCATAAAAATCTTGGACATTTCTTGTTAGTTTGCATTAGTTAGGATAACTTAAGCTTCTATAACAAATAACTCCAAAATTTCAGTGGTTTCACACAATGAAGTTTGGTTTTTATCTTATATAACAGATTCTATTACACATAATTCTTTAGGACCCACAACAGAGAAAGGCATTGCCACCTTCAACTTTAGGTTTCTAAAGTTGCCCTGGCTCTTGGCATCCAGCCAGTGAGAGGACTGAAAGAGGGTGGAGAAGACACAACCCTTCCCTTAACCTCCTTGACCAAGTGACACACATTGTTTCTACTTGATTTCACTGGGCAAATGTCACAAAACTCCAGCTAGATGTAAGGGAGTCTGGGAAATTCCCTGGCTGGATAGCTGCCTACCAGCTACAACTTTATACAATGGAAAAATAGGGATTTGAGGGACACTTAGCTGTTCCAGCCACCAATATCTTATGTTTATCTGTGGCCATTGTGAATTAAATTATTATGAATAACTAAATTGGGTCAATTTATATAATGGAATACCATACAATACTGAAAACGAATGAACCAAGTTCTACACACACCAGCATGAATGAATTTCAAAAAGCACAGTATTGATCAGAAGCAGAAACAGATTCCAAAAGGCATATGAATCAATTTACATTAAGTTCAAATCAAGTAATGCAACCAAATGTACTGGTACACACACACATGCTACAGAACTTTTTTAGACTAAGGAAATTATTAACACGATGTTCATGATAGTGTTACATCTCCAGGGGCGAGAGGGGGAAACACAAAGGCATGACACATGTGCCGGTCTGACAAGCTTCAAGGGAACTGGTGAGGCTGTATTTCTTAAGCTTGGTGATAAGGGATACTGCACTCATTTCAATTTTTATTTTTGTAATCACATTCAGACATTATATGAAGAAGGAAATGGCAACCCACCCCATTATTCTTGCCTGGAGAATTCCATGGACTGAGGAGCCTGGCAAGCTACAGTCCATGGGGTCGCAGAGTCAGACACAACTGAGCGACTTTCAGTTATTCATTATATACATTCTTGTCTGGTACACCTCCCTCCCTCCACACACATACACATGCACACAGCCACAACATACTACAGTGAGTTTAGGATATTCAAAGCCTGAATCAGAAATTATAGGGTGGAAGTCAAGCCACACAGGAACAAAGCAATGAAGCCAAGAAAATATAAAGATAATTAAAAGCTGCTGCTTTCATTTAAGGCAAGATGAAAGCAAATAAGCTTACAGTGCAGCTGAAGTCATTTAGACTAGGATAATTTAGACATTAGGAAGAAGAAATTCCTTGCTGAAACAGCATAAGACACCATCGTATATTGCCAGTACGTGTAGGATAATATTTAAGAATAGAAAAAAGCAGTTGTTTTTTCTTGGGTTGGGCTGAGCCAAGGGATTTTAATTGAAGAGACAACTCTGTGCCATTACCTGTATCTGCCGGGATCACTGTCTTGAGAAGAATTCTAACATCTTGTCTGACACACTGGAGCTTGTAGCATTTTTACCATCCCAGATGTTGGGGGGTGGCACTAAAACCGCCCAGGTATGAAGAAATTAAACCAGACAATCTTTAGTCATATATTTTGCTTCTAGCACTCTGTGCGCATTAATAGGCAAGAATGCATGTTTACATATATGAGAGTGATGAAAAGTAAATCTTATAATGTTTAAATATATTATACATATTATATGTATATAAATATTAAAATTTATAGTAGTAGAGGGTCAGTTAAAATTGGTTTAATAGTATAGCAGACAATCTGGCAATCGTATCTGGTATTTGAGTGCACACACACATTGATCCAGCAATCTTTCTGATAGGGATGTATTCTTGGATATATGTAGGTTTATTTTCAAAGATGCATCTTGAAACATTATTGTAAATACAAAAATAAAAGGCAAGCCCATCCCAGTAAAAGAAACACGGTACATTGCTGGGATAGGATAACCTGAAATCATTAAAAGGAATGAAGGCCATCTGTTCGCCTTTGGTATGGCAAGATCTCCCTGTTACATTATTAAATGAACAAGCAAAGTTTAAACAAGGGTTTATGGTTGTGGGACCCAGGATCCCATTTGTGCTCATGTGGGCAAAAGGTAAACATATAGGTGTAATTTCTGCTAAGAGACTGCTAGCAGGCCAGTAAAACTTGCCCCCCTCTTCTTCCCAGGCACATGACCAGATGACACTCCTGGTCTTTCTTCTGGTTACAGGACTGAGTACTGTCAGTGGGCTCCAGGAAGCAGACATGCTTATGACCCAGCTCCAATCTTGAAGAATAGCACAAAGACTTACAGGATAGATGAAGAAGCAAGACAGAAGGAACTAGACAGAGCCACTTGCCACTCAGGAAAGTCCCTGGATTGTTAGGCTGAAATTACTCTGTACTATCAACCTCATATCAACATGGAAGTATGGATATAGCCATGGTTTTCCTTTACCTTTTCTGAAAGGAATCTCAAGACATTGTGAACACTGGGGACCTTTACAGAGATGGGCCAGGTAAGGGCAGGAGTGAGGAGAGTCCTTTATTTCTCATTCTATGCCTTTCTGCACTGCTTGAGTTTTCTAATTTTATACCTGTATTATTTTATCTTTAATTGGAATTATCTGGGCAAAGAGATAATGACCTTTTTTCTCTTTTCTTCCTTACACTTCTTTGAATTAAAAACAAAAACATTTTATGAAGACCTATAAAACCTTCTAGAACACCCAAAAAAGATGTCCTTTTCATTACAGGGGACTGGAATGCAAAAGTAGGAAGTCAAGAAATACCTGGAGTAACAGGCAAATTTGGCCTTGGAGTACAGAATGAAGCAGGGAAAAGGCTAATAGAGTTTTGCCAAGAGAATGCGCTGGTCAGAGCAAACACCCTCTTCCAACAACACGAGAAGATTCTACACATGGACATCAACAGATGGTCAACACCAAAATCAAATTGATTATATTCTTTGCAGCCAAACATGGGAAACGCTTCATATAGTCAGCAAAAACAAGACCAGGAGCTGACTGTGGCACAGACCATGAATTCCTTATTGCCAAATTCAGGCTTAAATTAAAGAAAGTAGGAAAACCACTAGACCATTCAGGTATGACCTAAATCAAATCCCTTATGATTATACAGTGGAAGTGAGAAATCGATTGGAGGGATTAGATCTGATAGAAAGAGAGCCTGAAGGACTATGGATGGAGGTTTGTGACATTGTGACATTGTATAGGAGGCAGGGATCAAGACCATCCCCAGGGAAAAGAAATGCAAAAAGGCAAAATGGTTGTCTGAGGAGGCCTTACAAATAGCTGCGAATAGAAGAGAAGCAAAAGGCAAGGGAGAAAAGGAAAGATATACCCATTTGAATGCAGAGTTCCAAAGAACAGCCAGGAGAGATAAGAAAGCCTTCCTCAATGATCAATGCAAAGAAATAGAGGAAAATGATAGAATGGGAAAGACTAGACATCTCTTCAAGAAAATTAGAGCTACCAAGGGAACACTTCATGCAAAGATGGGCTCAATAAAGGACAGAAACAGTATGGACGTAAAACAGAAGAAGAAGATATTAAGAAGAGGTGGCAAGAATACACAGAACTATACAAAGAAGAAGATATGCATGACCCAGATAATCATGATGGTGTGATCACCAACCTAGAGCCAGGCATCCTGGAATGCGAAGTCAAGTGGGCCTTAGGAAGCATCACTACAAACAAAGCTAGTGGAAGAGATGGAATTCCAGTTGATCTATTTTAAATCCTAAAAGATGGTGCTGTGAAAGTTCTTCACTCAATGTGCCAGCAAATTTGGAAAACTCAGCAGTGGCCGCGAGATTCAAAAAGGTCAGTTTTCATTCCAATTCCAAAGAAAGGAAATGGCAAAAAATGCTCAAACTACCACATTATTGCCCTCATCTCACATGCTAGTAAAGTAATGCTCAAAATTCTCCAAGCCAGATTTCAACAGTACATGAACCATGAACTTTCAGATGTTCAAGGTGGATTTAGAAAAGGCAGAGGAACCAGAGATCAAATTGCCAACATCCGTTGGAACATCGAAAACGCAAGAGAGTTCCAGAAAATCATCTACTTTTGCTTATTGACTATGCCAAAGCCTTTGACTGTGTGGATCACCACAACTGTGGAAAATTCTTCAAGAGATGGGAATACCAGAGCACCTGATCTGCCTCTCGAGAAATCTGTGCAAGCCAAGAAGAAATAGTTAGAACTGGACATGGAACAACAGACTGGTTCCAAATAAGAAAAGGAGTACATCAAGGCTGTACATTGTCACCCTGCTTATTTAACTTATATGCAGAGTACATCATGAGAAATGCCATGCTGGTTGAAGCACAAGCTGGAATCAAGATTGCCAGGAGAAATATCAATAACCTCAGATATGCAGATGACACCATCCTTATGGCAGAAAGTGAAGAACTAAAGAGCCTCTTGATGAAAGTGAAAGTGGAGAGTGAAAAAGTTGGCTTAAAGCTCAGCTTTCAGAAAACGAAGATCATGGCATCTGGTCCCATCACTTCATGGCAAATAGATGGGAAACAGTGGAAACAGTGACAGACTTTATTTTGGGGGGCTCCAAAATCACTGCAGGTGGTGACTGCAGCCATGAAATTAAAAGATGCTTGCTCCTTGGAAAGAAAGTTATGACCAACCTAGATAGCATATTAAAAAGCAGAGACACAACTTTGCCAACACAGGTCCATCTAGTCAAAACTATGGTTTTTCCAGTAGTCATGTACAGATGTGAGAGTTGGACTATAAAGAAAGCTGAGCACCAAAGAACTGATGCTTTTGAACTGTGGTGTTGGAGAAAACTCTTGAGAGTCCCTTGGACTGCAAGGAGATCCAACCAGTCCATCCTAAATGAAATCAGTCCTGAATATTCATTGAAAGGGCTGATGTTGAAGCTGAAGCTCCAATACTTTGGCCACCTGATGTGAAGAACTGACTCACTGGAAAAGACCCTGACGTTGGGAAAGATTGAAGGCAGGAGGAGAAGGGTACGACAGAGGATGAGGTGACTGGATGGCATCACTGACTCAATGGCCATGAATTTGAGTAAACTCTGGTTATTTCCCTTAGACAGGGAAGCCTGGCATGCTGCAGTCCATGGGGTTACAAAGAGTCAGACACAACTGAACGAGTGAACTGAACTGACATAAACATGATCGGCCATCAGGGAAGTGCAAATCTAAACCACAATAATATGTTACTGCACAGCTCTCAGAATGGCTAAAATAAAGAAAAAAAATAGCAACACCAAATGCTGGTGAGAATGTTGAGAAAATGGACCACTCACACAGTGCTGTTGAGAATGGTACAATCAATCCGGGAAATAGTTTGGCAATTTCTTAAAAAACTAAACATGCAACTACCATGCTGTGCTGTCCTTAATCACTCGGTAGTATTCCACTCTTTATGACCCCATAGACTGTAGCCTGCCAGGCTCCTCTGTCCATGGCAGTTCTATCATACCAGCTGGCAATTGCACTCCTGAGTGTTTATTTCAGAAAACAATAGTCTTATGTTCAGACAAAACTTACATATAAATGTCTATAGGAGCTTTATTTGTGTTGCCAAAATACAGAAACAACTTAAATGTCCTTCAGTGGATGAATGGTTAAACAGACTGTGTAACCTCCATACCATGGAATTCTACTTAGTACTGAAAAGGAATAGAATATTGGGATGATGAATCTGCAGAAAATTAAGCTGAGCAGAAAAAAAAACAATTCAAAAAGGCTACAAAGCATATGATTCTATTTATATAGCATTCTTTAAATGACCATGTTATAGAACTGGAGACCAGATAAGCATTTGCCACAGGTTAAGAAGAAGTGAGAGACATAGAGAACATATTCATGATTGCCAGGGGGGTGGAGAGGTGGGAGAGGAAAGGATTTGCAGTTTGGGGTTAGCAGATATAAACTATTTTGTATAGGCTGTATAAACAACAAGGTCCTACTCTAGCACAGGAAACTATATTCAATATCCTGTAATAAGCCATAATGAAAAGAATATATATAACTGATCGTTTTGCTGTGCAGCAGAAATTAACACAACATTATAAATCAACTATAGTTCAAGAAAGAAATAATGAAAGAAAGAAGGAAGGAAGGAGAAAGAAAGAAAGAGGAGAGGGATATGAGCAGAGGTGGGGGTATTTATAAAACCACCACACAAGGGCTCCTTATGATGATGGGAATATTCTGTATCTTGACTGTATTGATGTTGATACCCTGACTTATATGATAACTTTGCAAGACTGGGTAAGGGATACATGGGATCTCTTTGTATTCTTTCTTACAGCTACTTATGAATCTATAAATATCTCAAAATTAAAAGGTTAGTATTTTTTAAAAAGTTAAAGGAGAATTAAATAAATACAGGAAAATTAGGTAACAGTGCATATGCTCCCTAAGGACTGGGCAGAGCTGACTAGAACCCTGAATGACTGGAACCCTGGGAGGCATTAAATATGCCTATTGACCTAACCTATTTGATTGTTCACAATCACTGGGTTTTCTTGCAGTCTCCAGTGATTAGAGGTAGATTTTGGCTACAGATCTCCCCCTCAACCCAACAACTAGCCAGCAGACAGTGTGTTGCAAAATGCAAACAAGTCTCAGACCAAATCCTACCAACAAGAACATCTGTCAGTAAGCAGGCATCAAAGCAATTATGAACCTGTTCTCATAGCTTAGTGGAGTCCCAGCCATCTGTCCCTTACGCACTCTGTGAAGGCTCACCCCAGGTAGATGTGATCATGTTCTGGGGGCAGGGTGCAGTCAAACTTCTGGCAGGGTTAGGTGACAGAATCTTCCACTCTCAGCAGGACACAGGGCCAAATCCATTCAAGGTCAAGAACACCACTCTGCTGTGCTCACAGACACCACATCCTTCTTCACAGGAGGGCAAAAGTGCCTGTGCAACACTTCTAGCAAATCCACACATCTTGGAAGATACTTCCTCTGGAAAATTATCGATACCCTTTCTTAGGCTAAGGGGCAAACTCTCTAATGAAAGTCAAGTTAGCTGAAGCACAGATGTTGATGAATTCTGATTTAGCATCTTTAAAGATTAGCTGAAACCTGGATTTAGCCAAAGTCTTGGCAAAAACAGCACACTCTCTGGGTAACTTGCAGAGAGTTTGATAAAAGGCTGATTTACAAAGTGTGAGTAGTGTGTGGAAAACCTATGATATTCTGGAGCTATTAACAACAGCAGCTGTGAACCTGAAAGGGTTGGGGGATGAACAGATACCAGAACCAGAGGGTGGAGAGGGCTGCTCAGCAGAGCTACAGCCTTCAGCAGAGGGACACAGCCCTCCCTGACCCACAGGAAGAGAGCAGAAAGAAACCCAGCTTCATGTTCCTGACGCCCTCTTACCTGTTGCCAGTGTCTCCCAACCCCCACAAACCCTGCTGAAACCAGAGGCCAATTGAGGTCCTTGGTGCAGGTCAGCCTCCTGCGGCACAGAGGAGGGTGAAGAAGAGCAGAGAGTGAATCCTGAGGGGCCAAGTAGAAGAAACTCAACACACACCACCTCTGGACATTATCTGCAATGTTAACCCACGGCGGAAACACAGACTCACTAATCTTAAATACAAATTTACTGTATAGCCCAGTGATTCCATTCCTAGGTAATCTACCCAAGAGAAATGGAAATATACATCCAGGCAAAACAGCACATAAGAATATTCACAGCAGCATGTTATATAGCTCCCAAGTGGGAACAACCCACATATTCATCAGCTAATAAATGAATAAACAAACTGTGGTATATCCATATGATAGAATATTATTCTGCAATAAAAACTAAAGAACCATTGACACATGCTACAACGTGGATGAACCTCAAACATACTCTGAAGGAAATCAGGCACAAATGACTGCACACCGTGTGGTGGCATTTGTATGAAATGTTCGGAAAAGATGAGCGGCAGCCTAGGACTAGGTAGGAATGGGGGATTAGCCATGGCCAGTTGTCAGTGATCTCATGAGGGTCATTAGGAGGATGGAAATGTGCTAAAACTGGGTAGTGATGCTGGTGAACTCTTTAGTCAATTTACTAAAAATTACTGTACACTTAGGTGAATTTTATGATATGTAAATTATACCTCCAGAAGCTTTAAAATAACTGACTCACATATATATCATATTATGCAGCTGAAGTATTTTAAAGCAAATTATACTCAGTCTAACAGCTGATCTTCAGTCATAAAGTATTATTACAAGTCCCACCCCTGGCCTGGAATCTGTATAGTGAGGTTTCACTTTGTAAAAAGACATCTATCTATCTACCTATATATATATAATATAATATAATTAGGGGTGATATTCTGAGTTCAATCCCTGGGCCAGGAAGAACCCCTGGAGAAGGGAAAGGCTATCGCTCCAGTATTCTTGCCAGGATAATTCCATGGACAGAGGAGACTGGCAGGCTATAGTCCATGGGGTCGAAAAGAGTCAGACACGACTGAGTGACTAACACCTTCCCTTTTTTTTTTCATTCTGCATCTATTGACTTTCTAGTATATTTCTAAATGACATGCAAAGAAATTTACTCACAGACAGTTTGGCTGGAACATAGTTATGGAAAGGAAAAAAGCCACAGAAAATCTCTCACTTTTGTGTCAATTTTGACTGGCCTGAGATAAAGAAAGCTTCATTCAGACCAGACTGAACAAAGGAGAGAGTAGGAAGAGGGTCCCTAAGAGAAACACATTTTCAGCTGTGCCCATACCAAACTTCCCTCTGAGAAACAACCACCATGGAAAAAGTAAAGCAAGAATAGTGAACCCCAAGGTGCACTATGGGCTCTGGGTGACAAGGATGTATCAGCGTATGTTCACTGATTGCAGCAAACTTGCCACTCTGGAGTGTATGGGGGACAAGGGGTATATGTGAACTCGCTGCACCTTCTGCAAGATTCTGCGGTCAGTCTAGAACTGCTCAAAAAAGTTGTTAATTTTAAAACTTTCAAAATAAATAGAAAATTAAAAGATTAAAAAAATTAAAAGTAAGAACTGTCCAATTTTAAGGCTAGTGATATCATGAAGTCTTCTCTTTCTCTCTTGGAAAATCCCCCACCAGCCCTCTTTTTCAGTCTGGGAATCTAACAAATCATGGCTAAAAATTAAGCACCTTCGTCTCACAATTCACTTCATCAGCCTCCTGAAATGGAAACTGTCCATTAAATGGAAAACAATTTGCATTTTCAGCACAAAGGACTCTCTGCCTTGTGGGCTTCCAGCCTCTCCTGAATTGTGCCATTTCTCTTAAGAGCTATAGACTTTTTAAAGGTTCCGTGCGAAGTGGTCAGAGTCAGGAGTGGGGAATGGAGGACACTCGATTGTCTGGGCCAGCATTGTTCCCTTTGTCCCTTTGAGCAGGGCTCAATCTTATTTCTAGAATGTCCAGGCTGACAGGCTCCATATATGGGTCTTACCGCTCCCTGCTTCAGGGAGTTAAGCCCCAGAAGCACTCACTCTCCCAGAATTCGCTGCTGGGTACTGCACCAGAGAAGAATGGCCGCTGCTATGATGCATAGGCCGTTTCCCCTGGGTCAAGGAAGGTGCTTGTCACCGCTAATCTATAACAGCTGGTGGGAACACCAGGGAAGACAGGGCTTCTTCTGTGAGGCAGTAAATAGAAAGGCTTTAATTCAGGTGCCAAAGGAACAGAAATGGTGTGAAATACAGAGTGAAGCAGAGGCTTCAGAGGTGTGAAGAGCAGGCTTATTCTTGTCCTCCTTCCTCCATGCCATCCCTCTCAACAACTTTTTTCACCTGCTTCCAGTAATGGTTGACACTTCTTTAAAAGGAGACAAAGTCTCTCTTGCTTCTCTAATTACAAATACAGGCTAGGTTAAAATGCGATATAGGTTAAAATGCTTCCAGAAAGATGGAATGAATACACTTTTCCCTATTTCTACTATGAAATGCAACTAAAACAGGCAACGTGGACATAATACATAAAATAAATATAAGACGACTCCAAAAGAGAGTGAGAGGAGTAGCTACAGGCCTTGAGACCTGAGGAAACCCGCCATGAGTTTCCTGGGTTTTATTTTTGCCTCATATATCTGACTTATTGCTGGAGAAGCTGGATTTTCAGAAACATCAACAAATATGGACATAAAAAGTCCCAACAAGAGTCTGCTGTTTCTAACAAAAGGACTAGAAAAGGGGCACCCTAGCAAGGCTGAAAACTTAAGAAAATAACTGCTTTACTGCAGGCAAACAATTCAAATATATATATGTATATATATGTATAAGCTTCTACTGCCGCCCTCGCCTCCAAAGGTTGAGGGGGAAGCTGACACTTCCACCCTGGGGAGGCTGCCCTAACAAGGATTCCAACTCCTACCAGGTTGGCATCAGATAAGGCTGAGCAGGATGCCAGGACTTTCATCCCAGCCATCCTACCCCTCATGTCAGCTGAGCCTTGAGCTTCCACTTCTACCTGACAGTGCCAGAGCACCCCCTCAGCTCTCTCCCCTCTTCCTTCCCCTGGGATGATGACAGAGGAAGCCTGGTGGAGATTCAGGACTTATACCATCACCACAGTAACGGTGAGATCACTGCCTCCAAGTACCACTTGTGGAGAGCAGTAAAGATGCACTCTATACCCCCAAAATTCAGAGTGGGCTTTGAGGAGCCAAAACTCCTACCCATATCCAGCAACCCCCAGTGGAGGCCAACTGGAAAACCTGGGCTCCTACCTCACTTGATAGAAAAATGTCAGCACCCTCTCCTCCCCCTTCTGAAGCAATATCCATACACATCTAAATAGGAAAATTTAAATATGATCCAGAGTCTCACAACTTAAAACCAAAAATATCCAAGATTCAATTTAAAAAGAAACAAAACTCAACACACCAAGAACCAAGAAGGTCTCGGTTTGAGTAAGATAAAAGCAATCAACAAATACCAACACTGAGATGACATAGATATTAGAATTATCTGATTAGAATTTTTTAAAAGCTACCATAAAAACACTTCAGAGAGCAATCACAAAGCCAAGTAAAACAAAAGAAAAATAGAATGTTTCAGCAAATAAAGAAAAATCAAATGGAAATTTTAGAACTGAAAAGTACAGAAAGTGAAATTAAAAACTCAATCGATGGGCTCCATAGCAGAATGGAGAGACCAAGGAAAGAATCCATGAACTTAAAGATAAAACAGTTGGAATTATCCAGTCTAACTGGTGGAGAAAGAAATGGCAATCCACTCCAGTATTCTTGCCTGGAGAATCCCATGGACAGAGGAGCCTGGTGGGCTATAGTACATGGGGTCACAAGACTCAGGCATGACTGAGCAACTAAACTTCAATCTAAACAGAGAAAAAATACACTGAAAAAAATGCACAGCATCTCGGAGACCTACAAGGAAGGACTACAAGAAAAGTCTCACATTGTGTCACCAGAGTCCCAGGAGAAGAGAAGAAGGCAGAAGGGATATTTGCAGAAAGTATGAACGAAAAACTCTCAAATCTGTGAAAATGTATAAACTTACAGATTCAAGAGGCTACGTGAATCTCGAAGAAGATAAACTCAGATAAACCCACACCAAGAAACATAACTAAACTCCTGAAAACTGAACACAAAGAAAAATGTCTTGAAGGCAATGAAAGGGAAACAACACTTGACCTATGAGAAAAGTTATTTGAATGACATGAGACTCACCAGAAACCATACAGGCCAGAAGGAAGTGGCACAGCATTTTCCAAGCGCTAAAAGGAAAGGATTGTCAACTATCAATCCTATATCCAGTGAAATTATCCTTCTGGAATGAAGGGGAAATTGAGACATTGTCTGATGAAGAAGAACAATGAGAATGTGCCACCAGCAGAACTACTGTAAAAGAACAGCTACAGGAACTTCTCTAAACAGGAAGTTAGAAGGAAAAAATCTTGGAACATCAGGCAAGAAGAAGGAACAATAAAAAGAGTAAAAATATGGGTAAGCACCACACATTTTCTTCCTCAAAAAAAAAAAAAAAGCAATATATGGGAGAGAAAAGGCAGCTTATACATTCAATAATAATAGTGGATAAACTTGGAGAGCTCACTCTATGCAAAGCATTTTGCCCACCTCATCCATTTAACTTTTACAAAAGCCCTGATGGAATGAGCAACTCCTCCAGTTTATTGATGTGGAAATTCTGCAATAACCATATTGGAAGCAGAGTTTGAACAGACAGTGATCTAATTAATTTTCAACCTCAAATTCTTCACTATTACAATCCATAGTATTCCAGACTCTGAACTGCCTTCCTTGAAGCAGCAATTAGCAGGGAGACAAGAACAGGTTCTCTGGAAGACAGAAAATCTTGCATGAAAGAAAGATCCCAGAAAATTGTTTAAAACAGCCTTAGAAAAGAATGAAAGGAAACAAAGAATAAGATTCTACAAGAGCAAAGAAAGAATTAGTCTAGAACAGAAACAATTCGAAAATTCTTAGATGGTACCTTTTGTGCTTGTAAAGACCTGGAAGCCCAGAAAGGATATATAATTTGTCCAAAATCTGCAGACCGTGCCTGAGTGAGGACTAGACTACATAGCTCCTGACCCCTAGACCACTGCCTAGTTGCTAAGTTGCGTCCGACTTTTTGTGATCCCCATTGACTGTAGCCTGTCAGACTCCTCTATCCAAGGAATCTTCCAGGCAAGAATACTGGAGTGGGTTACTATTTCCTTTTCCAGAGTATCTTCCCAGGGATCAAACCCACGTCTGCTGTGTCTCCTGAATTGACAAGCAGATTCTTTACCACTGCACCACATGGGAAGCCCAATAATAGCTTACCAAACTACATATCCTGTAAATGCATTTTTAGAAAAATGTTACTACCTGCTATCTATCTACCTACAGAGAAACAAAAAGCCTAAAAAGAAACACTCAAAGACATCATACGCCAGTGACCTCAACCCTATCAGATACTCTCTTTATATTATTTTTAATGCTCATTAATCTTCTTGAAATGAAAGTTTTATATATATATATATATATATGCTACCTACACAAATGATTTTTAAATTAACATATGCCCTGGCTATGATGTAAAGGATAAATGCAAGGAAAGTAGTTTATAATTTTTTATTGTTTTAAGTATAATAAATGCATATGGTACAATTACCCTAGAAAATAACAGTGCCCCCATAAATTCCTAAAACAATTCCTAAGGAAAGATACTGCCACCTTTTAATATCATTGTATTTTTTTAAGGTGGCGAGGGGGTGAGATTATGATTTTTAAATTTCCTTTTCAATAGAAAATTGTTTTCTTCGTAAAGGAATGTCTATTGCTTTTATATTCAGAAAAGTAGTGTTTGCAATGACACACGACCATGGTATGTTTAATACAAGGAGAGGAGAAAGTCTCCAAAAACGCAACCTACCTCGAATGAGTAAGCTTTCCCAATCCCATCTCCTGCTCCAGTGATCACTGAAAAAAGCAGAAATGGTTTTAAAGGATACAATTAATTCATCTTTAAGATCTTCTTTCTTGCTGGCTACATTTGACTGCAGGCCTACTCTCTAAGATACAATATAATATTCCAAAACAATGCCCTCCTACTCTCTAACCCAACTCTGCTCAACTGTGACCAACTTTGCTTAACTGGGAATGTTCCAGCCTTGACTTCCTTCACTAAACTTCAAAATGAACTTTCTTTTGGATGGGGTTGGAGGGGAAGAGTTGGTGAGGCTATGGAAAACATGGTCCAAAATGAAACAAAGTGCCTTAACCAGAGAACACTTTATTCAGACCCCATAAGAGTTTACAGTTCTAAGCCTTAATTCATCAAGGACACGCAATGTACTCTATTATCTCTCTACCCCTACACCCAGTTGTCACTGTAAGCATGTTTCAAGGTTCCTAGTGAAAGTCAAGTTCTCCCCATTTCCTATCCTTACCCTCATAGGACAGCAGAAATCAAAACCCATGGAAGATAGAGAACTTTAACAAGGAGGAAAACACAGAAATGCAAAAAGAGGATGGAATGACATGAAGGAACCTAAAGAATTTGTGCTCACTAGATCAACTGATTAATAGATGACAGTGAGATGTGCCATCTAGTCCTTTTACAGTCCATAGCGCATACATTAAAAATTGTTTTAATTGGGAGAATATTGCTTTACAGTGGTGTGTTGGTTTCTGCTATATAACAATGGAAATTGGTTATAATTATATGATCCCTGCCCCCACCCCACCCCTCTAGGTCATCACAGAGCACCAGGCTCGGCTCCCTGTGTTATATAGCAGCTCCCCACTAGCTATCTATTTTACACATAAGAGTGTATATGTGTGAATTCTACTTTTTGCAACTCTTGCCACCCTCTCCTTCCTTCGCTGAGTCCACAAGACCATTCTCTATATCAGCATCTCCATTCCTTCCCTGCAAATAGGGTCATCAGCACCATTTTTCTAGATACCATATATATGTGTTAACATATGTCATTTTTCTCTTTCTGACTTACTTCACTCTGTGTAACAGGCTCTAGGTTCATCTACCTCACTGCAACTAACTCAATATTTTTCCTTGTAGAACTGAGTACTTTTCCACTGTATAATAGCACATACATGTTTAATGACTGAGCTCTAGAGTAAAACTCAATTGTGTGCATGTCAGTTTCAAAATAAACTACAATTCAGTATATACACCCATCTGCAATTTACCTTTGCAGCAACAATCGAAGGATATGCTTTCCAAAAGTGGGTATGAAAGCTGTGTGTGCTTTTAGTCTACTTGGGAGGGAGAGCAGACCAAGCTAAACAAATTTCAAGCAGCACACTGGCAGAAGCACCCTCATTTTAATAATTACCAATTACTCTATGTGTTTATTTGGATACTTTTAAGTGACTCCATGCATATGACCTATTTCACTTGGTAGAGGTACTATGCTCAGGGTTCTGTTGTCTTCCGCTCCATCTTCGCCTTCCTTCCAGGCATCCTCCAAATCACCAAGTACCAGGCCTGCACTACATAGGCAAGATACTGTCACTACGTGGCTGGCACCTACTGAGTGCTTACTTTCTGCCATGCACTATGTTTGGGGGGTTTGTTTGTTATTCACTTAGACCTAATTATTTACCAACTAAATTACACAGCAGCTTTACACCGCATGAGATGGACAGGAGGCAGAAGAGAGGAGGCGGCTAGCTTCTGAGGGTCCTGGCTGCCTCCCCTCCCGCTCCTGTGTGTCGCGGTGAAGTCCTCGGTGCCACCTCTGTCCCAGTTCTCAGACCAGCCCTGGGACACAGGTTAAATTAGGTCCAGGCTCTGTCACTCCACAGCCACCTGGGATCCCACTAGCAGCTTCTTCATGGGAGTTGGGGGGGAAGGCGACAGATGAGCCTGTTTGAATTGAGGGAGAAGGTGGAACAGGCATCATAGGTCCAATAAAGCTCTTCCTTGTCAGGCTTACAGAAACAGAAAGCGCATGTGGCTGGGCAGCCCCACAGCCACCATCTCATCTAGCATTCAAAAAAAGCCTGTAATGCGGGGACCATCATTTCCCTTATAAATGAGGAAGCTAAGGGAAAGTTCTTAACCCCATCAAGGCCGCAGTGCTGAAGCTGATGGCAGCAGGATCTGAACCAGGCTCTGATTTCGGCCCCACTCCTCTATAGTGGATACCAGTGACAAAATGAGGAAATCAGCCACATACGGCTGCATATGAATTTCTTTTGGAATGCTTGTTCCTAGAAGGGCCGAGTTCTAACCCCTCAGAGCATGGCATTTAAATCTGCGTGGAGCCCAAAGTATTGGAGCTTCAGCATCAGT
Source organism: Capra hircus (assembly GCF_001704415.2). NCBI lineage: Eukaryota > Metazoa > Chordata > Mammalia > Artiodactyla > Bovidae > Capra > Capra hircus. Next base: position 82,809,859 of record NC_030815.1, read on the forward strand.
CCTTCCAATGAAAATTTAGGGTTGATTTCTTTAGGATGGACTGGTTTGATCTCCTTGCTGTCCAAGGGACTCTCAAGAGTCTTCTCCAGCACCACAATTCAAAAGCATCAATTCTTGGGCACTCAGCCTTCTTTATAGTCCAACTCTCACATCTGTACATGACTAGAAAAACTATAGCTTTGACTATACAGACCTTTGTAAAAAAAAACAAAAACAAAAAAAAAAAACTGGTGTCTCTGCTTTTTAATACGCTGTCTAGGTTTGTCATAGCTTTTCTTCCAAGGAACAAGCATCTTTTAAAAATCTTGGTTGGTTTCAATAACTGACCATTTTGACCACTTGTTTTTCTCTTCCTGCACTTTAAATTCCCTCTCTTATGTTATAAATTCACTATTAAAGGAAGAGTTCTTGAAACCTTAGGCCTCCAGTCCAGAATAAAATAAATGCAGAACCCCAGGCCTGTTCACTCTCTCCCTCTTTCTACACATGACTTTGTTGTGGCACCAGGTGTGCTATATAATTTACAGGTCCTGTAAGTAATAAGCCTTTATTTTTTCTTAAGTTTCCTGATGGTACTGAAAGGCATTTTGCAATCATAGTAAGACCCACAAGGGCCGGCCAGGTCAGAGCATTGGTTATTGATAGACTGACACCAACACATAACACCAACTTTGCAATGCAAACCTAGCACTTCATTCAAGGAGATGCTGAAACCATAGCCTCATGTTCTTCACCTTAAACTCAGTATAGGGCTGAAATTCTGCATGACTGTTTCAGGAGCTAAATCCTATTGAGAGGCAGTGATTAATCAGTCTACTTGGGACATAAACCAGACCCAGATTCTGAATATAACCATTTAAAAATATGTCTCCACAGAGATCTTTATTGCCTTGATTTTTCATTACCCTCACTTCGTGACAGGTCTCTGAGAAATTAGTATAATAAAGTGGATTTAAATTATTATTGGATTTCAGAACTTTGAAGCTCCATTTAAGAAAATGGAAGCACTCTGGGTTTTTGAAAATCTGGGGAAGAAGATACGTAATTTTCTGCCTCATCCATGATTTGTATAATCAGAAATTCCAAAAATAATAAAACCCAACTAGTGAGGGTGAGAAGAAAAGCACACAGGAAAGAACTGAGTCCAATTCTTCCTGAATGATTCTCCTGATGCCTCACATCATGTTTTTCAGTCCATTTCATTTGTGCTTTCCAACCCTGCAAATTAACCCAAGGGAATTACATCTTTGTTCTCAAAAGGAGCAGATGCAATATATCATTGAGACCTAAGTAATGATAAAAACGACAACAACAAAAGATGGAAAGCTTTCTTTACCTGCCCACTCGCCCATGGACTTCAAGAAAGATCTTGGCAAAACTTTGCAGAAGTGCAGGAAAATGCATTTAGAGAATCTCATGCATTTCGTCAGGTAGACCAGGCAAACCAACAACCCTACAAAAATGAAGAACTGCTCCAGAACCTCCTCCATGATGGCACCACAGCAGATGCTGTTTCAGACCTGGTCCAGCCCCTCACAGCCTTCGCATTGAGCGTGGCTGCTCTGCAGGAGTGTCGGTCCCCTTCTGGAGTCACTGGGAACATTCCAATGATTCACTGTGTCAAGGCATTCAGATTAGAGTAACTTCTTTACACAATCCTCTGATTCACAAGCTTTGCAATAAAATATTCTTTCTAATATCTGTATAGCACTGTTGGGCTTTTGTGAGGCAGGGGAGTGTTGAAGAAGTCAAAGGTGAACATAAAGATAAAGACTGGACAAAGAAAAATGGCAGCCCAGCATTCCCTCCCTAAATCTTGAAGCTAAAACAGATACTAAAAACTATGCAAAATTCTAGAAGTCATTCATTCACTTAGTCAACAACTATCTATTGACTGCCTACCAGGTGGCAATCACTGTTTGAAGCCTTGGGAATAGAGAATAGTAAACACGGCCAGTCACTGACAGGGGGGAGCTGAGATTCAGAGTCAATATGCAAATAAAAAGATAATGTCACATATATCAGTGCCATAAAAAAGTGCTGTGGAGTCACAGGAAAAAATTCTGTGAAGAGGTGGTAGTTTGAGGTGAAATTTGAGTGGAAAGGAGATAGCCCTACAAAGATAAGTTTCTCCCTCCAGGCTGAGGGAACAGCTAGTACAAGTGACCTGAAATGAGAAAGATGCATGTATCTGAGGAATAAATAGCAGTACATAGAGGATCTGGTGTGTACAGAACAAAAGGAAAAAATAAAGTAAGATGGAGGCATGTGGAGGAGCCAGATACTCCTGGTGAGGAGCTTGGGCTTTACTTAACTGAGAGGAAGCCACCAAAGACACTCAGATAATTGTTGTCGTTGTTCAGTCACTCAGTCGTGTCTGACTCTGTGACCCCATGGACTGCAGCATGCCGGGCTTCCCCGTCTTTCACTGTCTCCTGGAGTTTGCTCAGACTCATGTCCATTGAGTTGGTGATACCATCCAACCATCTCGTTCTCTGTCATCCCCTTCTCCTCCTGCCCTCAGTCTTTCCCAGCATCAGAGTCTTTTCCAATGAGTTGGCTCTTCTCACCAGGTGACCCAAGTATTGGAGCTTCAGCTTCAGCATCAGTCCTTCCAGTGAATATTCAGGGTTGATTTCCTTTAGAATTGACTGGTTTGATCTCCTTGCAGTCCAAGAGATTCTCAAGAGTCTTCTCTGACCCCACCATTCAAAAGCATCAGTTCTTCGGTTCTCAGCCTTCTTTATGGTCCAACTCTCACGTTCATACATGACTACTGAAAAAACCATAGCTTTGACAATATGGACCTTTGTTGGCAAAGTAATGTCTCTGCCTTTTAATATGCTGTCTAGGTTTGTCATAGCTTTTCCTCTGAGACAGTAGCATTACATAATCTGAGTCACTTGATGCTGAGAAAAGGTGACCTTTTGGAGGTAGAGATGCAGAAGGGTCATGACACTGAAACAGGGGAATGAAGAGACTCTGACATCATCCTAGAAGAGTGTCCTCATGCTCAGCTCTTGGCCCTCTTCTCTTTGGTGTCTACACTTACTCATTTGATGGCATTCCCTAATCTCTTGACTTTAAGGACTTTGTGCTCTGAGAACCCCTAAATGTATAACTTCAGTGGTAACCAGGCTGCTCATCCATAGTTGCATTTCCATTTGAATACAAGTAACATTAACACCTCCATTTGAATGCTTAATAGTCATCTCAAGCTTAAGTCTAATAATGGCTTCTGATATTACCTTCAAATGTCAAAACTTATTTCCCTTGCCAATTTCCCTGTACCAGAACATGGTAGCTCTTATGTTCCAGTTGTTCAGATTAAAAACCCATGGATACAGGTTTGCCTGCATGTCAGGTGATGAGCAAGATCCTTTCAGTGACGAGGAGACCCAGGAAGGAAAGTGAGAGGTACAAGCTACTGCCAAGCTCAGCCTGCATTGCTCTCTAACCCATCCATGTATTTACCCTAGCACTTTCAACTAAGGTCCTTATCTGGAGCAGCTTCTCAGTTCCGACTGTCACTTGTTCATAAAGCTATGGGCTACCTGAAAAAAGTGAAAGAGGAGAGTGAAAAAGCTGGCCTAAAGCTCAACATTCAGAAAACGAAGATCATGGCATCCGGTCCCATCACTTCATGGCAAATAGATGGGGAAACAATGGAAAAAGTGTCAGACTTTATTTTGGGGGGCTCCAAAATCACTGTAGATGGTGATTTCAGCCATGAAATTAAAAGACGCTTACTCCTTGGAATAAAAGTTATGACCAACCTAGATAGCATATTAAAAAGCAGAGACATTACTTTGCCAACAAAGGTCCATCTAGTCAAGGCTATGGTTTTTCCTGTGGTCGTGTATGGATGTGAGAGTTGGACAGTGAAGAAGGCTGAGCACCAAAGAATTGATGCTTTTGAACTGTGGTGTTGGAGAAGACTCTTGCGAGTCCCTTGGACTGCAAGGAGATCCAGCCAGTCCATTCTGAAGGAGATCAGCCCTGGGATTTCTTTGGAAGGAATGATGCTAAAGCTGAAACTCCAGTACTTTGGCCACCTCAGGCGAAGAGTTGACTCATTGGAAAAGACTCTGATGCTGGGAGGGATTGGGGGCAGGAGGAGAAGGGGACGACAGAGGATGAGATGGCTGGATGGCATCACTGACTCGATGGACGTGAGTCTGAGTGAACTCCGGGAGTTGGTGATGGACAGGGAGGCCCCCTATTCATGGGGTCACAAAGAGTCAGACACGACTGAGCGACTGAACTGAACTGAACTGAACCTGAAAAAAGTACAAGTAATATGGAGATTAAACTAAAATTAGAGCAAATGAGATGGCCTTTGCCAACGGTGGCTCCCCACTCCTTCCCGCTTTTTTCTGACTGCCCCTTATTTACTATGTCTTCTGTACCTGCCTCTGCACTAAGCACATTACAGGGATTACCTGTCTTGGTTAATTATTACTCTTTCCACTGATGGTTAATTAGCAGAAGCAGATAGTGTAGATCAACCATCTCAGCTCATCCACAAATGTTCCCAAAGGAGTGAGAGGCTGAGGTGTTTGATAAACATGAAGACAACAATTATTGTTTTTACTAAGGTCTGGGAAAGGCCTGGCCAATGCCCGGCAGTCTGTCCTGTGACTCAGGTTTAGTTTTCTTCTGAGTATATTTTTTATTGGTTTATCTTATTTATTGCTTGTGGTTGGGTCTCCTGCCACGACAAGTAAATTCCTTTGGATTGGGACTTGCTTTGTAGAGCAAAAGTACTCTGACCCACAGCTCCTTAACATAACAAATGGAGAATATTCAAGAGAGCATTGTTCCAAGAGGGAAAACTGGGAACTATCCCAATGAGTTTATTCTCACAGTGGAATATTATACAGTAGTGCAAATGAGTGAATTATAGCCAAACAGAACAATATGTGACATTCAGAAGCATAACGTTGAGTCACAAAAAGCAAACGCCAGAATATTAAGTCTGATATTTTATAAACTCAAAAAAGCAATATAAAGAAATATATTGCTTATGTTAAAATATGATACAGTTGTTGTTACAAACAATGGAATGACAAACACAAAATTCAAGAAAGTGGTTTCATCTGGGGAGAAATGATATGATGGAGAGGTCCTATAGGGAGGCATAAGCTACTGGTATCATGTGATTCTTGAACTTAGTAGTATGTACATGAGTGTTCACACAATATAATACAGTGTTTTATAACATATGCATTTCACATATAATCTTTTGCTCGGAATAATTATACTATACTAAAATGTGAAAAACCTGAATATTCATGATGATTTCCAACTTGAAAATTCAATAAAATATAATTATATGGTTACAAAAAAAAGCAAGTAGTCAAGGCTATATATTGTCACCCTGCTTATTTAACTTCTATGCAGAGTACATCATGAGAAACGCTGGGCTGGAAGAAGCACGTGCTGGAATCAAGATTGCCGGGAGAAATATCAATAACCTCAGATATGCAGATGACACCACCCTTATGGCAGAAAGTGAAGAAGAACTAAAAAGCCTCTTGATGAAAGTGAAAGAGGAGAGTGAAAAATTTGGCTTAAAGCTCAACATTCAGAAAATGAAGATCATGGCATCCAGCCCCATCACTTCATGACAAATAGATGGGGAAACAATGGAAACAGTGGCTGACTTTCTTTTGGGGGGCTCCAAAATCACTGCAGATGGTGACTGCAGCCATGAAATTCAAAGATGCTTACTCCTTGGAAGGAAAGTTATGACCAACCTAGACAGCATATTCAAAAGAAGAGACATTACTTTGCCAACAAAGGTCTGTCTAGTCAAGGCTATGGTTCTTCCAGTAGTCATGCATGGATGTGAAAGTTGGACTGTGAAGAAAGCTGAGCACCAAAGAATTGATGCTTTTGAACTGTGGTGTTGAAGAAGACTCTTGAGAGTCCCTTGGACTGCAAGGAGATCCAACTAGTCCATCCTAAAGGAGATCAGTCCTGGATGTTCATTGGGAGGACTGATGTTGAAGCTGAAACTCCAACACTTTGGCCACCTGATGCAAAGAGCTGACTCATTTGAAAAACCCTGATGCTGGGAAAGATTGAGGGCAGGAGGAGAAGGGGACGACAGAGGATAAGATGGTTGGATGGCATCACCGACTCAATGGACATGGGTTTGGGTTGACTCTGGGGGTTGGTGATGGACAGGAAGGCCTGGAGTGCTGTGGTTCATGGGGTCACAGAGTCAGACACGACTGAGCAACTGAACTGAACTGACTCAATAAATGTTGTTGTCAGTCAGTCAGTTGTGTCTGACTCTTTTCGACCCCAAGGACTATAGTTCACAATGCTCCGCTGTCCATGGGACTCTGAAGGCAAGAATACTGGAGTGGGTTACCATTTCATTCTCCAGAGGATCTTCCCAACTCAGGGATCAAACCTGGGTCTCCTGCATTGCAGGCAGATTCTTTACCATCTGAGCCACGAGAGAAGCCCACTCAATAAATATTCACTCTTTAAGGAAAAATGAGCCTGTATTTTGTGTGGGTGCAATGAAGTTTTTTCCTGTTAGAGAAGTCTTTGGTAGACAGGTGACAGACACTGGTACAGGTCGGGGGCAAGCTGCAGAGCCTCAGGGAGGCGGGCTGGATCGCAACTGGAAGCCTGTGGAGTTAAGTGACAAGGAAATGCAAAAGAACGAACAAGCAAAGAAGGGAACGGATTCCTTCACAACTGACCCATTTATCAATACTTGTTTGGTGTTTACCTGTCCCAGAGGACACAATGGTTGGACTCACTGTGATAAGATGTGGAGGGGAGAGCCAAGGGGGTGGGAAACTGGAGAAATTCAGAGAAAGAAAGAGGCCTGAAGAAGGCTGTAAGATATTTCTAAGGGCGTGGCCTTCCCCCTGAAGCATCCGTGTAAGTAAGCTGTGGTATGCATTAGGGGAAAGAATTATAAGAAGTTTCACACCAGAGAGACCTGAAGAGAATGTGACTTTGTTGCCAAGTTTTCAGTAAAAGAAGACAAAACTAATTTTTTCTAATGATATGTGTCATCGAACATCATCCAGAAATGGAGAGCGGCTTTCACAAAGGTTTCCCTGATAGCTCAGTTGGTAAAGAATCCGCCTGCAATGCAGGAGACCCCAGTTCAATTCCAGGGTTGGGAACATCTGATGGAGAAGGGATAGGCTACCGATTCCAGTATTCTTGGGCTTCCCTGGTGGCTCAACTGGTAAAGAATCCACCTGCAATGAGGGAGACCTAGGTTCGATCCCTGGGTTGGGAAGACCTCTGGAGAAGAGAAAGGCTAGCCACTCCAGTATTCTGGCCTGGAGAATTCCATGGAAGTCCATGGGATCACAAAGAGCTGGACACAACTGAGCGACTTCCACTTTCAGTTCCACCCCCCCCCCCGCCCCCACCACACACACACATACACCTAGATGTTTCTTGACACACAAGTCTCTTTGGAAAGCAACTTGCAAAATGGCACCTTGCTTCATCAGACCAAGCAAATGAGGAGTCAGATGAAGGAGAGAAGCCACACTCATTTGCAACTTAATCTTGGAAGGAAACACCCATTACTTTTGCTCTATTCTATAATGAGAAATTAATTCACATTCTAGGTCCAGCCCATACTCAAAGAGAGGAGATTATATAAGGAAGTGAATATGAGGAGGCAGGCACTGTGATCCATTTCAGAAGCTACCCACAACATGTATTTACTATACGACGCCATTTTAGTTCAGTTCCGTTCAGTCGCTCAGTTGTGTTTGACTCTTTGCGACCACATGGACCACAGCATGCCAGACTTCCCTGTCCATCACCAATTCCCAGAGTTCACCCAAACTCATGTCCATTGAGTCGGTGATGCCATCCAACCATCTCATCCTCTGTCGTCCCCTTCTCCTCCTGCCTTCAATCTTTCCCAGCATCAGGGTCTTTTCCAGTGAGTCAGTTCTTTGCATCAGGTGGCCAAAGTGTTGGAGTTTCAGCTTCAGCATCAGTCCTTCCAATGAACACTCAGGACTGATCACCTTTAGGATGGACTGGTTGGACCTCCTTGCAGTCCAAAGGACTCTCAAGAGTCTTCTCCAACACCACAGTTCAAAAGCATCAATTCTTTGGTGCTCAGCTTTCTTTATAGTCCAACTCTCACATCCATACATGACTACTAAAAACCATAGCCTTGACTAGACAGACCTTGCTGGCATAGCAGTGTCTCTGCTTTTTAATATGCTGTCTAGGTTGGTCATAACTTTCCTTCCAAGGAGTAAGCATCTTTGAATTTCATGGCTGCAGTCACCATCTGCAGTGATTTTTGGAGCCCCAGAAAAGAAAGTCAGCCACTGTTTCCATTGTTTCCCCATCTATTTGCCATGAAGTGATGGGACCAGATGCCATGATCTTCATTTTCTGAATGTTGAGCTTTAAGCCAACTTTTTCACTCTCCTCTTTCAGTTTCATCAAGAGGCTCTTTAGTTCTTCACTTTCTGCCATAAGGGTGGTGTCATCTGCATATCTGAGGTTACTGATATTTTCTGCTGGCAATCTTGATTCCAGCATGTGCTTCTTCCAGTCCAGCGTTTCTCATGATGTACTCTGCATAGAAGTTAAATAAGCAGGGTGACAATATACAGCCTTGACGTACTCCTTTCCCTATTTGGAACCAGTCTGTTGTTCCATGTCCAGTTCTAAGTGTTGCTTCCTGACCTGCATACAGGTTTCTCAAGAGGCAGGTCAGGTGGTCTGGTATTCCCATCTCTTTCAGAATTTTCCACAGTTTATTGTGATCCACACAGTCAAAGGCTTTATTGACTGGTTTTATCTCCTTGCAGTCCAAGGGACTCTCAAGAGTCTTCTCCAGCACCACAGTTCGAAAGAGTCAATTCTTTAGTACTCAGCCTTCTTATGACCCAACTCTCATATCTGCACACGACTACTGGAAAAACCATAGCTTTGACTATACAGAACTTGGCAAAGTGATGTCTCTGCTTTTTTATACACTAAGTCTGTCATAGCTGTTCTTCCAAGGAGCAAGTGCCTTTTAATTTCATGGCTGCAGTAACCATCCACAGTGATTTTAGAGCCCAAGAAAATGAAATCTGACACTGTTTCCACATTTTCCCCATCTATTTGTCATGAAGTATAGGGCTCGTTTTTGAATGTTGAGTTTTAAGCCCGCTTATTCCACTGTCTTCTTTCACCTTATTCAAGAGGCTCATTAGTTCATGTTCACTTTCTGCCATTAGGGTGGTGTCATCTGCATATCTGAGGTTCTTGATACTTCTCCCAGCAATCTTGATTCCAGCTTGTGATTCATCCAGCCTGGCATTTTGCATGATGCACTCTGCACAGAAGTTAAATAAGTAGGGTGATAATATACATTCTTGATGTACTTCTTTCCCAATTTTTAACCAGCTGGTTGTTCCATGTACAGTTCTAACTGTTGCTTCTTGTCCTGCATACAGGTTTCTCAGGAGGCAAGTAATGTGGTCTGGTATCTCCATCTCATTAAGAATATTCCACAGTTTGTTTTGTTCCCCACAGTCAAAGGCTTTAGCATAGTCAATAAAGCAGATTTTAAAATAAATAAATAAATAAAGCAGATTTCTTTTTTTTTAATTCCCTTGTGTTTTCTAAGATCCAGCAGGATCAAATCCTGGTCCCCTGCTTTGGGAGCATGGAATCTCTGCCAGAGAAGTCCCTATATCTTAATTTTAAACAAATTTTATCTTATTTTCTAAACAGTGGATAACTTAGCATTCCATATTACCAGAAATGCAAAGTGAAAGTGAAGTCTCTCAGTCATGCCCAACTCTTTGTGACTCTATGGACCGTAGCCCACCAGTCTCCTTTGTCCATGGGATTCTCCAGGGAAGAATACTGGAGTGAGTTGCCATTTCCTTTTCCAGGGGATCTTCCTGACCCAGGGATTGAACCCTAGTCTCCCACATTGCAGGCAGACTCTTTACCCTCTGAGCCACCAGGGAAGCCCCAGAAATGGAAGTATGTAGTAATTCACTTGTGTGCTTGCTTTTAAACCTAGGATCCCACCCTTACTTTTTAAATTTTGTAGCACCACATGGCAGATAGGACCATAGTTCCCTGACCAGGGATTGATCCTGAGCCCCTTGCAGTGAAAGCATGGAGTCCTAACCACTGAACAACTAGGGAATCTTTCTACCTTTACTTTTCAACATCAAAAGATATATTCAATGCTGTTTAATAGACTGAGAAATTATGTCAGTATCTGAATATGAATCCAGAAAAGATTTAAAATAAATTTGCACTGTACTAGTCACAAGAGTACCTCAATGCATTTGAAAATTCTATGTGGAGACATGTTATTTTTTCCAGTCTGTTAGCTATTGTTTTCTTCCCACTGAAGAAATGCAACTGAATGAATTATATTATTATAGCAATAAGTATTAACTCCAATATAAATCTTTTAAATACTTTTCTGTCTTTTAAAATTTTTTAATTATACATCTTGTATTTCAAAAACAATTATAGAAGCTGGAAAGCCAATGTTGCTGCTGCTGCTAAGTCACTTCAGTCGTGTCCGACTCTGTGCGACCCCATAGACAGCAGCCCACCAGGCTCCCCCATCCCTGGGATTCTCCAGCCAAGAACACTGGAGTGGGTTGCCATTTCCTTCTCCAATGCGTGAAAGTGAAAAGTGAAAGGGAAGTCGCTCAGTCGTGTCCGACTCTTCACAACCTTAAGGACTGCCGCCTACCAGGCTCCTCCGTCCATGGGATTTTCTAGGCAAGAGTACTGGAGTGGAGTGCCATTGCCTTCTCCAGGAAAGCCATTGTTAAATATACTTATATCAGCAAATTTTTTAAATGTTTGAGTTTTTATTGAGGTATAATTGACATATGACATTATAGTAGTTTCAGGTATACAACATAATGTTTTAATACATGTACATGTTGCAAAATAATCACCACTGTAAGTCTAGTTAACATCCATCACCATACATGTAACAAAATTTTTTTTAAATATTTATGGTGAGATCTACTCTCTTAGCAACTTTCAAATATGCAATACAGTATTGTTAACTATAGTCACCAGGCTGTGTATTATAGTCCCATAACTTATTTATAGCTAGATGTTTTTACCTTTTGACCTGATCAACCTACATCCAGTTCACCCACTGCTACCCCGCCCCTTTGCCAACCACCAATATATTGTTTGTCTGTAAATACATTGCGTGCTTAGTTATTCCCAACTCTTTGTGACCCCATGGACTGCAGCCCACCAGGCTCCTCTGTCCATGGAATTTACCAGGAAAGAATACTGGAGTGGGGTGCCATTTCCTCCTCCAGGGAGATCTTCCCAATCCAGGAATCGAACTCAGGTCTCCATTTCTGCAGGCAGATTCTTTAGTACTGCCAGCAGGGAAGCCCAAATTCAATAAATGGTAACAAAAAAGTGTCCTTATGATACATGTCTAGTAACTCTACATAAGATGGAGACAGAATAGCTTGAGAACTGGGCCTCTGAAACTGGAATCAAAAACTGAAATGCCTACAGTCAAGGCAGATTAGTGTACATGTTAAGTCACTTTAGTTATGTCCAACTCTACAGCACTGTGGACTACAGCCCGCCAGGCTCTTCTGTCCATGGGGATTCTCCAGGCAAGAATACTGCAGTGGGTTGCCATGCCCTCCTCCAGGAGATCTTCCCAACCCAGGGATCAAACCCATGTCTCATATCGTCTATATTGGCAGGCAGGTTCTTTACCACTAGCACCACCTGAGGAGCCCCAAGGCAGACAAATAATATAAATTAATGAAGTAGGCCAGGCACTTTAATCTGTACTGTTTCAAAACAAGCACATAGTAGGTGTAATTTCTATTTCCACAAATACACTCTTTTTTTTTTTTTTTAATTTTAAAATCTTTAATTCTTACATGCGTTCCCAAACATGACACAAATACACTCTTGAACCTTTGGCTCTCTTGATTCAGCTTTTATTTTCCTCCTATCCTCTCAACTCCGTTGTTTGGAGTTTTTTTTAACATTTATGTTTATTTATTTGGCTGTGCCGGATCTTTAGGTGTGACATACGAGATCTATCAATAGTTCCCTAACCAGGAATTGAACCTGGGCCCCCTGCATTGGGAGCTCAGAGTCTTAGCCTCTGGACCACCATAAAAGTCCCTCGACTTTGTTTCAAGGAAAACAACACTACAAGCACACTAATGAAGGGCAGACACTCAGTCTCATGATTGGAGACACAGAAAATGGTGGAGAACACGACAAAATAACAGCTACCCCCGACCTCAGCTCCAGCTGACTGTTACCCTGTAGAGATTCTGGCCCACCTGGCAAGTTGTGATTTTTTTTTTTTCAATTATTGCAAGAAATCCAGTTTCTAATGTGAAATTTCTCAATTTTTATTCAAAAAAAAAAGTTATTTGAATGACAGAGCTAGAAAATAAAGCCACCAACTCAAAAAGCATTTTAACAGGGCATAGACTAAATAATCCTAAAGGAAATCAGTCCTAAATAGTCATTGGAAGGACTGATGCTGAAGCTGAAACTCCAAAACGGTGGCCACCTGATGCAAAGAACTGACTCATTGGAAAAGACCCTGATGCTGAGAAAGACTGAAGGCCAGAGGAGAAGGGGATGACAGAGGATGAGATGGTTGGGTCACATCACCAAGTCGATGGACATGAGTTTGAGCAAGCCCTGGGAGTTGGTGATGGACAGGGAAGCCTGGCGTGCTGCAGTCTATCGGCTCTCGAAGAGTCAGACACGACTGGGCGACTGAACTGAATTGAACTGAGACTAAATAATGCAATCTCTAATGTCCCTCTGGACAATTTCCAGGGACCTTAAATGGTTTTACAGTCTTCTCTACTTCCCCTCGTATCACTGTAGAGTGGGCCCACAGAGCATCTCATGCTGCTATCCCACCTTCCCTAGACGGAATGTCACACTTCAAGTAAGCAGAATTCGAAGAACAAGTTTCAAGTACTGTGACACAATTACGAGGCACATCTCTGCTCTGAGCTGTGAATGAGAAGGTTGTGGCAGTGAAGCCTAGCTGCCCTGTCTCCTGGTCTCTCCCTTCCCTACCCTTTCCGCTCTTTTTCCTCCCCTTCCTTTCCTTTTGCCTGTCTCTCTCCCTCTGGCTGCAGCCAGCTGACCACACTGGCTGGAGGAAGATGCCTTTCCACCAGGTAGCAGATATAAAAATTACCCCTGGGCTCATCCAGGAGCAAGCCTCCTGAGGCCAAAAATGGGACAACTTCTTGAGGAAACATATTAATCTTGAATTTTTTATTTTCCTCTAAAGCAGGGATCCTTACTTTTTTCAGTGCCATGAACTACAATGGCAGTCTATAGATGGCTACAGCCTCCTTCTCCAAATAATGTTTTTAAATGCACGAAATAAAACATATAAAATTATAATGAAAACCAATTGCCATAAAGTTATAGCAATATTTTCTAAATATGATGTACTATCACATTAAAATACATATGGATACATATAAAAATACATATGAATGCATATAAAAATACATCTATATCTGATGTAATCTTCTTTATGAACATGTGAAACAGTAAGAGCGAGTGGCGGCACTAAGAACTGTAAGAATACTGAGCAATGCACCAGTGATTTTCTACAAAAACTCTAAGGTGATACGAAAATATTTCAACTTCTATTGATAACTAAGTCACAAGTACAGCCAGTAGTAACTATGGTCTTGCCTACATTCAAATGAAAAGAAATGCTACATTTTCATTAGAGAAAATGAAGATGTTTTCTATCTCCATTCAAGTTCACCAGCCCTCTAAATTCTGTGAACCTTAGGTTATGAACCCTTGGTACTAAAAAGATGATCTGGACCAAACGTCTGGGGTAGTGCTCCTCAGATTATCAGGGTTAAAATGCAGATTCCTATTCAGTGTGTGTGTGCACCTGATATTCTGCATGTCTAACAAGCCCCAGGTAATGCTGATATTCTGATCCAGGAACCACGCATTGCAGAGAAAAGGTTCTGAGGCTTATCATGGGAGACCTCAGCCTGGAATAGGGGTGAGAATCAGAGACACACAGATGGTGTTCCCTGACCCTGGGAGTTCCCAGGAATGGCTTCATCCTAAAGGACATGTTTTGTTGTACCACATGCTTCAGTATCTAATGACAGAAAGGGAACTTAGAGATCCTGAGTTGCTGGGCGCCCTCAGTTTCCCAAAGCACAGAGTGGCAGCTACTGATCAGCGAAACCACTGACCCTTTTGACAAGTCCCAGTCCTCAAAATATATGCACAAGCACACACACCCATTCACAGCAAACAAAAAGTATTCACAAGCCATAAGCATGACTCAACAAGACTGCAAAGGTGAAGTGATCATGCAAAAGGAAAAAACTCACCAAAGTCTCTGAAAGTATTGACATATGAACCTTTGCCATTTTCCTGAGCACAGAAAATATATATAATTAAAAACAATATGTAAAATATATAAACATGTAATAATAATTATACACACATATAACTCTTCTCTAAACTGGGTTTTATTCTTCAGGCAAACTCAGTTTTCACTAACTTCTAGTGCCCCTGTACTTTTACTTATATATGGAATATATTTTTAAAATGCTAAAACAACAGGAAAAAGTACAAGTTAACAAACGTCACTGCTATTAGCAGTAAAATAGCCAGAAGTAAGCAAAGTAGCAAGTATATTAAACTAATTTTCCTTGTTCCACCAGAATGGTTTTTATTACTTTTTTTTTTTTTTTTTTAAGAAAAAAGAAATCTGGAAACCTGGGGCACTGGGCTACATTTCTTCTTCAGCCTCGCTGAAGTTCGTGGATCCCTTTTGCACCACCTCTCTGCATCCAGCACATTCTCAGCTAAACTTAATTCAAAATTCAGCCTGGCATTCCCATCAACCCCACCCTAGTTCTGCAGAGGAGAGCAAAAATTGCAAGTTTCAACCCAGCTACAAAAATCTGCCTGCATTGTCGAAGACCCGGGTTCAAACCCCAGGTCAGGAATATCTCCTGGAGAAGGAAATGGCAACCCACTCCAGTATTCTTGCCTGGAGAATCCCATGGACAGAGGAGCCTGGCGGGCCGCAGTCCATGCGGACAGGAGGAAGCTAGTAACACAACACACAGGACTGCTGGACTGCTCTTGGGGTGCCCTCTGCTGGCCACATATGGAAACAAGGGGAAGAAATCTTTCCGCACTGATTAAAAAAAGTGGGGGCGGGTCATGTAAGACCAAGTATTTGAGGTGATTGCAAAAGAAAAATATTTAAATAAGAACCCCATTCCGGGAGGGATGTTCAAGAGGGAGGAGAATATGTATACCTATGGCTGATTCATTTTGATGTTTGACAGAAGATGACAAAATTCTGTAAAGCAATTATCCTTCAATTAAATAAATAAATAAAAGGACACCATCCTGAGGCATCCTGACTATTGAAACAAAAGACCAACCATAGGAAGACTTTAGAAAAACACAAAAGCATCTTCCTTTAAGAATTCTAAAAATGAAAATTAGGAAAAAAAAAAACAATTTTGGAAGAAAACAAATCTTGTTTTAGCTTGACATTGAAAAAAAAATGAGTTGAAGTTTACGTTTTTCAAGTCTTAGCACTTTTGGATTTCATTTGATGATGATGCAAGAAAAGGTGATTACACAGTTTAGGAGCCCCAAGGTAATATTCTAGAAGCCTTTTAAAAGTAAACTGAAACAATAAGGAACTCCTATAATTCGAAAACAAAAACAAAACCCAAACAACCCAATTCAAAATGGGCAAAGGATTTGAACAGACATTTCTCCAAAGAATATGTACAAATGGCCAACAAGCACACGAGAAGACACTCAACATCACTAATCACCAGTGAAATGCAAATCAAAACTACAATATCACTTCACACCCATTGAACAGAGGAGCCTGGCAGGCTACAGTCCATGGGTTCACAAGAGTCAGACATGACTAAGTGACTAAACCACCACCACCTCCTACTACTGCTACCAAAATAAAGGAAATAACAAGTGAGGATGTGGATAAATAGGAACCCCCCCCAATGTTGGTGGGAATACAAAATGATATCTGTGGTCCATGTGTTATTGTGAAAAATGATGAGGTTTGGAGAGCTTCCAGCTGATGAACATATTGATGTGCCAGGAGGGGTTATGAAAGCTCCAAACCATTTCCAATATACCTTGTCCTATGTATTTCTTCCCTTTGGCTATTCCTGAGTCAAATGCTTTCTAATAAACTGGTAATAGAGAGTAAAGCACTTCCCTGAGCTCTGTGACCCATTCCAACAAATTACTGAACCCAAGGAAGTGGGTATGAAGACTCCAGCTTTCTGGTCAGCTGGTCAGAAGCACTAGTCACAACCTGGGACTTGGGACTGGCATCTGGAGTGGGGGGAAATCTTGGAGGACTGGGCCCTTAACCTGCGGGGTCTGTGCTAAATCGGGGTGGAGTCAGAATTTAACTGTAGGACCCCTGGTTGGCATCCAGAGAGTTGAAGAATTGCTTAATGTGAGGGAAAGTCCCCACACATTTGGTGTCAGAAGTGTTTTATGTGTAGAGGAAACAGGTTTCCTTTTACCATCCAAAAGAACTGAAGGCAGGGTCTCAAAGAAATATTTGTACACCCATGTTAATAGCAGCATTATACACAAGTAGCCGAGCGGTAGAAGCAGCCCAAGAGACAGATGAATAGAAAAACAAAATGCGGTATATCCATATGATGGAACATTATTCACTCTTAAGAAGAAAGGAAATTCTGACATATGTTACAACAGGGATGAACCTTGAGGACACTATCCTGAGTGAAATAAGCTAGCTGAGAGATAAATACTGTGTGATTCTACTTTTATGCGGTATCTATAGTAGTCAAATTCATAGAGACAGAAAACAGAATGGTGGTTGCCAAGGGCTGGGGAAAGGGAGGAATGGGGAGTTATTGTCTAATGGGTATAGAGTTTTGGTTTTGCAAGATGAGAAGGTTCTGGAGATGGGCTACACAACACTGTGAATATGCTTAACACTACTAAACTGTATACTTAGAAATGGTTACACTGATAATTGTATGTTATGTGTATTTTACAATTAATTTTTTTAAAGTAAATTGAAACATGTCAACATAATCATTCTTTCATTTGCTGCCCTGTCCATCTGGTTTGCTGTCCTGTCCATCTGGTTCAGCTTCTATAAACTTAGAAAGTCAGAGCTGGCAGGGATTATAGTTATAAATTGGAATACAGTTCCATTTTACAGATTAAAATATGGAGGCAACCATGGCAAGGTGACTTGTGGAGCTCTCAGTGAGTCAGCAGTGAAGACGAGACTGTAAAGAAGGGCCCCTGCTTCCCAGAGTGGGGCCTTACCTTGCACCACACCCCCTGTGAGGACAGTCCATTTCTAAATGGTGCCATACAGTGCGTGCGTGCAGTCATGTCAGAATTCTGCAACCCAATGGACTGTAGCCCACCGGGCTCCTCTGTCCATGGGATATCACAGGCAGGAATACTGGAGTGGGTGGCCATTTCCTCCTCAGAGGATCCTTCTAACCCAGGGATTGAACCCACCTTCCTGAGCCTCCTGCATTGGCAGGTGAATTCTTTACCACTGAGACACCTGGGAGGAGATGATAAGAACTGTCATCCAATCCGAGGTTCCTTCCCACACACCATTGGTCTGGGAAGTCAGGCAAGCCCAGGGAAAAAAAATATACCTTGGTTAAAGATGCTGTGATCTGAGTTTCAGAGTCCCCTAAACAAACCTAGAAGGAGAAGAGGAGAGAAATACAACCTACTTAAATGTTGACAGAGCACACTGCATATTGTGTTTTCCATTGAGTTATTTTGTAATTTTTCCCAACATGAGTCATTTATTACCCTTCAAGGCAGACTGAATAAAATGACTTACTGTTTGCTGCCTGCCTACAATAACATAACAGCATGAGGCATGCATATAAATTACTTTTTATTTTACTTTGATGATTGTGAAGATACCAACATATAAGATCAAATCAAAGCTAACAACTTTACTGGCAGTTAAGTGGTTGATTTTACTACAATGAAGACATGTCTGCTTAAACCAAAAAAAATGTTCTCATTAGCACTTTGCTTTGCCTGGGCCCTTTGAAATTAAGGCCAAGGTGCTGATAAGCACCCTCAACAGCATCGGCCTTTGACCGCCTCTGAAGCACTTTGGATACCTGGAAGAGTACACAGGTGTGTGGGCCCCGCAAGTGCCTTGGAAACGATCCCTTTCACCAGTTGTGTGAAAAGAGTCACTTTCAGCTGGTAAGGCTTGCCCGGGGAACGTTTCTCAGGGTTGATGATGGCTCCTCGTGCAGCCCGTGAGGTAGATTCGCTTTGCATTTTGCAGACACTCCTGTTGTGCCTCAACCAGAGGGGTGCGTGCCGCAGCCAAAACAGCTGGGAATATTCCCCCTCCCCACAGTCTGGAAGCCAGTCTGCAGTTCCGCCTCAGGTTCTAGACCTTCAAATCTTGAGAGATGTCTTCTTCATCCACAGGTTGTTTAGGCTTTAATTGGCTGCCTAGAGTTAAAAAGGAATATCTCAAGCCTCCTGCCATGCTGAAAGAAGAAAAAAATAAAAATAAAAATAAATTCCATAGGTGGTACCCTCAACAGTTATACTCTTGATAAATATAATCAGCCTGATTTTTTTGATACTTTGGCTACTTATTTCTTTTTTCAAATTTTGTTGAAGTATAATTGATTTACAATGCAGTTGGCCTAATGTGAAGGAAATAATCGAACCCCCTGTTTTACTTCCTCAAATATGTGGATTAATTAATGAGAATTAGCCCTCTTATTTACAAATCTTTGGCAGTAGAAAAAGAGCAGGTCAGATCTAACACATAAACTTGGAGAGAAACAAGCACCTGGTTATTATTGGAATAAACAATATACTATTATCCTAAAATGGTGTCCTACCTCTGAGACCCCAAAATGCCTTTCGAAAGTATCTCCCAACATCTTTAACACAAGTGCTTTGATGGAGCACAGATTTAGTGAGGCCCATTCACAAAAGGAAGGCCACAATGTAGGGTCTTTTCTGTGAGGAGGACACGTGAATTAAATTCAGATCTCAACTCTGAATTTTCATTACACACATCACCATGAGCCACATGAGCAAGTATGTCATAAAGAGATGAACTGAATATTTCAAGTAAAATTTATCCTAGGAATTGTAACATCAAAATACCTCCTGCTCTTTCACTTATAACATATTAATCAGGCTTTTAAAGTTCATGTTACTAAAATGAATTCATTTAAAAATCCCACTTACCAAATATTTAACCCTACAAAGTTTAACACAGAGAAAATGTAGTCTCCACCTATTAACATTCCAATGTAGGCCACGGATACATTCTGCAAAAAGAGAGGATTAGTGATCTTAGAAGCAAAAGATTTGGGGGGAAAATACATATATATGGTGAAATCTGAAACAAAATATTTTAGTTACTTTTCAAAGAGATTTGCATATAATAGGGACTCATGAAATATTGAATATGTGAATAAAAACTATAACATATGGCTTTATAAAGAAAATGAAGTAAACTATAGTACTATAATCACAGAACTGCCATAATCCATACCTTCTTCCACATACTATACCAGAAAAAAGATGTAAGAGTTGGGTTGTAATCAGCTTTTCAGATCTCATCTCTTTATCATCACTGGGTAGGGAATTTTAATCATATTAGTCCTAAATGTAAACTGATCAAGACAGCTGACAAATTCTAAGCAGTACTCTGTCCAGTATATTCTCAATGGTCTTTGGGTAGCCAAAAGATAAGTCTACTGATGAAGCACTCACTCGTCATAGAAGCTCATGTGAACAGAAACACAAAGCAGCTGCAGAACAGAATTCAGAATACCTCAGCCTCCAATTCATTAGTGTGTGTACTCAAATGCTGTACACACACACAGCATTTACACCAGTCCCAGAGTTAATCACCCGTAACCGTGTGCAGATCTAGACTGAAAACAGTTCTTTATAAGGATTCCCTTAGTCAGCAATATTCTCCCAGAAAATAAAAATGTAGATCACACTGTATATTGTCACAGAAATTTGTAATTTTTTCAGCTGTTTTACTTGGTTTTCCCATACCATCCCTTCCTTCCATTCCCAATTTAAAAGTTATAGAGGATGAGGTGGTTGGATAGCATCATCAACTCAATGAACATGAATCTGAGCAAACTCCAGAAGATAGTGAAGGACAGGGAAGCCTGGCATGCTGTAGTCCATGGTGTTGCAAAGATTCAGACACAACTGAGCAACAGAACAACAACCTTTAAATTAGCAGGTCTTCCCTCTGTCTTGTGGATTAAAAGATTAGAAAATGTAAGAAGAGATTACCCAGGCATAGCTGAAAATATCACAAGCCTCCATTCTTACTATACCACGGATAATAACAACAATAAAATCAAACAGTCAATTCCCCAATTCGGTTGTTTATTTCAAGGCTTCAACCACTTACCTTGATGGCTCCAACCACCGCCGTCGTCAGGGCTGAATTGTAATAGCTGCACAAAACTGTGGAGTACATCAACAGAAACCTGGGACAAGGAAGCAAACACCTGAGTGAAGAGTCAGCAAGCATTTAAACACGCTGTTTAAACAAATAAAAAAGAAAAACATACTATGAAGATTTTAAAACCTACATTCCAAAACATCTCCTTATTAACTTCAACTTTTTACAGGAAAATGGTCTAGCTGCTCATTGGCCAAACTTTCTACCTTAGGTGTCCTTTTCATTGCATCTGTGCGTTTCCCATCAGTGTTTCCACCAAAAGGGCATAAAGATAATAAGATTTTTTAAATGATCTGAACTCTTTCACTTAACAGCTATGTTACAACAATGGTTTTCAATCCTCCCTGTGGATCAGAATCGCTTGATGCACTTTTAACACCGTGATGCCTGACAGACAGTCTCCTTCATCTGGTTTGAGGTGGGGCCCCAGACATGTGCTGTATCAAAGATCTGTGGATGATTCTAACGTGCAGCTAGTTTTGAGGAACACTGGTGTTAGCAGGGAAAGCTGCTGAATGATTGCTAGCTTTGGATTAAGAAGATTTAAATAATGGGTTCCACATGCCTATAATACTCCTGTACCCTACTACCAAAGTTAATTCAACAGGTATTCAGCATTGACCAGTATGTCCGACACTTATCAACAAAATAACTACAGAATCATGACCAGGCATCAGAGAAGAAAATATATATACACATACACAGAAAAGAATGAAGAATCCAATCAAAAGTAAAGAAATACATTTATTTCATTCAAGTAGTAAAGAAAATTAGGTGTAACCTAAGTGGGATGCAAAATTTCATCCAGTGGAATCAGAGGATTAAATGTTGAAAGAGGTTATCATCAAAACTGGTTAAGAATGAAACTGGAAAGATACAGAAAACGTAAGATGTGTTGGATTTTAAAGCTAAACCCTAGCTTGGGAACTGTACTCTAAGAAAAGGCTTAGGCCCCAGGCATTAGGGAGACTCCCCATGGGGCAATGTACCTATCAATTTCAGGTCCAGGTCCAAATTTCTGATTGTTAACAATAGAATCTAGATCACTAATATGCAACACAATAACCATTTTTGCCTGAATATGTTCATTACCAGGGATGATAGAGAAAAAATATTAGAGATAATATACATCAAGTTTTTATACTAAGTTAAGGAACAAACTCAATTACAAATAAATTTTGTAATCTTCAGAATAATGTATGTCTGTTATTAAGGTAATTACAACAATTTGACAAGTGAGAGACTCCAACATCTTGACTTTTGTTGTTTGTATCTGAAATCTGAAATCTATATTAAATTTGCAATTTTCACTTGAAAAGAATATGAAAATCTAAGTCTGTACACAGTATTCTGATGTTAAAAAGGTGATTTACCACATTGCCAAGTTTGGTTTACTAGATTTCAAAGAGTTTCTAGGTTTATAAAACAATCTGGCCCATCAGCTTCTCTAGGGTCTCATAACACCTTGGAATTGCTAGAAGAAAATCAGGTAAATCACATTTGTAAATCACATTTAAGATGTTTATTTTTTTTTAATTCACTAAGTTATGAGACTGATTTACAGTAAGTTGTTTAGGAGATTTCAATCACTAAACTTCACTTAAACCATTAACCAAATAATGAAAGTATTCTTATATTAATACAAAAGTTACTAATTTTTATAAATAAAGCAAGAGTATTTATAAATTGGCTTAAGAAAATCCAAGTTTCTTTTTTAGTTTTAATAAATTCAACATTAATTTATAGTCCCAGGTAGCTAAAAATAATCCAAAGCATGCATAATAAAAAGATTAAAAAATCAACCCGATGTTGTTTGTCGCCTGCTTTTCTGGGCCTGGGTAGTAAGAGCACATAAGCCACAGCATCTGCCCTGGAGGAGCTAAGAGTCTAATAAAATAACAGAAATCACAACTCCTGGGAGGCGCCCAACCCAGTTTCCAGGACACAGTAAAGCTTCCCGTAGGCTTCCTAAACTGGAGCGCAGCGTTATACCCAAGACAACCATGGATGTTCTTTATGTTCCAGTTTTGCTTAAAATTTCCTAATCCAGGGTTCCAAATGTGCAATGTTTTCTTCATTCCAAATTTTAGTGAAACCTCCTTGGCCAATATCCATCTACCATGAATGTGGGCCACTAGGACACTCACCCACCAGCTGGGCTGAGTGAGGGGAGGAGTCCCTGTCTCCAGGCTCCTGGGGGAATCCGAATTAGCAGCAGTTCTCCTAAGTGCCAGATGGCGTCTGATGCAGGAACAGCCACTCTCTGCAGATAGACAGGCTGCATTTCTTTTGTTGTTGTTGTTCAGTTGCCAAGTTCTGCCTGACTCCTTGTGACCCCGTGGAGGGCAGCACGCCAGGCTTCCCTGTCTATCACTATCTCCTGAAGTTTACTCAAACTCATGTCCATTGAGTCGGTGATGCCATCTAACCATCTCATCCTCTGTCGCCCCCTTCTCCTCCTGCCCTCAATCTTTCCTAGTATCAGGGTCTTTTTCTAGCTTCATATCTGGTGGCCAAAGTAATGGAGCTTCAGCTTCAGTATCAGTCCTTCCAGTGAATATTCAGGGTTTATTTCCTTTAGGATTGACTGGTTTGATCTCCTTGCAGTTCAAGGGATTCTCAAGAGTCTTCTCCAGCACCACAGTTCAAAAGCATCAGTTCTTCGGTGCTCAGCCTTCTTTATGGTCCAACTCTCACATCCATATAGGACTACTGGAAAAACCATAGCTTTGACTAGACAGACCTTTGTCACCAAAGCAGATGTCTCTGCTTTCTAATACACTGCCTAGGTTTGTCGTTACTTTTCTTCCACAGAGCAAGCATCTTTTAATTTCATGGCTGCAGTCACCATCCACAGTGATTTTGGAGCCCAAGGAAACAGTCTGTCTCTGTTTCCATTGTTTCCCCATCTAATTCCCATGAAGTGATGGGACTAGATGCCATGATCTTAGTTTCCTGAATGTTGAGTTTTAAGCCAGCTTTTCACTCTCCTCTTTCACCTTCATCAAGAGGCTTCTTAGTTCCTCTTCGCTTTCTGTCATCAGAGCAGTATCATCTGCATATCTGAGGCTGTTGATCTTTCTCCCAGCAATCTTGATTCCCACTTCTGATTCATGCAGCCCAGCATTTCACATGATGTACTCTGCATAGAAGTTAAATGAGCAGGGTGACAATATTCAGCCCTGATGTACCCCTTTCCCAATTTGGAACCAGTCTGTTGTTCCATGTCCAATTATAACTGTTCCTTCTTAACCTGCATACAGGTTTCTCAGGAGACAGATAAGGTGGTCTGGTATTCCCATCTCTTTAAGAGTGTTCCACAGTTTGTTGTGACCAACACAGTGAAAGGCTTTAGGATAGTCAACAAAGCAAATTTTTTTCTAGAATTCTCTTGCTTTTTCTATGATCCAACAGATGTTGGCAGAGAGAGTAACTATTATATAAAATGACTAGGCCCAAAGGATATTAAAATTTTCTAAGAAATATAATAGTTTTCTATATGCAAAGGACCTATACAGTCCTTTGGCTAAGACCAAGATTCTGAACTAAAAGACCCTCCATTAACTCAGTGCAAAGGAAACCACTTTTAACACCAAAAATGTCAGTCTTCACATGATAGTTTTGATTCTAGCATCTATGAATTAATAAAATGAAAAGACATTTAAAAGCATTGCTGAAGTCTCAGTAGCTTTCTGCCATGCCATACTTTTAAAATCATACTTATCATCTGTGTACATCTGAAAAATGATGGCACAGATACAAGATACATTTATTCAGACAACAGATACCAGCTGGTGTTTATAGGGCCCCGAGGGATGGAGGTGCTCATGTGGAAACCCCTGGACCAGAACCCCTGCTCAAAGGTTTCTTCCTGTTTCTGAAAAATAACACAAAAAATAACTGATTAACCCAAAGTTGGATGGCACACTCCTGGCAGTCACAAGCAGAACCTAAATGGCCTTGTTTACATCTTCCACGTACAAGCATATATAGAAATCCAACACAAATGTTCGAGTAATAAAAGGCCACTTCCACATTCCTTCCACCAATCACAATGATACCCAAGCATAACACTCTCTTATTCCAGATTTCAAAGAACATCAAGTACTCTCATCTTGCCCAGCTCTAGTAAGAACTCGCTCTTACCCCAGACCTCAGTGGTGTGCCAAGGAAGCCAAAGTCATGGGATAAATATGGCCCATTTTCCTGGAGCATTGAGTTCACACTAGGATGTGCTTTGTTGGGCAACGATGGGGATATCCAAACTCTTTGAAGGTTCTGTCACTCCAGTGCCCAAGCAATCAGCAGAATCGTTTTGTCTTGGACCCTACATCTTGGCAGTATCGGTGAAGTTTCCAAGAATAGAACATTTTTTATACTGTCAGCAGGGAAAACAGATACTCTTGTATTTCTATTAAGGAACATATTACTGCTTCAGTGAGATTAAAGAGGCTGCTGTGTGCATGCTCAGGTGCTTCAGTCCTTGCTGACTCTTTGCAAGCCTATGGACTGTAGCCCACCAGGCTCCTCTGTCCATGAGATTCTCCAGGCAAGAATACTGGAGTGGGTTGCCATGCCCGCCTCCAGGGGATCTTCCCAACCCAGGGATCAAACCTGCGTCTCCTGAGCTGCAGGCGGACACAGGGACATTTAGGCCTTTACTGACTCAGCCAGCAGGGAAGCCCATCAAAGACGCTGCTACTGGGGCAGAAACAGAGTGAAATAATTGCCTCCAGGGCCTGGGGGCTGGTGCCAGCTGCTGGTGGGAACAAACCGAAACCTGTCACTTCTGGGCAAGATTAAAAAGACCAGCAGAACTAGCTTTTTAAAATCTAGTTTGTCTACTTAAATTTCAGTCTTATTTTACTTTTGCCTGTATTAAATTATCATGGCTCCCAGAATCCGGTTTACCTGCCTAATGCAATTTCACTTCATCATAAGTTTTATTTACAAATTCTTGATTACAAATAGCATTCCTTAGTTTAATCCTTAACCATAGCTCAAAAGAAAAATCTGGCCCTTTCACCACTCGGTTGGCTTCTTAATGTACATTTTCAAGGTTTTTAAATTACATTTTCAACTCTGGATAGAGGTTGGGTGGTCAGAAAAAGCAAGTTGGAAACGCAAACTTGAAAGCAGTGAAAATAAGAAACTGACAGAGAGTTCTCCGGAGTCAAGGGTTGGAACGTGCACACATTAATCCTGTGGCTCCTTGAGCTTGAACCAAAGCGAAGGGACAGTCCGAGCCCAGTCCCAGCTGCTCTGAAAACCAAGGATGTGCTCAGAAGCTTACAACGGTTTGTATTACTGCCAAGAAGAAAATGATCTGATCACAGTGTCTTCCGAGTGAGAAACTGTAAGAAAGCAGCATTCTGAAAAATGCATCATGAAAAAATAGAAGATTTCTTCTAAATCACTTTCAGACTTAAAACTGACTGAAGATGAAGTACACATAATAGAAGAGATAATAAAAAGGTAGAGGAACCAGAGATCAAATTGCCAAGATCCACTGGATCATCAAAAAACCAAGAGAGTTTCAGAAAAACATCTATTTCTGCTTTATTGACTATGCCAAAGCAACTGACTCTGTGGATCACAATAAACTGGAAAATTCTGAAAGAGATGGGAATACCAGAACACCTGACCTGCCTCTTGAGAAACCTATATGCAGGTCAGGAAGCAACAGTTAGAACTGGACATGGAACAACAGACTGGCTCCAAATAGGTAAAGGAGTATGTCAAGGCTGTATATTGTCACCCTGCTTATTTAATTTATATGCAGAGTATGTCGTGAGAAATGCTGGGCTGGAAGAAGCACATGCTGGAATCAAGATTGCCAGGAGAAATATCAATAACCTCAGATATGCAGATGATACCACCCTTATGGCAGAAAGTGAGGAGGAACTAAAAAGCCTCTTGATGAAAGTGAAAGAGGAGAATGAAAAAGTTGGCTTAAAGCTCAACATTCAGAAAACTAAGATCATGGAATCCAGTCCCATCACTTCATGGCAAATAGATGGGGAAACAGTGGAAATAGTGTCAGACTTTATATTTTTGGGCTCCGATATCACTGCAGATGGTGACCACAGCCATGAAATTAAAAGACACTTACTCCTTGGAAGGAAAGTTATGACCAACCTAGATAGCATATTCAAAAGCAGAGACATTACTTTGCCAACAAAGGTCCGTCTAGTCAAGGCTATGGTTTTTCCAGTGGTCATATATGGATGTGAGAGTTGGACTATAAAGAAAGCTGAGCACTGAAGAACTGATGCTTTTGAACTGGAATGTTGGAGAAGACTCTTGAGAGTCCCTTGGACTGCAAGGAGATCCAACCAGTCCATCCTAAAAGAAATCAGTCCTGGGTGTTCATTGGAAGGAATGATGCTGAAGCTGAAACTCCAATACTTTGGCCACCTGATGCAAAGAGCTGACTCATTAGAAAAGACCCTGATGCTGGGAAAGATTGAGGGCAGGAGGAGAAGGGACAACAGAGGATGAGATGGTTGGATGGCATCACCGACTCGACGGACATGGGTTTGGGTGGACTCCGGGAGTTGATGATAGACAGGGAGGCCTGGTGTGCTGCGATTTATGGGGTTTCAAAGAGTTGGACACGACTGAGCGACTGGACTGAACTGAATCATAAGTGATTTGATTTAGGTCATACCTGAATTGCCTAGTGGTTTGATTAGATCTGATAGAGCACCTGAAGAACTATGGATCGAGGTTTATAATACTGTACAAGAGGCGGTGACCAAAACCATCCCCAAGAAAAAGAAATGCAATAAAGCAAAATGGTTGTCTGAAGAGATCTTACAAAAACTGGGCAAAAGAAAAGTGAAAGAGAAAGGAGAAATGGAGAGATATACCCAACTGAATACAGAATTCCAAAGAATAGCAAGCAGAGATAAGAAAGCCTTCATAAGTGAACAATGCAAAGAAACAGAGGAAAAAATAGAATGGAAAAGACTAGAGATCTTCTCAAGAAAATAGGGGATAGATGCAAAGATGGGCAAAATACAGCACAGAACTGGTATGGACCTAACAGAAGCAGAAGAGATTAAGAAGAGGTGGCAAGAATAAACAGAACTATACAAAAAGGTCCTAATGACCTGGATAACCATGATGGTGTGGTCACTCACCTAGAGCCAACATCCTGGAGTGTGAAGTCGAGTGGGCCTTAGGAAGCATTACTACGAACAAAGCCAATGAAGGTGATGGAATTCCAGCTGAGTTATTTACAATTCTAAGAGATGATGCTGTTAAAATGCTGCACCCAATATGCCAGTAAATTTGGAAAACTCGGTAGTAGTCATACGGCTGGGAAACATCAGTTTTCACTCCAATCCCAAAGAAAGGTACTGCCAAAGAATGTTCAAACTACCACACAATTGCACTAATCTCACATGCTAGCAAGGTAATGCTAAAAATCCTTCAAGGTAGGCTTCAACAGAATGTGAACCAAGAAATTCCAAATGCTCAAGCTGGATTTAGAAAAGGCACAGGAACCAGAGATCAAATTGCCAACATCTGTTGGATCATAGAAAAAGGAAGAGAATTCCAGAAAAACATCTACTTCTGCTTTGTTTTCTATGTTAAAGCCTTTGATTGTGTGGATTACAACAAACCATGGAAAATTCTTAAAGAGATGAGAATACCAGATCACCTTACCTGCCTCCTGAGAAACCTGTATGCAGATCAAGAAGCAACAGTTAGAACCAGACATGGAACAACAGACTGGTTCCAAATTGGGAAAGGAGTACATCAAAGCTGTATATTGTAACCCTGTTTATTTAACTTATATGAAATGCCAGGATGGATGAGGCACAAGCTAGAATCATAATTGCTGGGAGAAATATCAATAACCTCAGATATGCAGATGACACCACCCTTATGGCAAAAAGCTAAGAGGAACTAAAGAGCCTGCAGATTAAAGTGAAACAGAAGGATGGAAAAGCTGGCTTAAAACTCAATATTCAAAAAAACTAAGATCGTGGCATCCGGTCCCATCACTTCATGGCAAATAGATGGGTAAACAATGGAAACAGTGACAGACTTCATTTTCTTGGGTTACAAAATCACTGCAGGTGACTGCAGCCATGAAATTAAAAGATGCTTGCTCATTGGAAGAAAAGCTATAACAAACTTAGACAGCATATTAAAAGGCAGAGACATTACTTTGCCAACAAAGATCCATATAGTCAAAGCCATGGTTTTTCAAGTAGTCATGTATGGATATGAGAGTTAGACCATAAAGAAGGCTGATCACCAAAGAATTGATGCTTTTGAACTGTGATGTTGGAGAAGGCTCTTGAGAGTCCCTTGGACTGCAAGGAGATCCAACCCATCAATCCTAAAGGAAATCGTATATTCATTGGAAGGACTGATACTAAAGCTGAAGCTCCAAATCTTTGGTCACCTGATGTGAAGAGTTAACTCATTAGAAAAGTTGGGATGCTGGGAAATCTTGAAGGCAGGAGGAGAAGGGGAATGACAGAGGCCAAGATGGTTCCATGGTATCACCGACTCAACAGATATGAGTTTGAGCAAGGTCCACAAGTTGGTGATGGACAGGGAAGCCTGGCATGCTACAGTCCATGGGGTCACAAAGAGTTGGACACGATTGAGTGACTGAACGACAACAACAAAATGCAGAGTACATCATGCTGGATGAATCACAAGCTGGAATCAGGATGCCAGGAGAAATATCAATAACCTCAGATATGCAGATGATACCATTCTAATGGCTGAAAGCGAAGAGGAACTAAAGAGCTTCTTGATAAACGTGAAAGAGGAGAGTGAAAAAGCTGGCTTAAAACTCCACATTCAAAAAATGAAGATCATGGCCTCCTTTCCCATCACTTCATGGAAAATAGATGGGGAAAAAAGGGAAACATGACAGGTTTTTTTTCTGGGGCTTCACAATCACCACAGACTGTGACTGCAGCCCCAGAATTAAAAGACACTTGCTCCTTGGAAGAAAAGCTATGATAAACCCATATTAAAAAACAGAGACATCACTTTGCTGACAAAGGTCCATATAGTCAAAACATAGTTGTTTTCAGTAGTCATATACAGATGTGAAAGTTGGACCATAAAGAAAGCTGAGCATCAAAAAACTGATGCTTTCAAACTGTGGTGCTGGAGAAGACTCTTGAGAGTTCCCTGGACTACAAGGAGATCAAACCAATCAATCCTAAAAGAAATCAGTCTTGAATATTCACTGGAAGGACTAATGCTGAAGCTGCAGCTCCAGTACTTTGGCCAACTGATGTGAAGAGCTGACTCACTGGAAAAGAACTTGGTGCTGGGAAAGACTGAGGGCAGGAGGAGAAGGAGCCAACAGAGGATGAGATGGTTGGATGGCAGCACCAACTCAACGGACATGAGTTTGAACAATCCACAATTCACAGAACTTTACAAATCAGCTATGTAGCCTCATTGTTCCTGTTTTAAAGATAAGGAAATTGAGGCTCAAAGAGAGTAAATAACTAGTCCACAGACTCAGAACTAAAAAGCGGCAAAGGCAGGATTCAAATCCAGGCCATCTGATTTCAGAGGAGAGGCACCAAACTGTTAGATTGATGCCATGAATTAATGTCCTCAAAAGACCCCCTTTAAAAACTGTTGCTTAGTCACCAAATGGTGTCTGACTCTTTTGCAACTCCATGGACTGTAGCCTGCCAGGCTCCTCTGTCCATTGGATTTCCCAGGCAAGAATACTGCAGTGGGTCACCATTTCCTTCTCCAAAAAACTGGGACTTACTAATTTTAATCTTTAAAGTTGTAGAATCTGAAATATTGTTTTTATCACTTACTGATTTATTTTTAATTACTATGCCTTTATTAGACTTTACTTGCAAAATGACTACTCATAAAATAACAATTAAGAACATTTATCAAGAGCATCTTTATTTTCTAGGAAGCACACTATTAACTGGGGAAAAAAATGTGTAGAGTTGTAGACAGATGGGGTCAAGATTCTGACAAAGAAGCCCCAGAAGCTGCCAACTCACATCTAGGCACTGCTTACCCCACCACTCACTGCAGACAGCTGACATCAAAGGGTTTGTTTCTTGATTTTCTGAATGTAATGGCTACAAGAGCAAGTGAAAAAAAAAAAGCAGTATCTCATCAAGTTTCTAATGACATAAGATAAAACTAAAACTTGACTGTGCTGTTTACATATAGGTGAACATAGGCTTAGGCAAGGAAAGGTACTAGTCTGAGTCTGTGTGATATGAGTTGAATTTTTTATTATCAGAATGGGGGGAAGGTAACTGACAAAGAGTAACTCACAAACACAGGTTAGTAGATTTTTTTCAAAATTCTTTGTTCTCAGTCAGAAGCTGGGATATAAATATCTTACTATGGTTAGGCATTCAACAATGGCAGCCGAAGTTCTGGGAGCACTTAGTACTCAGCATTGCCAAACAACCAATGCCTGGAAAGAACACATTATTTGAGAGATTGCTGGTTTGAAAGAGGCACAAGAGGTTGCCCAAAATCCCTCCTTTGGAAACAGGAGAAACTGGGTACAGGATCAGAGTTCGTCAGGGCAGAGGCCATTGCGAAACAACACTCTCTGGGCCTGAGCCCTGGGCCAAACCTCAAATGAGAAGAGACACTAGCCCACTGAGCCCAGACCCTCAAAAAGGCCAGAGTGGTCCAAGTCAGGAGCACACCTGGCTACCAACGAGACTAAAAACAATTTGTCCATTCACAAAAGTTTCTCAAATTCCTAATTTTGGTCCATAAAATTATGATTAATTAACATTAATCCTAACAATTAAGATTGAATCATATGCTTACAAATCACAGGTCACCAAATACACAAGAAAACAAACCATAATGACACTCACAAACACATATTGAGTGAACAACCTATATATTTAGATTCTCAAGAACTGCAGGTATTAGAATCATCAGATACAGAATAGCTATGTGTGTAATATTTAAAGAAATAAAAGATACAGTCACAAAGATAACCAACAAAAGAATGTCATGAATGAACAGATTAAGTTTAAAAAAAAACTGTGGAACTTTTACAAATAAAATTCTTAAAATCAAAAACTCCAGTGGGGAGGAGTGAGAAAGGAATAAGGGATTAAAATGTACAAGCTGCTATATATAAAATAATCTATAGGGATATATAGTACAACACAGGGAATATATCCAATACTTCATAATAACTATAAATGGAGAACTATAACCTCTAAAAACTGTGAATCACTATGCTGTATGCCTGAAACATATATAATTGCTGTTGTTTAGTCACTAAGTCATGCCTGACTCTGCGACCTCATGGACTACATAGCCCACCATGCTCCTCTGTCCATGGGATTCTCTTGGCAAGAATACTGGAGTGGGTTGTCATTATATATTATTGTACATCAACTATACCTCAATAAACTATAAATTTTTTAAAAGCTCCAAGAAATAGGTTAAACATTAAATCAGACACAGCTAAAGAAAGAATCACTGAGCTGGAGAATATACATAAACACTTTTACTGTACGAGACTACATTGCTGCAAGTAAGATCAGGTTTAAGAATTGAAGACTGTTGATCAAAGACACAATGAGTTGTCTCAGTCAATCTCACAACAATGAAAACTGTAGTACTAGTAATCAAAAATATAATAAGGGGAAATTCATCTTTCTTCACAGGAAAAATCTTTTGACAAGTAATTCCAGACAGTCATTCAAAGACCCTTTCTCATGGAGTAAGACACAGGTGCTTGCGTGTACATGGAGCCCAGCCCAGGAAGGATATTTCAAAGACTTCAAGCAGTGGAGAGGAGGTCTCTTCAAAACTTCTAAAGAGGAAAACTTCAGTGAGTGCCACAAGGCAGGGAAGAACAGAGGGTAGCTTATGTTCCCCTGTGCAACCTTTTGCAGCTTTTGAATTATTTACCTGTTGTATGTATTATCTTATTAATATTAACATATTAATTAATCTAATATTTAATAATTAAACATTCTAATTAATACCTTATTAATATTGTGTGTATTAACTTATATGCAGAGTACATCATGAGAAATGCTGGGCTGGAAGAAGCACAAGCTGGAATCAAGATTGCCAGGAGAAATATCAATAACCTCAGATATGCAGATGACACCACCCGTATGGCAGAAAGTAAAGAGGAACTAAAGAGCCTCTTGATGAAAGTGAAAGAGGAGAGTGAAAAAGTTGGCTTAAAGCTTAGCATTCAGAAAACTAAAATCACGGCATCTGATCCCATCACTTCATGGCAAATAGATGGGGAAACAGTAGAAACAGTGTCAGACTATTTTGGGGGGCTCCAAAATCACTGCAGATGGTGACTGCAGCCATGAAATTAAAAGACGCTTACTCCTTGGAAGAAAAGTTATGACCAACCTAGATAGCATATTCAAAAGCAGAGACATTACTTTGCCAACAAAGGTCCGTCTAGTCAAGGCTATGGTTTTCCCAGTGGTCATGTATGGATGTGAGAGTTGGACTGTGAAGAAAGCTGAGTGCCGAAGAATTGATGCTTTTGAACTGTGGTGTTGGAGAAGACTCTTGAGAGTCCCTTGGACTGTAAAGAGATCGAACCAGTCCATTCTGAAGGAGATCAGCCCTGGGATTTCTTTGGAGGGAATGATGCTGAAGCTGAAACTCCAGTACTTTGGCCACCTCATGCGAAGAATTGACTCATTGGAAAAGACTCTGATGCTGGGAGGGATTGGGGGCAGGAGGAGAAGGGGACGACAGAGGATGAGATGGCTGGATGGCATCACTGACTCGATGGTTGTGAGTCTGAGTGAACTCCGGGAGTTGGTGATGGACAGGGAGGCCTGGCGTGCTGCAATTAATGGGGTCGCAAAGAGTCAGACACGACTGAGCGACTGAACTGAACTGAACTGTATGTATTATCTATTTATGAAAGGGAATTTTCAAGTTTGGGGAACATATAAAAAGACACAAGCTGCAAGGCCCCTCAACAGAATGATACACCTGAGGAAAATTATAAGAACAAAAGCCTAAAATTATTGGACAACGGCCTGGGCAAATCTCCTCAGAAAACACCCTGAATATAACAGGTACAGCACGACAGAAAATGGTTATTTCCACATATTTATGTGAGGTGAGAATCTTGGGAAACTTGGGACACTGGGACAAAGATAAAAAAACACATTTGAATGTGATAGGGCAGCTGACTTTATTTCAAACTAACTTGCAGAAATCAATAGGCAACATCATATTTTGGAGGTCATTGGTCCCGATCCACGCCTCTGCTACAGAGCTTTTTGAAATTGTTCAGTCATGTTCAACGCTTTGTGACCCGATGGACTGTAGCCTGCCAGGCTCCTCAATCCACGGGATTTTCCAGGCAAGAGTACTGGGGTGGGTTGCCATTTCCTTCTCCAGGGCTGCTACAGGGCTACGTCTCAGAAAAAGCTGGAGAAGCACAGACTAAGGGATTTTGACAAAGCAGAGAGAATGTATATTTTGATTTGACTTATCAAGGGATACAAGAGACCAAAGCTTCTTATCTGTGGATTCTTACCCCAAAAAACAGGAAAGGAGAAACTGTATGATAAACAGAACATTCTTCCATTGATTGAACTCAGTAGCCTATTGTTTAAAAAAGCAAAGAAAACTAATGGTTAGAACAATAATACTGGTTTTATCAATCTGCACATTCTAGTACAAATTCCACTTTCACAAACAGAAAAATACAGTTTCAAAACTCCTGGGTAATATCAGCTGTGAGACATGGGGCAAATTACTTTTCTTCTCTGAACCTGAGGCTCATTTCACAAAATGGGAAGTATTATTTTAAAAACTGCCTCAAAGGTCAATGTGAGGATTTAGTGAAACTGTTTAGAACCTGGCAGGTGGCAAGAACAAAAT
This sequence comes from Capra hircus, assembly GCF_001704415.2. NCBI lineage: Eukaryota > Metazoa > Chordata > Mammalia > Artiodactyla > Bovidae > Capra > Capra hircus. Next base: position 82,844,300 of record NC_030815.1, read on the forward strand.
GACAGTTATTATTGCTGTGGCTGTTTTAAAATTTTTACTAATTTCTAGTCATAAAATCAAGGTTGTGTTCACTTTTTAATAATCTTAAAAGAAAGTTTATTATAAAATTAATAATATTGGCAAGACTAAGAAAACTTTTAAGTTCACAAACTATTTTTAAGAATTTGCACAAAAGGAAAAGAGTGGAAGGGGAATTCCCTGATGGTCCAGCGGCCAGGACTCAGCATTTTCATTGCTGGGGCCCAAGTTCCAACCCTGGTCAGGGAACTAAGAGCAGCAAAAAAAAAAAAGAATTTATAGATCCTTAAAAGTATCATGAACAAATAAACGATTGTTTCCTATTTACAAACCAATCAAGTAACTGGGATAAAGGAGCTGGTAGAGAAGTTTAATGCTCAGCTTCTTCTCTTAGTCCCTAGGTGAGAAAATAAAGTTAACCCTTTAGAAAAGATAGATAACAATAAAAAGGAGTATTGTATTCATGATTTTTCCCTTGCCTGAATCCAAAAATGATTTTGCAGTGACTCAAGACTATATGTAAGAATGTGCTGAAGAACATGATTAAATATGACTTCTATTTAGCAATACTTTGTTAGCCAAGTTTTAGTAACTTTATAGATTTAACACTAACTCCTCCTTAAGTTTATAATTCAAATTTTTAAACCAATTAAAGTGGAGTTCTCTTCTCTGACTAGGACAGCTTTGTCACACTTTACTGTCACTGTTTCCTCAGTAACACTTTACCCACCTTTCTTATGAAAAAAATACACATTAAATGCTGATAACCACCAAACCGGGTTGAGTACATGGGATCTGCATACTATTCTCTTTCCTTCTGAATAGGTTTGAAAGTTTTCATAATAAAACTTTTCTTTTTAACACTTACTTTTGAAATAAAAAATATAGTAAATATAAATCTGTCTTGCTGGCAAGCCCCAAGCCAATCAAAGGGTCAGAAAACATCAGGACATTTTATGCCAAGATTGTCAAAAGATCAAAATAAAACAGAAACTTACAGAAAACACTCTGTCTAAAAAGTTAAATAAAATTGGGAATAAGAGAAAGCCACATGCCCCAAACTTCAAACCAAAGATAGGAAACACTTATCGACTCAGAGAACTGGGAGTATTTATGAAAACAGTAAATAAAAACTGTATGTTCTTGATACCACATAAGCCATTGAGTACTATGTGGTAATTTTCATAAAAAATATTTGGACTCATTGCCAACTTCAGTAGATTTTAGTTTTATTCTGTTCCTTTAATAATGATGAAGCTGTGCTGGTGGCATTTTAAAAAAATCACATAGAATGATACTCATTTGAAAACAGAAAATAATTTAAAACGAGTAACAACAAAGTACTTCCTGCTTTAAACTTACTAGTTCTGTGAAAGTATGTTGGAATGTGAATCTTTTTCATTTTTCATTATTTTTTTAAATCAGAAAAAAGTCCTATTATTTATTTCTATCCATCAACTGCAATACATTAAATGTACTTTGAACTTATTGCAGTGATTTGATTAACTAAAGAAAGTCTACACATTATTTTCCAAGAGCCTAATTTGTTAACAAGAGGAGCTGGCATTACTGACTTCGTTAATCACAAACAGAATCAAGGTGCTATTACCAGATCTGCTGACTGTGGAAGTCCAAGGTCCAGGAGTACAGTGAGTCACACACATGAGTCTCAACAGAATCTCTGACTCTTCCAGTCAACTGGGAAAAATGACTCATCAAAGTACTCCTTCCATTAACAAGAGCAGTTAACCTTTCACTCAAATTCACCAATCACCTTTCAATACAATCAAACCAAACTTGGTAATAAAATGCAATTTTATATTGCAGACTAACACACCTAATTACATAGTTCACTACTTTGTTATATTTTGTTCACAGTCTAAAATGGATTCAGCCATGGTTAAAAGTGACCAGCTGGAAGAAATTCATGATGATTCAGTGAACACAGGGCAGAACAATGAAGTGAAAGAAATAAAAATCCTACCATTTTTCCTACAGAGTTTTTTAAAATTACTGATTACAGTACAAAAATACAAAAGTCATTAAGTTAAAAGTTTGACTAACTTGTTAGTTATACTGATTACAGTATCTCATCTCTTTTAGCATCTCTTACCATATAACAAGTTAGTCAAATTTTTAACTTAATGACTTTTGTATTTTTGTAGAGGCCTTCTCTTATAGAAAAAAATATTTTTCTGATAATAATTTTTCTTATAGATGTTTAAATAAATCTATATATTTAGCTCTGATCCATCTGGAATTTCAGAGAATAGTTATCATTGCTTGGGCTCTAAGGTAACTATAGGAACTTCTGTTTGAAATCTTAAGAGACTGATCAAATGGAAGAGGCTAGATAGGGTAAATACTGAGATACTCCAGCATGGAAAGTCAGAATAGGAATACAATATTCTCCTAGAACACTAGAATTGAGTAAGCTGAAGAAAATCTAAGGTCTCTTATACTTTCTAAGCTATAGTGATAGGTCATGCTTTTTCATATATGAAGGAAAGAAACAAACACTTTCAATATACAAATTCAAAAACTGAGATTACAGCAGAGGGTGTGTTTCTAGAGCAAGACAGCCTCTTGGATCTCTCACCTACTTTCCGTGGAAAGTTATTTAAATATTGTGCCCTAGATTCCTTGCATATAAAATGGGGATAATTAATAATACCTTCTCCTCAGGCTATTGTGAGAATGTAATGAGACAGTTCATGTACACTGTTTCAAACAATGTCTGATAGAATGATTCCTCAATAATTATTAGCTATTTTTATTATTAGATGAGAAACTATAATAATTCTGCATAATAATAATAATTACAGCAGGTGGCAACTTCTGAAAGCACCAGGCTATAAGTTTGTAAGTCAATAACTTGAATGTAGAAATACATATTCCTATTGAAATACAGTTATAAATTATTAACATAATACACATAGTCTATTTTCAAAAGGTGCCTAAAATTCAGTTTCTGGTCACTATGCCATTCATAACATTGTTTCTATGGTGAAACAAGCTTTTAGTTTCAATCAAGTGTTCTAAGAGTTTCTAGATTTATCCTTTAGAAATAAATACATATCTGAAAAGCTATAAAGCATCAGAATCTCAGAAGAGATGAATTCCAGAGACTCAAAAGAAAAACTCATTTTTATAATAATGAAATGAAGCAAGCCAATAGGACTACTTCATTGAGGGCTCATAATTTCATCTTGTTTATGTAAGGCTGCTGGCACTAAATTAGTTTAACTAATGGTAACTGAAAAATAAGCACTGTGTTTTTAGATATTCTGCCCTTGCTCGTTATTAATAAAGACACTTGCTTTAACTTCCAATATTCTGAATTAACAGTGAGGCCCAGGTTCACAAACTGAGACTCCTATATTAAAACTGGTGTTTCTTGGTAGTCTTCAATATAAACACATGGAAATGGATGTTTACCCCTGGGGACATTGCTACTAAGCCAGTCCACTATTCCCTTGTTCTGAGAAAGGAATCAGGAAAGGGAGAAAGTATAGTTCTGAGAAGCAACAAGAAGCCCTAATATTCACCCCAGGAGTCCCCAGGAGTCTGCAGCCTTCTGAAGTCATTCAAACCCCCAGCAGGCAACAAGGGGCACTGATGCTCAATCAGTGTGCACCACACAACCATGCTGTTAAATGCAGAAATGCTGTCATATCGTAGGTAAATGTCTGCTGTGGTGGCAGGGGTAGGGGGGCTGTAAACACCACCCCAGCCTAGCAACAACTGGATTAATGAGGGTTAATGCCTGGCTACTGGTGCAAGGGGTGGGGTGGGCATCTGTGGAAGAGGCCAGAGGCCACACTGGACAAGGGTTTTGCCTAGCACATCTCGTTTCTCACACGAACTTCAAGTGGTATGTCTGGCAACTTTCTGAGCCAGCACATTTCAAGGTGGCCATTGTGGATGTTATGGAGTGAACATCCACCCTCCCTAAGAAATACCCCCATGCCGCAGCTGAACCTCATATCCTTCTGCTAATTTACCTGTCTCTGACAGGTATGCAGCAGATAAGTGAACAGGGCAAATACCAAAAGAACAAGACCTCAAAATTCCAGATCCTGGAATATTTAGAGGCAGATGCCATGACATCTGGGATTAGCTTTAAAATCCATCATCAAATCATTCTTTACTTTGTATGTATGTTTCCAAATGTCCATAATAAAGGTAATAAATAAGTAAATCCATTTTTTAAACTATCAAAATCCCTTTCAATGTTAATTAACTTTCCCAGGGTCCTCACACCAACAAAGGGGAAAGGGAGACTCAAACCCCAGATTCTAGTTATTGTTGTCTTGCTAAACGCTTCAAGGCCAGAGTCTTTTTGGCTACTTCCCGCTACTTCCCAGGGATTTAAAGACAAATGCAAAGAAAGGAAAGTGCCAAAGGTATTACTGAGGATATCAAACATCTTGCTTTTGGAAATCCTAGTTACCTTTAAACACTTTTTTCCTTTATACACTTTTTATTTTAATGAGTACTGCAGGTTAAATATTAAAATTGTGAAGACTGCTAAGTAAGAATGAATGACTATCATCAGCTTACCTGTCGAAGGTCTCCAGTGGAGACACTAATGATAAGAGTTGGGATAATCATGAAGCAGGCATTGTAGTAAAGCACTCCATATTTCCCTAACTCCTGCAAAAGCCAAGAAAACTCCACTCAATTTTAGAAATATAAAGCGTCAGATTTCCTGGAGCCATTTATTCGCCTGGAGCTATTTATACAACCATGTACTTATGCAGAGTTAGAATACACATTCAGACCAGTTCTGTCTTTGAATATTTTCAGCAAACTTCTGGCATAAAATAAAATGCTTCAAGTATACTGCGATTTTTAAAAAAAATTTGTTTTACCCAAAAAATGAGATATAAAATGGATGGAGCTGGATGGACTCCGAGGTTCCACCAATCTTTAACATGCTAATTGTTCCCTTTTTTTTTTTAAGCATGCTATTCAGAACAGGAAGTCTGGAACAAAGTCAATAGCATTAAAAATGCTAATATAAACAAAACTTCTTAAAAACATCTGCTCCTTCTATTAAGGAACAGCAGGGTTAAAACACCAGGTATCTTGTTTCCAATCTTGCATAAATTTAATTTTCATTAAAGAGACTACATCCACCACTTTCCATACAGGGTGACATATTGTGATTCTCAAAAGGCAACAAACCCAGTTACGTAAAACTGCCATTGACAAATAAATGAAAAATGCAGTGCAGATAAAAAACAGCTCATAGGAATAAGCCTGTCCATCAAAGCAAACATCCTCGGTCAACACAAAGAACTGGGAACAAAGGAACATATGCCTGGCCCATCCTCCAGAGCTTCCTGCACAGCTGGGGTGGAGGTAAGGGCTGGGAGCTCCAACCCAGGGGCAGCCACATGGGAGGAAAGCCCATCTGCCCACCCGCCCCTCATGAAAGGGCCTTATCATTTATCCATTCCAGTGATCTAACTCCACAGAGGAGGAAACTGAGGTTTGGAGAAGTGAAGTCACATTAACCTGTCAGCCTCGTGGCTCAGATGATAAAGAATGCAGGAGACATGGGTTTGATCCCTGGGTCAGGAAGATCCCCTGGAGAAGGGAATGGCAGCCCACTCTAGTATTCTTGCCTGGAGAATTCCATGAGCTGAAGTGCCCGGTGGACTAGAGTCCATAGGGTCGTAAAGAGTCGGACACTGCTGAGTGACCTTCACTTTCACTTTCTTCAGCAATACTTGTATCTGTAACCCACATCTCCAGACTCTCAAATTAGAGTTGCTTTCAGAATACTCCTGACTTTACTTGATCACTGATGGTGATGGTAAAAAAAACTTTTAGTTTCACCTTGCCTTTCAAAATGATCCCCTTTCTATGTAGCATTCTTTCTTTGCACCCAAAATAGTGCCTGTTTTTCCATTCCTACCTAATTTTCACCCCAAATTTTGCATGACAAGGAATAACAAGATCTATGCACAGTATAATTTAAAAGAAATTAGGAATCCATAGATCATAACATGTAAATTAAATTACATGCCCGCTTTACAAGTTTATTTTTTCATGTTATTTCAGGGGTCAGATGACAAAGCCTAAAAGCCAAAGAAGTGAAAGTCTGGTACCTTTGGGTCCATTTTCTGTTTGGTGTAAACGCCATTCGCTGCCGTGAAGATATCATTCAGGAATACGAAAATATAGCCTTCCAAGTTAAAAGCAAGGTCAGAACTGGGAGGGAGAATACAAAGGAATATGATTATCAGAAACTCACAGCTTGGCCTCAAAGGCCTTCTGTTTTCTCTTTCCCTGATCAAATCCATTTGCAGTGCTGGTAAAACTGCCTTTTCTCTGGCATACTTTCCCCCTGTGTGGCGGTGAATGGCTGATTCTTCTCCCCTGCCTCCAGACAAGAACAAAATCAGGCCACCAGGAAGCCTCAACTTAATCATAACAGCTTAAAACCAGACAGACATTAACCATCTACCTTTGACTAGGAAGCCATTCTTTTGCTAATAAATCAGCATGAGCCTTGTTTTCCTAAGGGGAGTGATTTGTTCAACCCACCTGTGGCTTTTCTTATTGTGGTACACAGAGCCATCCCCAGAGTACAGCCCTCTGGAGACAGCCGGGCAGTGACAGGCCAAAGAGGTCAAAGGAGGAACTGACACTTCCATCTGGTCCCCTAACAGTTACTTTTACCACCAGTATCCTCACTATCCTGTCTATCAAAAAGGAAAGGCAGGGTCCATGTCCTCTGCTGTTGCTGCTGCTAAGTCGCTTCAGTCATGTCCGACTCTGTGCGACCCCAAAGACGGCAGCCCACCAGGCTCCCCAGTCCCTGGGATTCTCCAGGCAAGAACACTGGAGTGGGTTGCCATTTCCTTTTCCAATGCATGAATGTGAAAAGTGAAAGTGAAGTCGCTCAGTCGTGTCTGACCCTCAGCAACCCCATGGACGGCTCCTCCGTCCATGGGACTTTCTCCCCATTCTTTGAAGCCTTCTCTTCCATTTCCATTTTAAATAAACAACACTACTATAAACATATTTGAGGGGAATATGGCAAAGGGAGGAGAGGAACCAACAGCTAAGCCCAGATATGATTCATCACCTGCACTGGACCTTGCAAACAGTACCACACCCATGTCATAATTACTAAGTATGAATAATATACTTATGAATTATATATTGTCAAGGAGGTTTATTCTATCATCTTTGGGTCAGTATCTGGGGGGCCTGCAAATTTAGCTGACAATGGAGTAACAGGAAAAAAAATACAAATCATATTAAATATTTTACATGCACAGGAGTTCACAGAAAAGAAATGAAACTCAAAGAAGTGGTTAGACTATGGAGTTTATATACCACATAAACATAGCAGAGGGTGGGGGCTTCAAGGAATAAATAAATTCTGGAAAAGGCACTGGGAAATAAATAGAGGAAACTTATGGAAGATAAGGGTTATTTTAATAAGGTTTGCTTATGCTGACTCATCTTGATGCTGACTCTCTGTGTCTGGTGATAAGAACTGCTTTCCTATTCTGACTAAGGACCAGGGACACCTTCACAAAGGGAAATTTATGGTCTACTTTTATGCAGAAAAGGGGAAGGCAGAGAACTCTTCCCACACATGTTGATTCTCAATTGCCTTCAACTCAAAATAACATTTATGTCAACGTGGCACATTTTGGGGTGGCATATCCTTGTCCCCTTCAGTATCAAAATAAGATTATTTCTAACCAAAAAGAGGGAAATATGCAAAAAGTGCATCAAGATTGGAATGCAGATTAAACCAGACTTTGCCGGAAGCTTCCATTGGTATTACTTACCTACAAATATATTTGTGACATTATAATTTTAAATCATTGTAAATCAGAATTCTGTGGTTCAATCACAAAAATAGAACCTCTCAAAGGAGAGTTTTCCAAATCATGCCTACCCCATTCAGCTCAGTGTAAAGTAGAACCTGCACAGAAGATGGGCTTATTACAGAGGACTGGCATATGTTACAAGATTCTATGGAAGCTCCTGAGAGTCTAAACTGAATTATCTGGAAAATGCAAAACAGTGTAGATAAAATAAGGATTTTGTATAATCAATTAAAAAAAAAAAAAAGAATCTGCCATCCTTAGGATGGCAAAGAGTTGAACAGGCAAAAACCTGAAGTTTCCAGAGGAATGGAAAGGAAGTATTTTACTTACTTCCTCAGAGAGCCTTAGTGGAATTCTTGGAGTTTTCACATCTCCTACTTGAGGGGGACCAAGAATTCCCAACATCATCTGTTTAGGCCAGTTGTGAAAGCACAGAAGTTTGAGAAGAATTTACTTGTGTTATAGATGGGGGCAGAGTCATGGTTAACCCTCGGGATTGTCATTTAGGGGTGTTCACAGATATTCTATTTTAACTGTTATTGGCCATGCTTTGGTAACACATGTCACTTCTGGGGAAAACTTTGGAGAGTGAATGTACAATTCCCCACACATCTTCTTCCTTTCTTGATGAGAAAGAAAACCCCCTTTGAGGCAGAGGTTCCATCAGCCTGGGTCCCTGAGTAGCTATTAATGGGCAGAACACCCCCACAGCATTAACTGATGTTGGTATGTACGTGGAATGGGGGGAAAATATATTTGGTATGTTAAACAACCAAGATGTGGGGTCTATTTGTTTCAGCAGCCCAAACTGGCTCATCTATACTTGCATTTGATTAATTAATTTGAGTGACAGCAAAGAAAGGTGGGGTTACAGCTGGCCTGCAGCTAAGACTGCACTCATTACCCATAAGAAGGTTATCCATTCTGTGGGTGCTGAGGAAAGAAAAAGTCGAGAATTACTACTCCAAGCTGGCTCTTGGGTAGAAGTCAGATGTTTCAGGAAACACTATTTACCCTTTCAGCTCTTTAGAGTTATCACATATGTTAAATATGAGCTGAATTCCTACTAACCGCTTCTGGAAATGTGCCTTCACACACACAGTACCTGAACTGCCATTCTTCATCAAAGACTTACATTTTTATAAACTAATTTCTGTAAAAGTCTTCAATGATTCTAAGTCAGTGGTTTTCAAACTGAGCTCCAAGAAACCTAGAAAAGAGAGGAGGCCCAGTGGAGACCTCAGAGCCCTGGAGGAGGAAGGCACTTTCAATAGAACAAATCCCATTTTTAGCTACTTTATGTATCTTATTATGTTTGAACAAAAGTCTTCATGACCAAAACTTAGGCTCTAAGTGTGGCTGCTTAATGTCTGGACCAGCAATGAAACCAAACAGGCCAGCTCAGACATAGCTAGAATTGGAGAAGAGGAAATTACAGATAAAAATTCAAATAGTAAACCCTGGCCTAGGTAAAGGACTAAACACATTTATAACAATAATTTGTTGTTCAGTTTCTAAGTCATGTCTCACTCTCTGCAACTGCATGACCACAGCACACAAGGCTTCCTTGTCCTTCACTGTCTCCCAGCATTTGTTCAAATTCATGTCCATTGAGTTGGTGATGCTATCTAACTATCTCATCCTCTGCCATCCCCTTCTCCTTTTGCCTTCAATTTTTCCTAGCATCAGGGTATTTTCCAATGAGTCATCTCTTTGCATCATGTGGCCAAAGTATTGGAGCTTCAGCTTCAGCGTTAGTCTTTCCAATGAATATTCAGGGTTGATTTCCTTTAGGATTGACTGGTTTGATGTCCATGCAGTCTAAGGGACTTTTAAGAGTGTTCCCCAGCACCACAGTTCAAAAGCATCAATATTTTGGCGCTCAGCTTTCTTTATGGTCCAACTCTCACACTGGTACATGACTATTGGAAAAATCAGCTTTGACTATATGGACCTTTGTTGGCAAAATGATGCCTCTGCTTTTTAATACGCTATTAGGTTTGTCATAGCTTTTCTTCCAAGGAGCAAGCGTCTTTTAATTTCATCACTGCAGTAACCATCCACAGTGGTTTTGGAGCCCAAGAAAAGAAAATATGTCACTGTTTCCACTTTTTCCCCTATTTGCAATATAGCAATAATAAACATCATTATTATTGCTAATATCTGTCACTGTCTACTAGAATGGAAACTCCATGAAGGTAAGAATTCTTGTCTGTTTTATTAACTGCTAGATTCTTTAGCACATAGAATGATGCTTGGCATACAGTAAATGCTGCAACATGTTTCTGTTGGACTCAGCCATAAATTAGAGTGAATCCTGGCTCACTATTACATTTAATTCTCACAAGTGACTGTATTAGGGGGATGCTATTCTAATCTTCACTTAACAGTCAAAATAACTGAGATACAGGGAGGTTGAGTAGCTTGTTCTCAGTTATACAGCTGGTAAGTGAGGAGACTGGGACTTCCCTGGTGGCTCAGACGGTAAAGCGTCTGTCTACAATGCGGGAGACCTGGGTTCAATCCCTGGGTTGGGAAGATCCTCTGGAGAAGGAAATGGCAACCCCCTCCAGTACTCTTGCCTGGATAATTCCATGGACAGAGGAGCCTGGTAGGCTACAGTCCATGGGGTCGCAAAGAGTCGGACACGACTGAGTGACTTCACTTCACTTCAAGTGAGGAGACTAGAATAAGGTTCCAGACATCCTGGCTCTGTAGCCCACACCACTAATTTGCAATTGATGATCCAGAACTCTTGTTTCTAAATGAGTTAATGAAACTAGTTTAACTGAAATTCCTCCAACCTTTTCTTTCTTCCCTGCACTTCATGTAGGCTTTTCTCTTCGATTGCTGTGGTACCTCCATATCCACAGGGGATTGGTTCCAGGACCCCACACCTCTAACCCCTCCACGTGCAGAACCCAAATCTGTGCATACTCAGGCCCCTGATATAAATCGATGTGCAAAGTTTGTATGTAACCTATGTTGTTGGTGTTAGTCTTTCAGTCGTGTCTGACTCTGTGACTCCATGGACTGTAGCCCATGGCTCCTCTGTCCATGGAATTCTCCAGGCAAGAATACTAGAGTGGGTAGCCATTCCTTTCTCCAGGGGATCTTCCTGACCCAGGGATCAAACCTGGGTCCCCTGCATTGCAGGTGAATTCTTTTACGATTTGAGCCACGAGGGAAGCCCTGATCTATGTACACCCTCCCATATACTTTAAATCATCTCTAGATTACTTATAATACTTAATACAATGTAAATACCATGTAAATAGTTGCCAGTGCACAGCAAATTCAAGTTTTGCTTTTGGGGATTTTCTAGAATTAAAAAAATATATTTTTGATCCATACCTGGTTAAATCCATAGATGCAAAAGCCTCAGATACAAATAGCTAAATGTATCATAAATGAGGAAACAGGCACAGAGAGGCTAAGAAAGAGCTAACAGACAGGAGGGTTAGGTTTCCAACCCAAGAAAAGTAACTACACACATACTTTAAACACTGTGCTATAAAAGGAGTCTGAGTGCCTGCTTTCAGATGCAAACTTGAAGTCCTTATTCCTGGTCAGACTTATTAATGAATAAGATAGCAGTCATACACTGGTATTGGCTCATGTCCCAAACATACAAATACATTTAATGAGAGTATTCCACCCTTGGAAATATTGACCGCTAAGTCATTACTGGAGGATAAAACAAATCAGCATATAAGGGCTTTATAAATCTGTTATATTCTTAGCCTAAGAACATCTCAAAACTCTTGGTAAAATTTTTATATTGAAGACAAACATTCAGTAATAAAAGTACACAGTTCATTTCTTTTATGAAGAAAAGCTGTATTAATATCTTGTAATGCTCGCTATACATATTTCTCGGAAATGATCTGGACAACTTGGAACTCAGTTTGACTTTCACAGTAATATATGAAGGTTCCACTAACATCAACAGATTTGTCTCTTAGCTGTTCAATTCAACTGCAACCAGATGGAAAATGAAAAATGAGGACAGGGCCAGGCCTGTTGTCAAAGACACAAAGGAGTTATTGAGCAGAAATAGTCCAAAGTCTTACCCAGCTGCTATGAAAGCACCAAGAATGATGGCAAAGACACTGACAATGATGTTCAAGGAATATTGTTTCCTGTAATAAATAAATAGTGGAGGATAGATAGGTAGATAGATAAAGAAAAGGAGGAGGAGAGGAAAAATACAAATTATACTTTTAAATAAACTGAGAATAGACATTGTTAACAGTTTTATAGCTACCATAAAATCTAATGGACAATGCTTTATGTAAAAAGAGCACTAAAAGCACATTAAATGGATTAGTAAATCAAACCAAATTTACTCTATTTCTTAAATATTTGTCTTAATCTAATTACAAATGTTATTTCTCTGTTCTCACTAGAGAGATGCTGGGACAAAATGCATAAAAGGTGAAGTGAGTCAGAAACAGAAAGATAAATATTGTATTCTCATATACAGAACCTAGAAAAATGGTACTGAAGAATTTATTTACAGGGCAGCAGTGGAGAAACAGACATAGAGAACAGATTTATGGACATGGAGAGAGGGGAGGAGAGGGTGAGATGTATGGAAAGAGTAACATGGAGACTTACGTTACTATATGTAAAACAGATAGCCAACAGCAATTTGCTGTATGGCTCAGGAAACTCAAACAGGGGCTCTGTATCAACCTAGAGGGGTGGGATGGGGGGGGAGATGGGAGGGAGGTTCAAAAGGGAGGAGATATATGTATACCTATGGCTGATTCATGTTGAGGTTTGACAGAAAACAGCAAAATTCTGTAAAGCAATTATCCTTCAATTAAAAAAAAAAAAAGCAGAAGAGCTCCTGCTGGTAGGTCTAGTTGGTTTATACTTTTATCAAGCATCCAAAGATTAAGATAAAATTCAATAGTAAAGCTTAGAACACTGGACCATCATCCTAATTTCATTGTTTAGTAATCTCCACAGCAAAACCAAGAATCACCATTTTAGAGTCAACCTGAATATGTTTACATGAAAATTTTAAACCAACATTATAAGAATTAATTTATTCTGACATTACATCATAATTACTGCATCAGAATGAATTTCCCTGATCTCCTGCACACCTACTATAGTATAGCACACATCCTATACATGTGGACAACTTTTCCTTGCCATTCCAGAATCAGTGTATATTCCATTCAGCTCAGAAAACAGATTTACATCTGCTTTGCAGGGGTTGGTTTTTTTAGAATTTTCTACTACACGTGCATATTATTTGTCTATATAAAATTATAACTTAAAAAAAAACACTCATAACATGTTAAGAAATCATGGAAATAGGAGTCTGCTTTTAAATGAATAAACCATTGGCCCTTAAGTTATTTCAACAAGCACTTCAAACCAACTATTTGTAAAGATGACTAGATGTTGAGAATTTGCTAGGTAAAAATAATGTGGGCGTGTGGGGAAAGGACACCAAAGGAAGAGAGGGAAAAAAAAAAAATCACCCGAGTATGATGGTTTCCAGCAGTAAAGTAAGTGGAATGGTAAATTTCCTGAGCACAGTGAACATCGGCAAGCTGTCAGAAAAGAATCAAGTATAATAACATCAGACACCAAGTACTTTTTTAATGTTTTACATTTTCAATTAAGCCCATTAATTTTCTAAATTAAATATAAAGAGTTAACTTTAATTATCACGTATATTACTAAGTCATATAAAATAATAAAAAGAAATGGAAATTTAATAATTTCATGCCACTTTTACTTATTAGCAATTCAAAATATCATACTATCTGACTACTACAAAGTGTTCAAACTACAAAGATTGTGTTAAAAGATTATATGCAATGTGAACCTATACACCCTTTGACAAAACAAGTTAGGACTAAGTATGGACAGTCCTAACCTCAGATCTAATCACTTCTTGTTAGGAAACTTACCCTAAGATAATAACCCAAAGAAAAGAAAAAATTCATGTGCACAAAGATGTTCACTGCAGTAGTGTCTTTGGGGAAAATATCAGAAACAATCTAAATATTAGACAAGGCAATGATCAAACAAATTCGGGTTAAATCCACTTGAGGGAACATTATGCACTAATCCTATAATATAAAACTTCACCACTCTTAGAAAACAAACGTTAAATAAATCAAGGAGGTAACGAAACTATGTAGAGCCTACAACTGTAATAAGATACATTCTATGTACAGAAAGAGACTGAAAGTGAATATTTAAAATAGGATAAAGTTATGGGTAATTTTCCCCAAAAACTTTATGTAGAAGGCCACATTCACTGCCTTTTAAAAATACTTATGAGCCTTTCACTCAAAACCCAGAGATTCCAGGACACAGCTCAATGCACAGCCACAGACTGCCAGGGCTGGAAAAACCCACCTCCATCTGTTTCCAGTGTGACTCTCAGAAGATGTGACCTAAAGAAGGAAAGTCAGAACCTTAAGGGAGAGGGGGCAGCTCCTCCTGACCAGACCTTCAGAGGGGTTTCCCACAACAACCAGAGAGCAGTGCAGAAAGAATTTTCAGGAACTTTATATCCACACTTAAAGATGTCTTATGAGACTGGTTTGAATGGCCTTTTTCAAAGCAAGATTTTTAAAAAGTCATTATTTTCAATTAAATTCAAAAAAATACTTTTAGATGATGCCTTTTAAAAGCAGCAAGGGAAATCCCTCGTGGTCCAGTGGTTTGGACTCTGCACTCTCAGTGCCAAAGACATGGGTTCGAGCCCTAGTTGGGGAACGAATATCCCATAAGCTGTACATTGTGGCCAAAAAGAAAAAATAATAATAAAAAAATAAAAGCAGATATGGATACTTAATAGTAAAAAGCTGAATGTTCTTCCCCTAAGATCAGAAATAAGACTAGGATGTTTGCTCTCACCACTATATCTATTTCATATTGCACTTGAATTTCTAGATAGGGCAATTAGTCCAAAAAAATTTAAAAAAAGCATATAGTTTGGAAAAAAGAAAAGAAAGTTGTCTCTATTTTCAGATGATATATATATATATATATATCTAGAAACTCCTAAGAAATCCACCATAAAATTATTAGAACAAATGAAATAAGTATGCATGAAAAGAATATACAAAAATTAATTGCACTTCTATATACTAGCAATGAGCAACCCAAAAAGGAAATGAGCAATCCAAAAAGGAAATGAACAACTCCATTCATGATAGCATCAAAAAGAAAAAAATTCTTAGGAGTAACTTAACAAAAGCAGTGTAAGAACTGGAATACACTACAAACTACCAAATATTGTTAAAGGATGAAAGAAGATTAAATGGAAAGACACTCCATGCTATGGAACAGAGACTTAATGTTGTTAAAATGGAAATACTTCTCAAATAAATCTATAGATTCAACACAATCCCTATCAAAATTTCAACCACCTTTTCATCCAGCAATGGACAGACTAATTTTAAAATCAGTGTGGAAATACAAGAAAACCAACAAACCAAAACAATCTTGAAAAAGAAGAACAAAGTTGGTGAGCCCAATTTCAAAACTTACTACAAAGCTACAATTTTCAGTATTATCTAGTACCGGTTTAAAGTTAAACATTTAATCAAAGCATTAAGATTGAAAATCAAGAAAGAAATCTTTCTAATTAATTAGAAATGTTAAATTAATTTTTAACAAGGGTACCAAGACCATACAATGGGGAAATAACAGTCTTTCAATAAATAACACTGAAACAACTCAACATTCATAAGCAAAAGAATGATTTTGGACCCCTACCTCACTCTATATGTAAAAAATTATCTCAAAATATATCAAAGACCTAAATATAGGAAAACTAAGGCAATGGCACCCCACTCCAGTACTCTTGCCTGGAAAATCCCATGGACAGAGGAGCCTGGTAGGCTGCAGTCCATGGGGTCGCTGAGGGTCGGACACATCTGAGCGACTTCACTTCCACTTTTCACTTTCATGCATTGGAGAAGGAAATGGCAACCCACGCCAGTGTTCTTGCCTGGAGAATCCCAGGGACAGGGGAGCCTGGTGGGCTGCCGTCTATGGGGTTGCACAGAGTCAGACACGACTCAAGCGACTTAGCAGCAGGAGCCACATAAAACTCTTAAATGAAAGAATAGGATTATATCTTTATGACCCTGGATCAGGCAAAGTTTTCTTAGACACAATACCAAAAGCACAGCAACAATAACAAAAAATAGATATATCAGACTTTACCAAAATGTAAATGTTTATAAATAGATAAAGAACATATGATAGGTCCAAACAGTAGAATCTTATACCATCTTACTAAGGAATGAAATTTTGATACATGCTACAACATGGATGAAACTTAAAAACATCACACTAACTGAAATAAACTGGACATAATAAAATGACAAATATTGTATGATTCCATTTGTATGAAATATCTAGAACAGGCAAATTCATAGAGACAGTAAGTAAAACAGATTACCAGGGCTGGGGGGAGGGGGAATGGGGCATTATTGTTTAATGATACAGAATTTCTGTTGGGGATGATGAAAACTTCCTGGAAATAGGTAGTGGTGATGGTTGCTCAAGATTGTGTATATATGTAATAAACTGTCCACTTAAAAATGGTTAAAATGTTTAGATTAGGTATGTTTAACTTTAATTATTAACTAAATTTTTAAAACCTTAAAACTTTTGTGCTTCGAAGCACACCATCAAGAGAGTAAAAAGACAATCCACAGAATACAAGAAAATTTTGCAATCATGTACATAATAAAGCACCTGTATCTAGAATATATAAAGACTTAAAACTCAATAATAAAAAGATAAATAACCCTATTAAAAATAGGCAAAGGACTTGAATAGACATTCCTCCAAAGAAGCCATATAAATGGCTGATAAGCACACGAAAAGGTGGTCAGTATCATTAGTCATCAGGGAAACGCAAATCAAAACCACAGTGAGATACCACTTCACAGCCACTGCAACAGCTATAATCAAAAAGACAGACAATAACAAATTTGGCAAGAATGTAGAGAAATTGAAACCCTCATACATTGCTGATGGGAAAGTAAAATGGTACAGTCACTTTGGAAAATAGTTTGGCAGTTCCTCAAAATGTTAAACACATATGACTCAGCAATCCCACTCCCAGGTATGGACCTAGTTGATGGCACTTAATGGGGCCCAAAACCATGAAGGCATCTTGGTCTTTCTTTTTCTCATACACTGTATGTTATTAATCAGGACACTGTGTTAGCCCTTCCTTCCAAATATATCCAGCACCCATACTATGGCCTCAATCTTATAACAAAAATAAGTAGGGGACCCTTGGAGAAATGGCAGAAAAAGTCTGATAAACCTGGACATCATGTGCCAGGAAGCAAGGAAGTAATTTAAAGACTACTGGAGTCCTAGAACATAGAAGTCAACTCTAAGAGCTCCCACTGACCTGAGATGATACAATTTAAGCATCAAAAGATGCGTATAATGAACTAAAACATTAGGTAAATGAAACAAATAGCTCAATGGAACAGAATAGAGAACCCAGAAATAAACCCACACAAACAGAGTCAACTGATCTCTGACAAAGCAGTAAATACAGTTCAAGGGAGAAAGGCCAGCCTTTCAAGAAATGGTTTTCAAACAACCGGACATCTAAATGTTAAAAAAAAAACAAAAAACAAAAAACTGAATCTAGAGACAGGCTTTATACCTATCACAAAACTTAACTTCAAAATGGACCATACACCTAAATGTAAAACATAAAACCTCTGGAAGATAATGTAGGAGAAAATCTAGAGGACCCTGGTTTGGTAATGAGTTTTTAGATAAAATATCAAAGGCATAATCCATGAAAGAAAAAAAATGATAGTGGAACGTCATTAAAATGTAAACCCCTGCTCTGAGAAACAGTGTTAAGAGAATGAAAAGGCAAGCTATAGACTGAGAGAAAATATTTGCAAAGTGCATATCTCATATGGGACTTGTAAATAACAATTCATGAGTTAATAATGCTGGTAAAAAAAAAACAAAAAAAAAAAACAAAAAACAGCAGTTCACTACTGAAGGTGACACAACACTGGTTTATTTCTCTGGCTGCTTAAAAATAAAGCTTTTATCCTGCCTTTCCTGTATGAAATGGTGAATGGAAATTTGTAATCAGGAGGAGAAGGGGACGACAGAGGATGAGATGGCTGGATGGTATCACTGACTCGATGGACGTGAGTCTGAGTGAACTCCGGGAGTTGGTGATGGACAGGGAGGCCTGGCATGCTGCGATTCATGGGGTCGCAAAGAGTCAGACATGACTGAGCGACTGAACTAAACTGAACTGAGGAAGTTTAGATAATAACTGCAGAAGGGGAGATATAGTTTAGAAAATCATCATTTTTCAATCTGTAATGAAATAATGGATCTACACAATGATCATCAATGTGTGCTAACCTCATTAGGTAAAAAATTGATGGGGAACATTCTAATGAAGGGACCAGACTGACCCCTTAAAATCATTAAAGATAGAATTTTTGATCAATTAATTATCATTAAAAGTGGGATAAAACATTATGTGCCCTATGAGGTGATGCAGAAGAAAGAACCCAACATCACTAATAAACTGATCTTGCCTGAAAAACTGAATCTGAATTTGACTAAGCCTCTAGAGCCAACTTCCAGTTTACTGAAAACAGGGGAGACAGAAACATACCAGATGCCACCATGTATAAGCAATTTCCTTCCTTCCTCCTCAGTCTTACTTGCTGAAAGCCTTCATCTTCCTCTTCTGCTACGCATGCAGAAAAGTATTGAAGAACACCTCTAATAAAGATGTTCCTAGATCACTGAAAAAAAAAAGAAGCCCTCATCTACCCAGATCCCCAGTGCAAGAGCTGGGCAGCTATCAGGGTAACTGAAGGCACTCCCACGCTGCAAGTGTGCTCAGAGACAGGCCAAGGGGTTACATGGCAATACAGCAATAGCACTTGCCACAGGAAGCTTTAATACAAATTTGGAAATTAAGGAAAATTGGTTGATGTAATCCCAGAAAGAAACAACTAAAAGGTATAATCAGAAACAGGATTGCACATTTTGTTTTTCACAACCACCACAATCTGCCCTTTCCAAACAAGAGTGAAAGGCAACAGGTTCTATGTACTTTCTCCTTCTGGTTTACTTCCTACCTGCCTCTTTTCTACTCTTCCTGTACTAACAGACTTTATTCCACTTCTGTCACCCTTTGCATAAACTTGATTTTCTCATTATTCACATCTTTTTCATAAGGTTCATGACCCGAATGTCTATTCATTAGGCTACATATTTCACACCACATTTTCCAATTTATAGGATGACTTGTTCATTGTACACTTCCATTTTCATTTTTATAGGGACTATTAACAAAGTCCCTATTTTATAGTCAAAGGACTGTAAAATAAATGCAGATGCAAACTTCAGAAATATGTATCACATACTTGAAAATACTATCTGTCATTAATTTTTCCTCATACCAAACTTGAACTACACAAAAACTGAGAGTGTTCCTGCTTTTATAAAACTGTGATGGAATCAAAAGTTACACAGAACCACATTCGTATAAATGAATCTTCCCGGAAAATCATATGTTCTCTATCTTGATTTCTACAGATCTCACATTCTATCTTCAGACTTGGACATAAAGAAAACTATATCAGCTTTTTAACATTTCTAAAGCATTATCAAACTCAAAACTACCTTATTTCCTTAAATTATGAAATATTATTATCTTCCATATCGCCCAAGCAATATCTTGAAAAATCAAAGTTTATCTCTGTGACACTAAAAGGAAACTAGTGAAGAACTGACAATCAACCATTATTCTGCACTCTACCTTAATTTACTTGTGCTTGCTAATCCACTTATGTGGTTTCCAACGTAGAGGAGCGGCAGAGGAAACAGCTTCAATAAAAAAAAAAAGAGAAAGAATATTTGGTTAGAACTCCAATAACATTTTCCTTTATCAATAAAGATGGTGACACTCAATCCCCATTAGAAAGCAAATCATTCAGAGTTCCTTTCCTTGCAATGACTGAATTTTCCAGAATCCAGAACACATACAAGTTTCTCCATGTGATCAAAAAATAGGTATGCAGTGATATCCCCAATCCTGGTGGTGGTGGGGAAGGTGGATAGAAACAGAAATTTTGGTCTTGCCCATATTAGTAGACCGTTTCCCTAAAACAAAGCTCTGAACAAGCACCTCTCTTGGGCAGAGACCTCTAGCTAGGTTGGTGAGTTGAGGATGGGTGCTTATAGTTTATAAACTCTATAAATATAGATCATGGATGAGGTTCATAAAGCCATTGAAAAAGTGTGCAAACTTCTGCTATCTAGGCATATAAGCACTTTTCTGGATGAAGACAAAGGTTCATATCTCACTGACGTGTCAAATAGTTAGTGATGTTTTCAAAAAGCTGTGTATGCTGGCCGTATTACTTTGTCTTAAAGGCCTAGAATAAATAAATATCTAACAAGGTTAAACAATGTAGCCTGTTCTTCCAAGAAGCAAGCATCTTTTAATTTCATGCTTGCAGTCACCATCTGCAGTGATTTTTGGAGCCCCGCCAAAATTAAGTCTGTCACTGTTTCCCCATCTATTTGCCATGAAGTGATGGGACTGGATGCTCTTACATTAATTTTTTGAATGTTGAGTTTCAAGCCAACTTTTTTACTCTCCTTTCATTTTCATCAAGAGGCTCTTTAGTTTCTCTTCACTTTCTGCCATTAGAGTGGTAGCATCTGCATATCTTAGGCTGTTGATATTTCTCCCAGCAATCTTGATTCCAGCTTGTGCTTCATCCAGCCCTGCATTTCACATGATGTACTCTGCATATAAGTTAAATAAGCAGGGTGACAATATACAGCCTTCATGTACTCCCTTCTGGATCTGGAACCAGTCTAACCATGTCCAGTTCTAACTGTTGCTTCCTGACCTGCATACAGATTTCTCAAGAGGCAGGTAAGATGGTCTGCTATTCCCATCTCTTTAAGAATTTTCCACAGTTTGTTTTGATCCACACAGTCAAAGGCTTTGGCATAGTCAATAAAGCAGAAATAGATGTTTCTCCAGAACTCTCTTGTTTTTTCGATGATCCAGCAGATGTTGGCAATTTGATCTCTGGTTCCTCTGCCTTTTCTAAATCCAGCTTAAACATCTGGAAGTTCACAGTTCACGTACTGATGAAGTCTGGCTTGGAGAATTTTGAGCATTACTTTACTAGCATGTGAGATGAGTGCAATTATACGATAGTTTGAGCATTCTTTGACATTGCCTTTCTTTGGGATTGGAATGAAAACTGACCTTTCCCAGTCCTGTGGCCACTGCTGAGTTTTCCAAATTTGCTGGCATATTGCGTGCAGCACTTTCACAGCATCAACTTTTAGGATTTGAAATAGCTCAACTGGAATTCCATCACCTCCATTATCTTTGTTTGTAGTGATGCTTTGTAAGGCCCACTTGACTTTGCATTCGAGGATGTCTGTCTCTAGATGAGTGATCACACCATCGTGGTTATTTGGGTCATGAAGATCTTTTTTGTATAGTTCTGTGTATTGTTGCCACCTCTTCTTAATATCTTCTGCTTCTGTTCAGTCCATACGATTTCGTCCTTTACTATGCTCATCTTTGCATGAAATGTTCACTTGGTATCTCTAATTTTCTGGAAGAGATCTCTAGACTTTCCCATTCTATTGTTTTCCTCAATTTCTTTACAGGCTTTCTTATCTCTGCTTGCTATTTTTTGGAACTCCGCATTCAAATGGTTATATCTTTCCTTTTCTCCTTTGCCTTTCGCTTCTCTTTTCTCAGCTATTTGTAAGGCCTTCTCAGACAACCATTTTGCCTTTTTGCATTTCTTTTTCTTGGGGATGGTCTTGATCACCACCTCCTGTACAATGTCATGAACCTCTGTCCATAGTTCTTCAGGCACTTTGTCTATCAGATCCAATCCCTTGAATCCATTTGTCACTTCCACTGTATAATTTGTCACTTTCACTGTATAAGGGATTTGATTTGTGAAGGGGTGTAAGGAAGTGAAACTAACACATCCCCCTGCCTGAAGCTTGCCACTCAAGGAGATATCTGCAAGAATTAAATGGTCTTTTTACTTTGTTTCCTTACCTCCCCACCATCTCTGATCCATAAAAGAACCTGGCATTCAGGCCTCAACGAGACAGTTATTTTGAGGCCTAGCCTGTCTTCTTAGGCAGCTGGCTCCCCAAATAAAGTCCCTTCCTTGTTTCAATGCTTCATCTCTTGGATTTATTGGCCTACTTTTCATTTATTTATGTGGCAAGTAAAGCAAGCTTGGACTCCTTAACACAACCACAATTAGAAAGCATTTATTATTTGGCATTCAGCCTTCTTTATCATCCAACCCTCACATCTTACATGACAACTGGAAAAACCATAACCTTGACTACACAGTTTTAATTAACAGTAATCTTTTGAAGTTCCAACTGCCTGATCTTTGTTGCAAAAATTTTTATATATGATGGCTCCTCCCTAACCTCTTTGGAGCACTCTCTCAGAGCTATCTCAGATGAGAGACTGCCTCCTGGGCTTAAGTCCTCGTTTTGTCTTCAAAATAACACATAATTCTCAACTTTCAGGTTGCGTGTTTTTTTCTGGTCAACAATGTTCTGGTTAACAGTGTACAACTGACTCAATCATGCTGCTGCTGCTGCTAAGTCACTTCAGTCCTGTCCGACTCTGTGCAACCCCATAGACGGCAGCCCACCAGGCTCCCCCACCCCTGGGATTCTCCAGGCAAGAACACTGGAGTGGGGTCCCATGTCCTTCTCCAATGCATGAAAGTGAAAAGTGAAAGTGAAGTCACTCAGTCGTGTCCGACTCTTAGCGACCCCATGGACTGCAGACTACCAGGCTCCTCCATCCATGGGATTTTCCAGGCAAGAGTACTGGAGTGGGGTGCCATTGCCCTCTCCGGACTCAACCATACAGCTGGTGATATTACAATTTCAGAGGTTCTTAGGTATTGAAGAGAATCAGTTGCCCCTACTACCATATAGAATTCAAAATAAAGGCAGTACTGACTTCCAGTTTCTGGTAACCATGGGCAAAATTATTTGTGCTAATACCGCTGCTGAAAACAATTAAAAATGCTAGGTAAAATAATTTAAAACCTTCATAAGGCATGAAAGGGCTAGGAAGATAGTGAGGAACTCCTAGGTCAAAAATAAAGGGGGAACAGAAACCCAGAGAGAAACAATGGAAGCCAGAGAGAGCAGAATTACATCTCTGAAGCTCTGCCAAAGCCGAATTCAAACAAGAATATATTTCAAAAACAAAGGAATTTTTTTCCCCTTTTTCAGACAAAACTGAAGAGAATTTAAGCAGACCATCAGTAAATTCTAAAGAAGGTAGTTGGAGTCAGGAGGAAAACGGCAAGTGTGAGATCCACAAAGGAAAGAAAAACAAAGGAAGCAGTAAATATAAATGGACATTTTCTTAAAAGAAAATTAAAATGTATTATGAGATTTAGAGTGTTAAAGCACTTAGTGGCAAGAGCATATAAGTTGGGAGGAAAAAGAAATGGAGTGAAAGTCCTTGTATTGTTGACAGGGAGAACACATTCACCATTATAATTTGGTAAGTTAGGCATGCCTGTTTTGGATTCCAGGGAAACACTGAAAGAACTGAAACAAGAGTTCCACCTCGTACAATTAAACACTTTAATGCACCAGGAAGGTTTAACTAACTTAAAATTTTAGGCACCTATGGGAATTCCCTGGCAGTCCACCGGTTAGAGCTCTGTGCTTCCACTGCAGGGGGCATGGGTTTGATCCCTGGTCAGGGAACTAAGATTCCCACATGCTGCGTAGTGGGACCAAAAAAAAAAAAAACCTACGCACTTAATCATACAGTCTCATAATACAGAAAAGAAAACAAAATAACCTAACAAATACTGAGAGAAACCGACAAATCCATAATCAGAGATAATGCCTGTAACAGTATCTCCATTCTCACATACTCTTAAAAATGTGACTTTCATACTCCCTTCCATCCAGAGGTTGGCTTCCCTTGTGGCTCAGCTGGTAAAGAAACTGCCTGCAATGTGGGAGACTTGGGTTCGATCCCTGGGTTGGGAAGATCCCCTGGAGAAGGGAAAGGCTACCCACTCCAGTATTCTGGCCTGGAGAATTCCATGGACTAGCCGCGAAGAGTCAAACACAGCTGAACCACTTTCACTTTCACTTTCCATCCAGAGGTAGGGTCTATGTCCTAACAGCAAAAGGTAACTAGAACATAGATCTCAAATAAACCTCCAGCAAACAACATACTTAATGGCGAAATATTAAAAGCTTTCCCTTTGAGATCAGACAAAAATGCCCAGTATTTACATTTCTAACACTGAATTGTAGGTCCTATGCTATACAAGAAAGCAAGTAAAAGAAATGAAAGAATGTTGCAGATACAAAAACAATATACAAAAGAAAGATGAACATGTGCACCTGAGAAATGGGCTATTTCATGCTATATCATTAAACAAAGGTCATCAGCTATAGCAGCCACCACCTGTGCAGCCACAGCCTATGCTGAGCTGCTGAGGCCTAAGGGAACTCAGGAAGGAAAGAAAACCTGCCATATAGGAGCCATCAGACTGCAGTTGCTCCCACATGAGACTTAAGGAAATTTGGGACATGAAAACAGGATACTGGCCCAGATAGCTAAGGTGCATATCAAAGGAATGATTTCCAAGCCCAGATTTTGCATCTTCTTTTACACAGAAAACTGCTATATACCTTAAGTTAATATATTTGGTTTTCTTTAATTAACAGTAATTGTTTGAAGTTCAGACTATCTTCACTTTGTTGCAAACTCCTGTATGTCCTAGCTCCCTGCCTCAACTCTTCAGAGAAGATCTCTCACAATTACTTGAGATGCTGCCTCCCAGGCCTGAAGTCCTAAAAATTCCCGCTGAATAAACTACAATTCAGAAATTTAAGGTTTGTGAACAATTTTAAGTCAACACACCTCTAACTTTCCAAATAATCTTTTTTGGCCCATGCCTTGCAGCATTTGGGATCTTAGTTCCCTGACCAAGGATCAAACCTGTGCCATCTGCAATGGAACTGCAGAGTCCTAACACTAGACACTAGGAAATTTCCATGTTTAAATGATATATGCAACAATAACAACAACAAAATCTACTTCTAACAAAAAATATTAGAACTCTATGGCAACCAACTCTAGTATTCTTGCCTAGAGAATTCCATGGACAGAAGAGCCTGGAGGGCTACAGTTCATGGGGTTGCAGAGTCAGACATGACTGAGCAACTAACACATGCACATATATAGAGAAAATTATAAAACTTTACTGAGGACAATTGGAAAGGGAGTATGTGCTTCCCTGGTGGCTCAGATGGTAAAGAATCTGCCTGCAATGCAGGAAACTTAGGTTTGATCCCTGGATCAGGAAGATCCCCTAAAGAAGGGAATGGCAACCCAGTTCAGTGTTCTTGACTGGATAATTCCATGGACAGAGGAGCCTGGCGGGCTTCAATCTGTGTGGTCACAAAGAGATAGACACAACTGAGTGCCCAACACTTTCACTTTTACGTATACCATGTACATAGATTGTAAGATGCAACACTTTAAAGATGTCAATTCACTCCAAATTGCTTTAGACCTTCAATGCAATCCCAATCAAAATCCATAAAGGTTATTTTCCCTGAAAATTGACAATGTGCTTCTAATATTCATCTAAAAATGTGAAGAACCAGGAATTCGGGAGCTAAAGACTTGCTCTATCAGACAGCAAGACTTTGGATCGTGAAAGTTGCTCAGTCGTGTCCGACTCTTTGCAACCCCATGGACTGTATAGTCCCTGGAATTTTCCAGGCCAAAATACTGGAATGGGTAGCCTTTCCCTTCTCCAGGGGATCTTCCCAACCCAGGGATCAAACCCAGGTCTTCCACATTGCAGGCGGATTCTTTACCAGCTGAGCCACAAGGGACTTTGCATAAAGCAATAGTAATTATGACTGTGAGGAAAGAGTGCAGAAACACAGACAAACGGAAAAGCATGGAGAGTCCAGAAACAACAGCATCATGATATAAGTGGCACAACATTAAGGATAAACTTCTCAGCTGATTCTGTGACAATTGAGTACCTAATTGGAAAAAAATAAATGAAATTGGACCATTACCTCACACCATTCACAAAAATCAACTCCAAACAGATTAAAAACCTAATTCTGAAAAACAATATACTTTTTGTCTGGAAAAATATCTTTATAATCTCAGGATGGGGAAGAATTTCCTAAGTAAGAAAAATAGTGATTAATTATTAAGGAAAAGACTGATGCAATATAACTGTTTTAAAATTAAGATTCTTTTTCATGATAAGGAATACATGATAAAGAAATACAAGATAAATACATAATAAAGAAAATGAAAAGACAGGTCACAGAAGGGGAAAATACATATGTAATGTTATAATAACTAACAAGAGGACTATTATTAATATATTTTTTTAAACTCCTACACAGATCAGTAAGAAAAAGACATAAACCCAACAGAAAAATGGGCACAAGTCTTAACAAGTACTTCACAGAAAAGGATATCCAAATGGGCACTAAAAAATGAAAAGGCACTCAATCTCATTAATAACCAGGGAAATGCAAATAAAAGCCAAGAAGATGTCATTACACACCCAGCATTGGCAAGAATGAGGAGCAATAGGGACTTTCATACACTTTTGTCAGGAGTGTGAATTGGTATAACCACTTGGGAGAACAGTTTGCCATTATCTTTTCAAGGTGACAATACGCTCACTCTAGGAGTCAGCAGTTTCACTTTGTGATGAGCCTCCCAAAGAAACGACATGCACATGTGCTGTTTTGGACTGAACTGTGTCTGCTCTAAACTCACATCTTGAAGCCCTAGACCCCAGGTGACTGCAGGTAAGATAGGGCCTGGAAGGAGGTAATTGAGGTTAAGTGAGGGTTCTAAAGAATAGCAAGAAGAGATAAGAAAGCCTTCTTCAGCGATCAATGCAAAGAAAAAGAGGACAAGAACAGAATGGGAAAGACTAGAGATCTCTTCAAGAAAATTAGAGATACCAAGGGAACATTTCATGCAAAGATGGGATCGATAAAGGACAGAAATGGTATGGACCTAAAAGAAGCAGAAGATATTAAGAAGAGGTGGCAACAATACACAGAAGAACTGTACAATAAAGATCTTCACGACCCAGATAATCACGATAGTGTGATCACTCATCTAGAGCCAGACATCCTGGAATGTGAAGTCAAGTGGGCCTGAGAAAGCATCACTACGAACAAAGCTAGTGGAGGTGATGGAATTCCAGTTGAGCTATTTCAAATTCTGAAAGATGATGCTGTGAAAGTCCTGCACTCAATATGCTAGCAAATTTGGACAACTCAGCAGTGGCCACAAGACTGGAAAAGGTCACTATTCATTTCAATCCCAAAGAAAAGCAATGCCAAAGAATGCTCAAACTACCGCACAATTGCACTCATCTCACATGCTAGTAAAGTAATGCTCAAAATTCTCCAAGCCAGGCTTCAGCAATACGTGAACCATGAACTTACTGATGTTCAAGCTGGTTTTAGACAAGGCAGAGGAACCAGAGATCAAATTGCCAACATCCACTGGATCGTGGAAAAAGCAAGAGAGTTCCAGAAAAACATCTATTTCTGCTTTATTGACTATGCCAAAGCCTTTGACTGTGTGGATCACAATAAACTGTGGAAAATTCTGAAAGAGATGGGAATACCAGACCACCTGACCTGCCTCTTGAGAAATCTGTATGCAAGTCAGGAAGCAGCAGTTAGAACTGGACATGGAACAACACACTGGTTCCAGATGGAAAAGGAATACATCAAGGCTGTATATCGTCACCCTGCTTATTTAACTTCTATGCAGAGTACATCATGAGAAATGCTGCGCTGGAAGAAGCACAAGCTGGAATCAAGATTGCCAGGAGAAATATCAATAACCTCAGATATGCAGATGACACCACTCTTATGGCAGAAAGTGAAGAGGAGCTAAAGAGCCTCTTGATGAAAGTGAAAGAGGAGAGTGAAAAAGTTGGCTTAAAGCTCAACATTTAGAAAATGAAGATCATGGCATCTGGTCCCATCACTTCATGGGAAATAGATGCGGAAACAGTGGAAACAGAGTCAGACTTTATTTTTTCGGGCTCCAAAATCACTGCAGATGATGACTGCAACCATGAAATTAAAAGACGCTTACTACTTGGAAGAAAAGTTATGACCAATCTAGATAGTATATTCAAAAGCAGAGACATTACTTTGCCAACAAAGGTCTGTCTAGTCAAGGCTATGGTTTTTCCTGTGGTCATGTATGGATGTGAGAGTTGGACTGTGAAGAAGGCTGAGTGCCAAAGAATTGATGCTTTTGAACTGTGGTGTTGGAGAAGACTCTTGAGAGTCCCTTGGACTGCAAGGAGATCCAGCCAGTCCATTCTGAAGGAGATCAGCCCTGGGATTTCTTTGGAAGGAATGATGCTAAAGCTGAAGCTCCAGTACTTTGGCCACCTCATGCGAAGATCTGACTCATTGGAAAAGACTCTGATGCTGGGAGGGATTGGGGGCAGGAGAAGAAGGGGACGACCGAGGATGAGATGGCTGGATGGCATCACTGACTTGATGGACGTGAGTCTGAGTGAACTCCGGGAGTTGGTGATGGACAGGGAGGCCTAGCGTGCTGCAACTCATGGGGTCGCAAAGAGTCAGACACGACTGAGCGACTGAACTGAACTGAGCTAGTAAGTATGGAGTCCTAATCCAATAGGACCTGTGTCCTTATAAGAAGAGGGAGACACACCAGGAGTGCACAGGCACGGCATAAAGGCCACATGAGGTCACAGTGAGAAGGCAGCTGTCTATATGCCAAGCAGAGAATTCTCACCAGAAACCAATCCTATCAGCACCTTCATCTTGGACTTCCTGTCTCCAGAAGTGTGAGAAAATAAATTCCTTTTTTTTTTTAAGCCACCTAGTCTATGGTATTTTGTTATGGGAGCCTTATCTGACTAATACATCGGGCATCAAGATCCAACTCTCAGTACATTCAGAACAGTACTTTTTATTTTTCTAGTGCCCAAACCAGAAACAGCTCCAATTACCATAAACAGTAAAACAGAAAAATTATATTTATACAAAGAAAATAAAAGAATACAGCTACACACAACAGTGTAGATGAATCTTACCATCATAATAAACTGAAAGCAAGATATAAAAATATATATAGTTTAATTCCCTTTATATAACCTCCAAAAACAGGCAACACTAAATTCAAGTATACATACAAACTTAGAAAACTTACAAAGAACTCAAGAAAATCATTACGACAAAAGTCAGAATAATACGTAAGGATTCTGTGACCCCATCTCATGACCTAGGTAATGATTACAAGGGTAATTATTCATTCAACCACACATTCATGGATGATGTCTTTTTTTCCTATGTCTAGATATTTCACAATTGTTTAAAGTATTTAAAACTATATCATAAACTAAATGTTGGCAAGCCCAACAATATTCTGATTTTTCTTACGATGACTGGGTTAATACCTTTCCTACACTTCAGTGGTTTGTTTTTCTCTGTTTGTGGATGTCCCTGGTTATTGATGAAATGGCACCCCACTCCAGTACTCTTGCCTGGAAAATCCCATGGACAGAGGAGCCTGGTAGGCTACAGTCCATGGGATCACAAAGAGTCGGACACGACTGAGTGACGACACCTTAAGCATGTTTAGTCAGCCTGATGAATAATCCAGAGCTAGATGCCAAAGTTTTTCCAGGCCTTAGAGACATGGAGGAACAAACCATGTGAACTCTTTACTTTCAATCTTTACTTGCAATCTGATTTAACCTCCCTAAATCCAAAAATGTCACCATGATCCATTTAATACCACCGGTTGCAGGGGATTGTTCTAGGAATTAAATGTCTGGCCTCATGCCTGGCACCTAGCAACTGTTCAATCAAATTAGTTTCATTCCACATATTCAGGAAGAAATGGCAGGTCTCCTGTTTGTAGTTCTACCATGGGGAAAAAAAAAAAAACTATGTATATCAAATTGTATTTACTCTTTATTCCACTCACAGGTTTTATCTACCCAAGCTAAAAATGAAAATTTAAAGCAGAGATCAGAAAACTGGGAGGGCCCAAGAGATAAATCTAATTCATCTTCTATTTATGCAAGTAAAGTTTTATTAGAACACAACTCGGAGAAGGCGATGGCATCCCACTCCAGTACTCTTGCCTGGAAAATCCCATGGATGGAGGAGCCTGGTAGGCTCCAGTCCATGGGGTCACGAAGAGTCAGACACGACTGAGCGACCTCACTTTCACTTTTCACTTTTATGCATTGGAGAAGGAAATGGCAACCCACTCCAGTGTTCTTGCCTGGAGAATCCCAGGGACGGAGGAGCCTGGTGGGCTGCCGTCTATGAGGTCGCACAGAGTCGGACACGACTGAAGCGACTTAGCAGCCGCAGAACACAACTACATCGATTCATTTATACACATATCACCTACAGCTGCTTTCAAAGAACAAAGCTGAATAGCTGCAAGAGAGATAGTCTGGCCCACAGAGTCTAATTATTTGCTATTTGGTCCTTTACCAAACAAGCTTGACAATTTCTGTTAGAGAGTTTTCCTATTTCAGAAGACACATAGTATTTACTTAATATCCATTGCTATGCACACACTTTTACTATCATTTTACATTAGTGGACCACTGAATGATATGAAATCTTTATTAAAAAGTTTCTAACCAGCAGGAAGCACAGGGTATATGGAAATGGACCTGTACTCTAAGATCAATTTGTAATTTTATAGCATTTTCACATCTTCCAACAGAGCTATATGTACTTTCCATCACATACCTTTGTAGGAATTTTCTTGTCAAAATCAGGAAAGTGAATTATTTTATTTAGCTTGGACACGTATAGTATCATTATGGTAACTGCCATCTAAAGAAAACGGAAGAGAAAAACTTCAGCAAAATATCTAGAAAGACTATTTGAGGTACAAATACATCATCAGAAGAAAAGAGATTCACCAAAAACATATGTATCAGAAAAATCTATTTTCTAGGTTCCAAAAAATTATTATTCCTTAAAATATTAACTTTTTTGTCACTGCATAGATTGCATTAAAACTATAGGCAAAAAGTATAACATTAAATAGACTCACACATATACACGTGATCTCAAGCGGCTCAAGGAACAAGAACAGAAGGAAAAAACAATGGTGGGCCCCAAACAGACCAGTGTGACCACAGTCAGTGAGGCTGCGTCTTGATCCTGAACCATACCTCCCATGTACTGAGCATATGGTCACCCTCCCCCATAAAGTAAGTGTTGGGGTGAAAGGAGTGGGGGGAAGGGAGGCAAATTCCACACATAAACGTATTTTGTAAAGTACACAATTTCTATAACACAGAAGACATTTTCTCTCCACC
The DNA here is from genome assembly GCF_001704415.2 of Capra hircus. Taxonomy (NCBI): domain Eukaryota; kingdom Metazoa; phylum Chordata; class Mammalia; order Artiodactyla; family Bovidae; genus Capra; species Capra hircus. The sequence continues at coordinate 82,875,657 of NC_030815.1, forward strand.
TAGCCAGTGTTACGAAAAATATCTCATTCAAATGCTATTCAGCTGGGTTACACCAGGTATATCAGGAATACTCCAGAATATTATTATGAAATAAATAGTTTTAATACCATCTTTCTATGCAAATTTTAGAATTTATTCACTTTTCTCCATATTAGGATGCAAAAACATAAGGACACCTTCAACATGACTGTTGTCCTAAACCTCGAGCCTGAGTGTACAGATCCTTATGATAGATTTATATAACTCCAGCCCACTCTGAATAATAATTGTAGTTTGTATTTATGACTTACCTTATAATTCTTAACAGAAATATACCAACAGTATGTAAACTATTCTGCAACTCAAATTTTTAAAATTTGGTCTATTGGCTTCTTCCCTTACAAACTGCAAATCAGAAAGGTTTTTTCCTTAATTAAGTACAAGACAGTGAATTTATTTGCCTTGGGCATTACATAGGGTGTATTACCACATACTATTGATCTTTTAAAGTACTTCTTTAAACATACTTTCAGACTGAACCATAAAGATATATTTTTTATTATCTTAAGGAAACACTGTTTTCTTGTTATTTTTTCACCCTAAAATGATGTGCAAAGAGTATCTTATTAGCAAAACATTTAACTAGAATAATGTTTATCTGTATAAATTCCAGATTCACAATTTAAAATTTAGTTAACAGATAATAATTTTAATAATTTTTTCCTTCCTGTAAACTAAAGAAAAACAACAACAAAAACACCTTCAGTACCTGTTAACATTTGTCTACTAGAAATTACTAGCATATGACCAAAAAAAAAAAAAAAATGTAAGCAAGTCACAAAATAATATTAATAGAAAATTTCAGAAACAGCCAAATGTGGGTAAGTTTGAAAATTTATCCAAGCTTACCCTTACACTTGAGAACAAACATCACGAAGTTCAGGAAGGAAACTGCAAACCTGTTTAGTTTGGCCCATAGAGAGTTTTATGAAATAATATGAATCTGTCGCCACCATGTATAAATTGGGAAGTTTGCTGTGAAAATAAAATTTCCCTGATTCCTAGTGAGCCTCACCTCATGCCCCCAATCCTTTTCTTAAACAAGCACAGTGACTTCAACTGTGCACACTCATCTGTAACCCAGCAGACCCTGGAGGCTTTCAGTCTGCTGCCCCCTTGCTATAGAGTAATTAAATTCTATTAAGGAAGTCAGAATTAGTCATTTTTCCTACAAATACAACTATTCCTAAATTGTAAAATGAAATGAAATGTATCAATACTTCACGTTGTCTCACCCAAAGCACCACAGTCCTCTGCCAACTGAACAAATTCGTAAACCACAGTCGTAAACAAAAGCACTTACAATTTTATCATATGTACTAACAAATAATTAAGAGGTTAATTTATCATTTTTCACTTACCTGTCCAACTCCAAGAACAATTGGTGATGGGAAACTACAAAAAATATAGAATGACAATTTTAGCAACTGATGAAAAAATTTGAAGACAATATACAACACAGAATGATGGGAATTATTAAAAGTTTATGTTATTAAAAGCTTATTAAACTTATTAAAAGGTTATTAAAAGGCCTTAGACTATTTTTTCTGTCTTAGTGAAAACATCTAATTTGTTCATTGTTCATTTCTTTTCCATTTTTTAAACTGATCATTGCTAAACTGGGCAAACTTCTATTTCCTCTGAGGCAGACTGTCATATTAACAACACAGTTGTATATGTAGAAAGTCAAAGTAATCTGGGGATAAATGACTAGAATGAATCAATAACTTTACCAAAGTTACTGGATAGAAGATGAACATGTGGAAAAAAATCACTTCTAGGTCTATATACCATAAAGACACAAAGAACATAATAATTTTAAAGGTGTTCACTTGCAATAGCACCCAAAAACATCAAATAATACTAACTGGGTATTTTATGGTAATAAAAAAATATTTTTACTCTTTTAAGCATGAAATGATATTGTGGTGGTTTTTAAAAAAAAAACAAAATAGTACTTCTTATCCTTTAGAAATTCATAATAATCTGGGGGGAGATATTGGAGTTGAGAAGAGGAGCAATATAAATGTAACAAGCTTGTTGAAACTGGTTGATGGCCACATGGAGATTCATTATACTGGTTTCCTTTCTTCAAAATAATATACCCAGGTACAAATCTAATAAAATATTTCCAAGAACTACCTCTACATAGAAACCTATAAATCTATGTTTAAAAAATGAAAGAAGCCCTAAATAAAGTTCATGGATTAGAATCAATATTGTAGTGAACAATTATCCACAAACTCAAACCTCTCTTTATAAACAAGAACAGGTATTTTGTATTGACCCTGAAACTGAATTTCAAGGCAAAAGCAAACATGGTCTAAGATAATCATGAAGAAAAAACACTGGAGGACTGATTCTGCTGGATGCCAGTATTCTCTTTCTTTCTTTCTTTTTTTTTTTGGCTGCAGCATGCTGGAATCCTAGTTCCCAGACCAGGGACTGAACCCATACTCTGCAGTGGAATCGCAGAGCCCTAACGACTGGACCACCAGGGAATTTTCCAGGATTGATTTTTAAAGTCACAACAAACGAGAGAGTGTGGTATTTGCACAATGATATTCTAACCAGACAATGCATGAAAACAGAGACGAGGACAGATACACACCCACATGGAAACCTGACTCATGACAACGATGACCACACAGAGAAGAAGGAAAAAGACAGTTGGTCTTTTAACAAATGGCACCAGGCAACTGGATACAGAAGCTTACTCCCTACCTAATACCATACTTAACAAGGCAGCACATCCCCTTGCCAGGCTCACTCACTGTCCAGCCCTTCACTGGCTCCCAGTCATTCTGTCCAGCTACTAAAAACAGGGAATATCACTCAAAAAACCACCACCAACAACAACACCACCTCATTCCCTAAACTGCTTGTCACAGGGAAATATACCTATTTCAGATAGGGTGAGAAGAGAATAAGGAACTAACCTACCTTGTCAAAGAAAACAGAATGACTGGACAGTGCCACCATGAAAATAAAATGAACGCTAATGGATGCCGCATGTGCCACCCAGACATCTGCTTCTGGACTGAAGCCCTCATTCCCCAGTTTCCCAAGAGCATCCTCAGCGGGAGAAATCTGCCTTGCCAACAGCCCCCAACTCCCTGAGACCAGCCTGTGTTCCAAGCCTGTACGTCTGTGCAGAGGTATAAAGGCCAAGGGCACTCGACACAATTCAAGACAACTTTGTTGAGCCTCTCCAGCTCCAGCGATCCTGGGACAAGGCTCTACTGCGATGAAGCATAGCCCAGCTTCTCTCTCTTCTTAATCCTGCTTCCCTCACTCCCCCACAGGAGTGGGTCCCAAGAGCACTGCCCAGAATACTTTCCTCGAATATGAGAGTCTCCTTGCCCAGGAATACAACCTGCTGCTGCTGCTGCTGCTGCTGCTAAGTCGCTTCAGTTGTGTCTGACTCTGTGCGACCCCATAGACGGCAGCCCACTAGGCTCCCTCGTCCCTGGGATTCTTTAGGCAAGAACACTGGAGTGGGCTGCCATTTCCTTGTCCAGTGCATGAAAGTGAAAAGTGAAAGTGAAGTCGCTCAGAGTCAGTGTCCGACTCTTAGCGACCCCATGGACTGTAGCCTTCCAGGCTCTTTCGTCCATGGGATTTCCCAGGCAAGAGTACTGGAGTGGGGTGCCATTGCTTTCTCCGATACAACTTGCAACATCAAGCAAAATAATAAGACTAGAACATAAACAAACAGTAAAACAACAACAAAAGGCTTATGGAAGGAACACAAAGAGCTCAGCCTGGAAGAGAATGTAACACAAGGAGAGAAGGCAGCTTTTTAACTGTTTCCAGCTACAGAACACCTTAATAAGAAGATATCAACAAAACGAACAGCTCAAAATTGAGATGACAAAGCAAACAAGTGAGATGAAAAGGGAAGCACAGATCTAAGGAAACCAACTGAAGAAGAAAACATAACTGCCGTATGAGTAATTCAGAAACAACACGGAAGGAAACGACTGCTGCTGAAAAATGAATTACCAAGACGAAGTAATCACAGTGACTGAACAGGAAAAAGATACATTCCCAAAGATAAACAGATTTCGAAGATAGATACCACCAGAAAGGGCTAATTTCTGTGCTGTTTTCTCTCAATAAAGAGAGAAAATAATTCAAAGAGAAAAAAGGCAAATGTGTTTCCTTTGCATGAGGAAAAGAAGCAAACTCTCCAGATCTAAAAGCACATTTGTTGCAGAAAAAGTTGTTAAGAATATTCAACACGATCAACACAGCAGCCATGAACTCTCCATAAAAACGCTACCCTGCAATGGAATCCACCACTTAGGAGTCAAACCAAAATACTGAACTCTGGAGTGGAGACACTGTGAAAGGCTACTGACTACTGTATTCATTTACCATAGACCAGATTCAAACAACTGCGGGATTATACTTATACAACAGGATGCTACACCATAAAAGAGGTCATGGAGGGGAGGGGAGATAGGAAGAAGTACACAGGTGTCATGCTTCATAGCAGAGAAGCCATACATACGGTCAGAAACTGAAGAAACATATTTGAAAGTCAACAATTCTTTTCATTGAACTCTAATTTCTCTTCCCTCCATTCAATTCAATTAAAACTAAATTTCATACATACAGGCAACTTGCAGCCCTCACCTTAAGCCTTCAAGCGCGGCCAGAATGACTAATGGTGTTACAACCCCTCATATGATGCAAGCTGAAATTTACAGGGTCCACTATTAGTATAAAGTCAAAAAATGTTTAATCTGAATGTAATCAAGCCTTTAGATCTAACTTTCAGTTGAAAAAAATAGTAAGTTAAGTGAAACTTCAAAAAATAAATCAAACAATCCATAATAGGGGACACTTTACAACACACCTGGGTCAGGCATTTCAAAGTCAATATCAAGGGGAAGTGGAGAAGGAAATGGCAACCCACTCCAGTACTCTTGCCTGGGAAATCCATGGACAGAGGAGCCTGGCGGGCTGCAGTCCCTGGGGTCACAAAGAGTTGAACACAACTTAGCGACTAAACAACAACAATAATCAGGGGGAAGAGGTGGGTGGGGAACTTTTCTAGATTAAAATAAACTAAAAAGACGTATCTGTATACATTGCATGAAGTTCAACTGGATCTTGATTCTAATGTTTAAAACAATCATAAAAACATCTTGGAGACAACTAGGATGACTATAGATTTGGTATTAGATTATTTTAGGAGATTACTGTTAAGTTTGCTAAGAGCAAAAATTGTACTAAAGTCAAAGAATATCCATATTTCAGGAGACATATGTTGAAATAGGGCATCCCAGGTAGCTCAGTGGTAAAGAATCCACCTGCCAATGCAGGAGACACAGGAGATGTGGTTTCCATCTCTGGGTCAGGAAGATCCTCTGGAAAAGGAAATGGCAACTCACTCCAGTATTCTTGCCTGTGAGATCCCATGGACAGAGGAGCCTGTCAGGCTACAGTCCATGGGGTCGCAAAGAGTCAGACAGGACTGAACAGGCACACACATGTATGTTGGAATATCTGAGAGTGCAGTGTCATGATGTAGGAATGATGTATTCAATGGTTCATGCAACCCCACGGACTGCAGCACACCAGGCTTCTCCTCCTCCAAAATCTCTCACAGTTTGTTCAAATTCATGTCCACTGAGTCAGTGATGCTATCTAACCATCTCATCCTCTGCCGCCCTCTTCTCCTTTTGCCTTCTAGCCTTCCCAGCATCAGGGTCTTTTCCAATGAGTCATCTCTTCGCATCATGTGGCCAAAGTATTGGAGCTTCACGCTTCAGCAAGTCTGTCCAGGGAATATTCAGGGTTGATTTTCTTTAGGATGGACTGTTTTGATGTCCTTGCAGTCCAAGGGACTCTCAAGAGTTTCCTCCAGTACTACAACTCAATAGCATCAATTCTTCAGCACTCAAATATAGCAAAGTGTTAATTACTTAATTTCAGTGGTGTATGTACAAATGTTCAGTTTACTTTGCTTTCCACTTTCCTGTGTGCTTGAAACTTTTCATAATAAAAGTGGTAGAGGGACTTAAGTGTTAATTGCTCAGTCATGTCGAATTCTTTGCAACCCCATGGACTATAGTCCAACAGACTCCTCTCTCCATGGGATTCTCCAGGCAAGAATACTGGAGTGGGTAGCTATTCCATTCTCCAGGGGATCTTCCTGACCCAGGGATCGATCCTAAAGCTCCTGCACTGCAGGCAGATTCTCTACCATTTGAACCACCAGGAAAGCTCAGAGGGACTTTGGTGATCCTCAAACAATCGAATAATTAAATGAAAGCCCCCACTCATTTCCCACTCCTTTTTGAATTAAATAATTTATTAAGAAATGAGCAAATAAGTAGCTATATCTATAAATATACTTTATACAAAAAGTAATTCAACCTATCTTTCTCCAATCCATCCATCTAAAAGATGTCTGAAGTTATTACCTAATGTCAACTATAGTAATTTTTAAAATTTTACCCTAATATTTTTCTCTTGTTTGAATACTTTATAATGATCACACAGAATGACTTTTCTTTTAAAAAATTCAAAATATTGATTCTAGATAGTGGGAATATGAACAATTATTATTATCATCTTCTTTGTACATTTGTATATTTAAATAACACCCAGTTTTTAAACTGAATTATTTTTGGAGTGAATGCAAGGAAGTGAAGATAGTATGTATACACAACCTTTTAAAGTCTGACTCTGAAAGGATCAGAGAAACGAGCACCCACGTGGATCAAGGGAGGGTTATTTTTGCTTGAGAAACCTAAACATGTTTTAAGCTGACAGAGAGAGGCGGCTGATGAAGAATAGAGGATAATGAAAGGAGCAAGGAGGAGGGGACATCCAGAAATGGGGAGCTGGGCCCTCCACAGGAATAAAGCACTCTCTCCATCACAGCAGAAGGGGAACCTCATCTGACAGTTTCTATTTTCCTCAATGAAGCATCAGAGGAGAGTGGAGGATGGGGGTGTGGAAGGTTTCAGGGTAAAAGAGAAAGCAGGAAGGAGACATTTCTGAAACAAGGAAAGCAAGGCTCCAGAAGAAACTAGCAGGTGGCAGAAGAGCTGGTTTTAAGGTTTGTGATCATCAACTTAAAGTCAACCCCGCCACACCCAAAGTGATTTTTTCTCGCTCAATGCTGAAGGAAAGTTGCAAAAGGTAGGCTGTGTGAGCTAAGTACCCGCCAAGGCAAGAGCTGGGAAGGAGTCTTAGGGGCTTTCAGGGAGGGGCCCGCCGGGTAGACCAGGAGAGAAGGGGCACCTGGAGGGTGGGTGTGGCAGAAATACCTGGGCTGCAGCACTAAGTGTGGATATCCTGCACAGGGACTGGAGAGGCTGGCAGGGCCACCCTGAGCACACAGCCGTGGAAGCGACACGGAACATGGGGCACGACAGGCTTTGACGGTTCAGCACACGTAGCACAAAGTCTCGAGGGCTTAAAGAGTCTGGGTGGAGAGAAAGACCAGGACTCCACTAAATCAGCCACAGAAGCTCAGGAGGCACTATAGAGAGGACAGAAAGGGAGTGCTAAGCCTGGACTTGCCACAGAGCAGAGGCAGTGGGGAGCTACGAGGACCCAACCCCACCTCCTGGCAACAGGTGGGGCATGACCAGGATCCATCTCCTTCCCAGGAGCCAAAAGAAGCAGTGTCTTTAGGAGAGAGCCAGTTTTCATCAGAGTAGGAGAAAATTAGGAGTTTTTTAAAATTTTTTAATATAAACTTCCAGTTGCCACCACTGGAGCCTCTGATTCAATAGCTCTAAGAAAAAAAAAAAATCTCTCCTAGGGATTCACATTACCAAGCAAGTTTGGAAACGACTGTGTTAAATGATCTCAAAGCCCTGGATTGTGTAAACAAACAGCAAATACCAAGCACATATCTGTTGAACTAAATACAACTAAGTTTACACTTTTTATTAAGTATTACTCATAAAATCTTGCATGTCAGAGAACAGTATTAAAATAGTAACAAAAAAAACAACTGAGACTGCCTGCACAAGCCTCATGAATGTGACTCCAAAAAACCACTACTGTTCTCCCTGTTGGAGTGAGAGGGAGAAGAATCTGTGGGACAAGATGGGCTTTGATGGTTCAGCGCTAGTGTTCTTCTTTGCAGTGCCTCCTGAGCTTCTGTGGCTCATTTAGTGGAGTCCTGGTCTTTCTCTCCACCCTTCAGGACTTCGGGCTACATGCGCTGAACCACCAAAGCCCATCTTGTCCCCCAGATTCTTTTCCTTCTCACTCCAACAGGGTCTGACTCCAAGTCCTTCCAAGGCTCTCTCTCAATGACCTAAGACTAACATATAACTAAGACCACTCATCAGTCTGGTACTCCAACCAGACACAATCTACTCAAATTGGAAAAGAAAAAAAATATTCCCTGAGCTACATTCCCATAATCCTGTGAACTAGGTAACTACAAAAAGTTCTTCCTTCTACTCGACAACACAACATTCTATCCTCAAACAGTTAATGTCTGGATCAGATTTCTATGGCTTATTGTTATAACCCAATAACCCCAACTCTCTCTGCCTCAAAACATGCTCCGAAAGCATCCTGAGATGAGAGACTAAACAATGTTTTTTGAACAGGGCTCTCCAACTGTGTATCACATTACGGAAATGTGAAACATATAAGATTATAAGGGGCTTTGCCTTGCTGAGACAAAAACAATTTCCTCCTTCAGTCATGGAACTCAAAATTTTAAAGATGGAAAGGTTAGAGCAGGAGATGCCTCATATAATTCTTTCCGGTCAAGCACTGTCCTTCATCTTCCAAGCACTTAACCAGTGTTTACTGGTCCCTGCTTCCAACAAGAAGATGCATGTTTTTGGACTCATTGACTGTCCTGGTCAGCGAGCAGACTGCTCAGTCAAGAGCAGAAAGGAGAGATTTACCATCAAACTTCAACTGATACATCTGTCAGCCATTCCCCAAAAGCCTATTAACAGCAGTCTCTTTTTATGATACGTATCTATTGCATATTATTGAATGAATGAAGGATCTGATCCTACCGATCTCAACACTCTCTCCCCGACCACTTGCTCATTCAGTTCTAGCCAGATCACCTTCTCTCTACTCCCTCAGTAGGCCAAGCTCATGCCCACTTCCAGCACATTTTCTTCTGTGTGGAATGCTCTCCACCAACCACTCCACCCCAGGAACTCTCTCAGCAAACCTGAAATCACCTTGCTTACTCATGAGCCCACTTGCTTACTTCCCTCTCTACCACTGATAAGGTAGGGGACTCCACCGCAGGGTGGAGCTGCTTCCCTGGTGCCAGTAGTAGATGCTCAGTAAATATCTGTTAGAGGTGGAACCAGCCAAGCTCACCTAGGTTTCAGCTTCTGCTAGTTTAAAATAAGGAGGCTGAAGACACTCTGAGGTTTCTTTGTTGTTGTTAAGTAGTGTTCACCCTTTTCATGACCCCATGGACTGTAACCTGTCAGGCTTCTCTGTCCATTGGATTTCCCAGGCAAGAATACTGGAGTGGGTTGCCATTTCCTTCTCCAAGGGATCTTCCCCACCCAGGGATGGAACCTCTGTCTCCTGCCCAAGCAGGATGATTCTTTACTACTGAGCTACCAGGGAAGACCTTTGGACTCTTTATAAAATTCTGATTTTACATTCTTGTAGCACAGTATAGTCTACAAGGAGCCCTCACTTATGACCGCTCATGCCGAGCTCTGGGAGATAATTTACAGAGATGTAATTATCTGGCGGAGCTAGGTCTAAATTTACAACCCTTTCGATGCCTATATAACCAAAGCAGAATTTAACAGGATTTTCTATCTTTACAAATACGTTCAAGGAAACATAAATTTGCTGGTTTACTACATACTCATTAAAAAAAAAAAAAAGAGAGAGAATATGAAATTTTGTTTTCTTCAATTTCCTATGAACATGCTGGTAATTTGAGAATGAATGATCAAACAATGCGAATAAACTCATCCATTCAGGACTCTTCTGATGGTTGAATATCTAAACTTGTAGAAATAGCTTACATTTGAAAGACACATTCGGATCGCTAATTTCAGCTCAGTGGTGCTCGTGAAAGCACAGGTGCGCTTCCAGTCTTGCAGCAGTAAGTCGCGGTAAGGTGCGCCCGCGCTGACTTGCTAGCTTGCAGTTTGCTTTCCAGAACAGTGCAAAGGTCCGGACTGTGAATACGTGGCCCGTGCGCAGTGCACTAGCCGCCCAAATTGGCTCCGGAGTTAGCAGCGAGGCTTCCCGCTCGCCGTTCCCACCCACCCGCTGACCCGAGTGCGCCGAAGTGCACGAGGGCCGGCAGCCCCGCGGCTCTCCCCGGCGTCGGGACGTCCGGAGTCCGGCCAGCACCCGCCCTGCGCGGCGCCGGAGCGGGAAGGTCCCGGAGTCCCGCGGAGCAGCCAGACGCCCCCGCGGACTTCTCCTCCCAGCCCCGAGGCTCCCGCCTCACCGGTAGGTGGTCAGCAGCGCCTTGTTGACCAGCACGAGGAGGAAGGAGCAGGTCCCGTAGAAGAGGGCCGACAGTAGCTTGGCCACCCGGGAAGGCAGCCGCGCGGAAGCGGGGTCCGCGCCCGCGCCCTCGGCCTGGCCGCCGGCCGTCATGTCCCGCGGCCGCCCGTCTGGGCCGCCCGTCTGGGCCACCCGCGGGCCCGCGCCACCCCAGTTCAGTCCCCGCCCCCAGCCAGCGCAGGAGGAGGCGCGGCCGAAACAGGAAGGGCCGCCGAGGGAACCCCACATGCCCCGCGCCCGGCGCCCCGAAGCTGCCAGCACGTAGGAGCGGCTTCGGCTCAAGTTCGTCGTCAAAGGCACCACCCTCTGACTCTTGTCTGGGTTTGGGAGAGTTTTTAAAAACCCTGTCTTCCTCTAAACTGCCGCCTTAGGGAGAAACGTTAAGACTTAGGGTTTGTTTTGCCCTTTAAAAAATATATATATATAGTATTTTCAGTCCTGGGTGTTCATTGGTAGGACTGATGTTGAAGCTGAAACTCCAATACTTTGGCCACCTGATGCGAAAAGCTGACTCATCTGAAAAGACCCTGATGCTGGGAAAGATTGAGGGCAGGAGGGGACTACAGAAGACGACAGAGGTTGGATGGCATCACAGACTCAATGTACATGGCTTTAGGGGGACTCCGGTGATGGACAGGGAGGCCCGGCGTGCTGCGGTTCATGGAGTTGCAGAGTCGTACCCGATTGAGCGACTGAAACGACCTGAACGTTTAATTTACATACGGTGAAATGCAGATGTTACAAGTCCACAGCCGCTGTTTTGACAAATGCATACAGCCGTATAATCACCCAAATCAAGGCACAGAACATTTCCACCACCCCAAAAAGTGCCCTTTGTGTCCCACTGAAGTTGATCCCCCTGGCACTGCATTCAGATTTCTATTACTGTAGGTTAGATTTGCCTTTTCAGAAAGCTCATATAAATGCACATGTACTGTTTCAAGGCTCTTGTCGCCCAGTTTATTGTTTTTGTGACCCACCCATGTTTGAGTCTTCATTGTTGAGTAAGTACAATTTGTTTATCCATTCCCTAGGAAAGTGGTGGCCATGTTTGGTTGTTTCCAGTTTAGGGCTATTAACCAAAAAAAGGCTTCCACCAACATTCCTGTACAAGTTTTTGTGTGAAAGTATATTTTCATTTATCTTCGGAAAGTACCTAGTAGAGGGGCTAGGGGTATAGTGGGTGCAAAGTGTCCAGGCTTTTCTTGGGTTAAGGCAGGTTCTCCCCTTACCTATTTCTTTTCTACAAGGGTATAGTTAAACATCGGTTTGTTGTTCATGTTAATTCAAGGAGGGCCTCCCAGAACTGCCTACTCTGACCAGTCTACCTGCTCTAACATTCTTTCAATTAAATGTCCCATATTTTCGTTCTAAATAAGTAATTTTAAAAACTTGAAATCTCAACTTTTTAGAAAAGCTAGTTTTCAGGTTAAATAGAGATTGAAGCTATGCCATGCAATAGTTTTCTGTTGGAGGTAATCAACGACCAAGAACATTTTTAGTATTGATAAGAAAGGAGATCAGTCCTGGGTGTTCATTGGAAGGACTGATGTTGAAGCCGAAACTCCAATATTTTGGCCACCTGATGCGAAGAGCTGACTCACTTGAAAAGACCCTGATGTTGGGAAAGATTGAAGGCAGGAAGAGAAAGGGATGACAGAGGGTGAGATGGTTAGATGGCATCACCAACTCAAAGGACATGAGTTTGGGTAAACTCCGGGAGTTGGTGATGGACAGGGAGGCCTGGCATGCTGTGGTTCATGGGGTCGCAAAGAGTCGGACACGACTGAGTGAACTGAACTGAAGATGTGATGTGATGTGTTAGTTGCTCAGTGGTGTCCGACTCTTTGCAACCCCAGCTTCTAACAAATAACTAGCACTAAAAAAGCCAGAAAGGAAGTCTACATTACCCAAAACAAAAGGAATACACATGACTTTTAAAATAGAAAATAAATTCATACTCAGGTTAAATCCAAAATCTGAAATTGGAAGTCATTTTAGTTAAGTTCATCAAAAAGATCAACTAAGTTTCCAGTGAGTCCCAGAGTCTCCAACTAAGTTTTGGCAATGAGACACTTTGGGGTTTGTTTTTTTTTTGGCCACACCACAAGACATGTGGGATCTTAGTTCCTAGACTAGGGGTCAACACCTGCCCCCGCTTTCATTGGAAGCCTGGAGTCTTAACCACTGAACCCCAAGTCCAAGACAGTATTTTAAAGTCACTTTTCAAGACAGCCTTAATCATATTTGCATTTAATTTGCTTCTGTGTACATACTTCCTGGAACTTAAGTCAGTCAAAAATCTCATCCTTTCTGTGTTTAAACCACAACTTACACTGAAGAGTTGCTTGTGAAATTCTTTTGCACAAAGCCTGGACAGGCTGAAACCTTGCCATTGCAAGTAAACAACTGAAGATCTACCAAAAACAATTTAAAAATTAAAGCAATTTGCTTGACTCAGAAAAGTAAATGAGCCTTGAGTGGATTCTCCAGGGTTGACTTCAGATTCAACACATCCTGGATATAAGTGAAATAAAACTCCAGTTCCTGATTACCCTAATATAAAGCCTGGGATAGAGCTGGCAGTAGTTTGATGCTTTTTTTACATCAGTATTTTTATACTGTAATAATGAAAACAGATGAGGAAGTTAAATGATTATCCATAGTCTAAAAGGCCAAAATTTTAAAGTAAGGAAAAGGAATTGACACAATGGTTCCAACTATGCTAAAAAGATACCTGAGACTGGAATGAAATATAAAATGCACCAAAATAATAATGACAGGAGAATGTATGGCTACGTGATATTGCTTTCCATCTTTAAATTTTCATATCATGGTTATTGTATTTTTGAAAGGAAAACAAATTTTAAAGGGTTTAAGAATGAGCATGTACTTTAAACTGTAAATTAAAGTAAGTTTTTATTCAAAGCAACTTTTAAAATTACAGCATGTTTATTCTTATGCTGTTAACTCTGCCAAACTACAACTTAGCCATATGAAGCATAAAACACTTCAAAAATTTGAATGTAAACCACATTTTTAACACACCTCAAATTTTAGATGCCAATGTATTTTTCCAAATATATAGCTTATATCAAAAAAGGAACATTTTAAATATTTTCTATAGTAAATAATTGTAATAATTTCTTAAAACTTCCAATTATACAAATAAAAAATGTTTATGAATATAACTATTATAGTTGACAAAAGCTGACAGGAGAAACAAACAAAAACTCTTACTTTTGAAGGCCTTAAATTTTATTATGTGTGAACAGGCAAGTATTTGTATTTTTTAAATTCCTACTGCATTTCCTTCTTTAGGTAAGTTCATTAAATTTCCCAAGACTGATGAAGCTTTTTATAGTTCATTTAAGTCATATTTGAGAGGAAAAATTCTAGAGAAAAATGTTGAAACCTAAACCAAGAAAATTCAGATGCTATAGTCTGTGCTCATAAGTGCTCCAAGTTAAAATTCTATATACCAGATTACAAAAAAAAATTCTTAGACCATTACAAATATAAATTCTCTTATTACAAAAAAAAAAAAAATCCCTCAAGATTTGTAATTTACTGTACAGAGGAATTACATTTTTAAAGTATGTCCTCATCATACACATTATTTGTTACTATTATCTTTCATACTTTTGCCTCATTTCAATACATTTACATACAGCCTCTTCCCCATGGCTACATATTTTAAACTATCTGTGTACTGCAACACACTGGGATTTTGAGATAAAGAAGCCTACATTTTAGATGTTTAAACTACATCTGTAGGCTACTATTTCAATATTAAAAAAAGAGAAAAAGGCACTGACGAGCCCTTATTTCCCTTATTGTGATGTTTACTCCAATTAAGCAATCTATAAAATTACCATGCTATGCATGTTATTTAGTTTCTGCTTAAAACAAGGTAAAATGATGGAAGTTTATGCCTACATAAAGGAGGTGAACTACTCTGCTCTTCATTTTTCTATTCATGCTTCAGTACATAAAGTGGTGTTTAAAATTTTCATCTATTTTGGAAAAAATTATTTAAAACCACCACACAAGTTAACACACTTGCAGTTAAAACTATTCTGGAAGCCTACTTATTTGAGTAGCTAATATTTTCTGCAGTGTTTAACTGATAGCTAAATTTAGTGAACACAAAATAGCTTGGCATGTTATTCTGAAGTAAAGCAAGAAGGTGGCTTTATGCACTGAAAATATAAATAGGAGGCTTCCATTTGCTAATAATTCTAAGCAAGCAGTACATTTAAATTTAGTGTTTGCTAACAAAAGATCTAAAACGGTTCATTACAAAACAACCCTGTAGATGTCCCTTTTATTAATAAAAATCCAAGTGCCAAATCTCATTACAGGGCCCATATTTTTAAAATACCGATTACCAAGTTACCTAGACTTTGCAAGATTAATCATTCAATTTCAGCAAATGAGAAACATGAAATGTGCAAAAGTTCCCAAGTTAACAAGCTAGGGATGACAAGTGCTTTCAAACCTAAACATCATAGTGAGTTGTAAAACCTCAGAAAGATAGAATAAGACTGATTTCAATACAATTTTGAAAATTTTTGACTACTGTTCATCTTACCAAGATCCTCAAATATCTGTTTTCTTCCAAAGTCCCAAAGTTAGAAAGTCTTCTGAAAGTCAGTTTTCCATCTCTAGTCTTATTAGGCACACTATTTTGCAATTTTAAAATATATACCTTACTCACATCTTATACTTTCTGCTTGCTTCCGAGTTTACAGTATTGTTAAACATACTAATATACATTGTTAAAAATGATCTTATAAATAATCTATTTAAACCTTCTTTGGCTACATGTACCATGCTTTTTTTACCCTTATACAAGTGTCTTATTCAGAAAGTGCTTTCTGTGAGAACTGCTTCCAATGAATGCATTAAACTTGCAAAATCTAGCCTCCCACAATACGTAGTTTTCCACCCTGTACTAGAAGACCCATATTTACAAAATATTTTAAACTTTACAACAAATCTATTACCATATAAAAAAGTGCAATTCTCTCTCACCCCATATTCTGGGGCAATGACATTCTTCATACATTTCTACAGAATAGCAGCCTATGATAAGCAAATAAGGTGCTTAGCTTATGCCCAAGGATCTACTTTTTAAGTATGCTGGGCAGTACTTTTGTACAGTGGAAGAGTCAGTGTTCGGGCTACTGGCGGAGCGGTGCTCCCGTCAGGTTGGCGAGCTCGATGAGAGCGAGGGCTCCGTGCAGGCGCTCCCGCTGCTCCTGGAGACGCCGCTGCGCACCACTCTTCTCGTCGTCTTCCTCGTCAGACTGGAGATACTCCAGCGGGTCCTGCTGCTCCTGATCAGCCTTCTGAACCAGCTTTCCTTTCAAGGTAGGAGTGCGCTGCTCTCGTGTTTCCCAGTACCTGTATGAAATGCATCCACATTACTTACACGTATAGGTAAGACTCTCCAAGGTTCACTTTTCTTAAAAAAAAAAAAAAAAAAAGGTGGGGGGAGTGGAGGGGGTCTTTACTACGGTGTTATTTTGTGTTTCAGTTTATAAAGTTACAAAGTGAATATGTTACATGTTTCCATGCTGCTGCTGCTGCTAAGTCGTGTCAGTCGTGTCCGACTCTGCGTGACCAGATAGATGGCAGCCCACCAGGCTCCTCTGTCCCTGGGATTCTCCAGGCAAGACCACTGGAGTGGGTTGCCATTTCCTTCTCCACATGTTTCCATAACATTGGGGAAAACTCAAGTTCAGGAAACTGAAGGACTTGCTTAGAATGCCACAATCAACAAACAGCAGCTCAGACTCAGCTCTTGGAGTCATGTGTTTTCGTCATTAAACTGATTTCAAGATCACATGTGAAATTGCCTAGAGTGAAAGATAGAAATAGAATAATCATAGAAGCCTATTTATCCTTTCCACAGAGGGAGAATGGCTTCTGATAGAGCTAATTATGAGAAAGTTTAAACCCACCAAAAAGAGCACAAATGGATTAATAAGGGTAACACATGGAGCTTACTCAAGAATTTAAGAGCACCATCTTTATTCTACTGCATGGTCAACTGATAACTCACAAGAGAAAATGCAAACGTTCCACCTTTTTTTGAAAACCAAAGAAAGGCATATTTAAATCACAGTACCATTATCTACAAAAATGTCCATTCATGTTCATAGCAGCTTTATTTGTAACAGCCAAAACCAACATAAAGGCCCATCAAGAGGTGAATGAATAAATAATTGGAGTTACGGCCATACAACAGATTACTGCACAGCTATAAAAAGGAATGAACTTATACACTCAACAACACCATGACTCTCAAAATAATCATGCTGGTTGAAAGAAGCCAACCAAGTACATAGTGGCCGATTCCATTTGTATAAAACTCTAGAAAATGTGAATGAACTGCACAGAGAGAAAGCAGACGAGTGTTTTTGGGGGCTGGCAGTGGCAGGAAGATGCAGGCTTACATCAGTGGATTACAAAGGGACATGAGGAGGCTTGTGGAAGTGATGGGTATGCTCACTATCTTGATTTTGGTGATGGTTTCACATATATCTCCAGATGTCAAAGCACATCAAATTATGTATTTTAAATGTGTACAATTTATTGTTTGACAATTATGCCTCAATAAAGCTGTTTTTTAAATTACATACAAAAAAAAAAAAAATACAACTACCAGATTTCAGGAAACCCAGACTACTCAAACCAGAAAACTTTTGGAAATACTCAGAAATGTAAAAAGAGAAATGCAAGAAGTTCAATATGACTTCAGGGACAACTAGAAAAGGAAAACAGCAAAATATAAGTCAGCAAGATCAGCAAGGACTAGGTAAGGGCTTTGAATGCTATAATAAAGGGTTTAGACTTCATACTGAGAACCATATTAACATTTCAGAAAGACTCCTCTGGCAGCAGCATGAAATAGATTGAGAAGACTTAAGTGGCTGAATCTGAGAGTTGTTAAGGAAGTAGAATCCATAGGTTGATCACTGAGTAGATGGGAGAAAAATAAGGTAAAGACAAAGATAACTAGTTAGTTTCTGGCTTGGGCAAAATTAGATTCAATGGGGCAGTGGAGACCAGCAAGGAGGAAGAGGGAGGAAGAAAATGGTGCATTACTTGAGACAAACCCAATCTCTGCCTTTGTGGAGCTTATGATCCAGCAGGGAAGATAGTCATTGAACAAATAAATGTGTGATGGAGGTTTTGAGATAGAAAATACAATGTGTTATAAAATCATCTGTTAAGTGCACTTAACCTGATTTGTTTTGGGGGTTACGGGGTAGGTTAGGGAAGAACTTCCTGCAGTGATGTTTAATCTGAGTAAGAAATGAAGAATGAACAGGGTGGCTAAATGAAGAGAGAAGTGAGCACAAAGGGCTAGAAACTACAGTTAACAGTGCTATAGAGAGACAAGGAACCCAGGTAGCTGGAGACAGCTGTGTTCTAGAGGGAGGCAGAACCACAGAACATAATTAGGGATTCTAGAGTTTATCCTCAGTGCAGAGAAGACTAGTGAAGCTAGGGATTGCACAATCAGCTGCTGCTGGTGTGTGATGACTCCTTAAATCAAAACATCCTTACAGGAATGTTTTTATACCGGTCCCTTTGTTGCCATTAAACAAATTAAACTGGATGCTTTTGGAAATTTTACTTTGGAAAAACCTCTAGTCTCTATCTCTCTAATAATCAACACATCACTAAATTCAATATAAAGAAAATGAAGATGGATTGTACTAATGACAAATGAAATACAATACATAAAAAAGATTATTTTCAAATGGGGTAAATCCTTGCTTTATAAAAAACTGTGGTCTGAGCACTCAGACTAATATCATACAGTAGTCTTCTACCACACACAGATCCAAATAAAACTAACAATTCTGTGCTTTAAAGAAATAAAGTGCCATTTCAAGTTATTTTTAAAAAATGTGTACAAAAGCAACTTAAACTGAGAACTGCCTAAATCCCCAGCTTCAACCCACACACTGGGCAGTGTTCCGCTGTAGACTCCAGGGAGAGCCTTACTTTGCCAACCACTCAGCGGCAGCCTGGTTGTCCACAGCCTGGGGCTTACTGAGAGCATCTGTGGGTTCCTCTCGCTTCAGCCTGGCATAAGGGTGCTTCGGACAGTGGCGGTTTGCATGGGTGAATCTGCTTAGGCAGCCTTCAAAACACAGAAGGAAACACTTTATCAGAATCTGGATATCCAGCAGACATGGAAAACGTTCAGTTTCACTGGTATCCGAAAAAAATAAAATAAGATGATGAGAGTTATCATTCTATAACTTGAGGAAAAAAAAAAAACCTTAAGCTGGTATTATCAATGCCACTGAGAGGAAGGTGTAGACGGTTCTTTCACCTCCTGGTCATTGCAATGTAAATGCATTAAACCCCAGTGGAAAGTAATTTATTAGCACAAGTTATAAAAATATTCAAAATCTCTGACCCAAGAATTTCGTTCTTGGCATCTGTCATAAAAAAATCCCAAAAGGTAAATAAAGCTTTAAATAGGAAAACAGGCCTCTCATGTTTGTTGATAACAAGCAAATTTTAAAAGCAAATTAAATATTCAATATCTAACAGAGGCAATCATTATGTACATGTGCTACGTTTGTAACAACTGATATTAATCAAGAAAACCACAGAGCAACAGAACAACACTGTACTGAATTTCAAATATAACTGTGTAAAAATGTACATAAGAAAAACAGATTAAGAAACTGGTAAAACAGTAAGTAAACACTGGAGAAAATGTTAAGAAATTACCAACAGTAGCAATGTTGAGCTGGTAAAATCCACCCCACCCCTGCCCCTCCTGAAAATTTAGACAATAATGTGCTTCCTTCAGTTTAACAGTTAAAAAAAGTTTAACACCAAAGTAAAAGCCTACGCTAAAGGCTGTATTTACATGAATAGTTTTCTACCGCCTACAGTTGGTTATAGATTTTTATTTGCCCTTTATAAAGATTTTCACCTAAAAAGAATACTTTACTTAAAAATCAATCATTTCCCAGCAATTGAGCCTGGATCACATATTAGCAAGGAAATATTAAGAGGTTTGATAAAATCTCTATCAAAAATTTCACTTCCTAAAAATTCAGGCAAAAGATATTTTAACCTTTAACTCACAACTGGTTATTCCAAAAACTTAACTTCTAACACCATACCGTTTTCTGAACAAACAAAAGGTTTTTCTCCGGTGTGAAGACGCTGATGGGTTTTGAGCTGTCCACTTTGAACAAAGGCTTTTCCACAGTCTGGATAGTCACACAGATAAGGTCTCTCACCTAAGTAAACAGATGTTGTTTTATTTATGAGACAACAAGGTGGGGAGGGGGAAGGGGCAGGGAGAGAGAATCAACCTTTACATAAGTTATGACTGCAAACAATAATAAAACATGCTACAGCCTCTACAGAGCTGGAGATGAAGTGCTAAGGGCACACTTGGTTAATATGAATCAGCTGATCACTTGGAAGCACAATGTTTTCTTTAGCCCTTGAGCTTCTAGGTACCCAGGTTCACAATCTTTGCAGTTATCATCTCAGCTTATCCCATATTTCCCCCACGTCTTAAGTTACTAGCTCTTGCTGATTATTTAAAAGGTCTCCACTGCCACCCTCCTCTGGTCAGACTGGTCACCACCCCCACCCCACCCCACCCCCACCTAGAAGGAAGCCTGGCGGGTCGCTGGTCTCTGACTCTGTATAGCACTTTTGGAGTAGATGGCACAGAGCACTTGCTTTTTCCATCCAACTACCCTCTAAAACTACCCCAAACCTTACTATTCTCCCTGAACAAGCAAAAACGGGCTGCTGACTTTTAAATGGCCCTCTAATACCTGTACTATAGCTACTGGGTTCGGGAGCAGGGTTTACCTTAACTTCCCTCCTGGAGATTCATTCCAGCCATGAGGCAGTTCCCTATCTTCTACTCCTTGAAATCCCTATCTTTCCTGCCCATTCAAATCTTCCCAATCCTGTAGGCTCCCAGTGAAACTTCTACCCCCAACTGCCCCCACCTCCGAATAATTAAGTGACATATCCCCCCACTAACTTAGTATCCTATATTGTTTATGTATCATGAACTCTCCTTGTACAAAGATGAATAGCACCTTGTACTCCATTTCAATTTCTGTACACAGCACAGTGTTAGGCTAAACAAAGTGCTCAAAAAGGCTGTAGTTCAATCATAATTAAACTTATTTCCTGAATAAACATTCTTTGGTCAACAATTATACATTGGTTCTTCCAATATGACTCAAAGAACAGTAATGAGTCTTCCCTAAATTTTTTATTTAGAAATGTACTAAATGAATGTAACAGTTGGACACAAGTTAATAAACATAGACTACATTAACAGAAAAGTTTTTCTACCCTCTAAAAGCATAGACTATTAGAACTTAACTATAGCATGGAGATCTTGGGCTCAGGTCCCCAGTACACAGTGCAATAGGCGTAGAAGTACTGGGTGACACACAATGGGTCAGTGGTAGATCAGTACTGGACTCAAGCACCTTTTTATTATGCCACGTGATCTTGAATCTTGGCAACTGATTCCACACTGGCTACATGTACTCTATAGCTGTGAACTGCTTATTTGGGGTTATTTCAGGCTGCTGCTGCTGCTGCTGCTAAATCACTCCAGTCCTGTCCAACTCTGTGCGACCCCATAGACGGCAGCCCACCAGGCTCCTCTGTCCCTGAGATTCTCCAGGCAAGAATATTGGAGTGGGTAGCCATTTCCTTCTCCAATGCATGCATGCAACCCCATAGATGGCAGCCCACCAGGCTCCTCCGTCCCTGGGATTCTCCAGGCAAAAATACTGGAGTGGGTTGCCATTTCCTTCTCCATATTTCAGGCTAAGTTGATTGAAAAAAATTCTCTGAATCAGATATGCATAAAATAATAGTTTTACTGAATAGTACCTGAATTCAAAACCTCTTGGCACCTTAGTTTATAATGATTCAAAAGTAAACCTTTACCCCTTTTCAGGGATTTAGCTAAGAACACCTATATTCTAGCATGTCATTGAACTATATCTTTTCAAAAACTAAAAGAAAAAAGAAACAGGTGATAGCTATAAACATAGTGGAACAAACAGGGGACTACAGGTTAAAAACACAAATTCTAGATCAGTACTGACCAAGAGAAATAGAATGAGAACCACTTCTAATGGCCACATTCACAAGGTAATAAAAAACAGGTAAAATTAACTTAACTATATACTTTAACTGAATACATCTAAAATTTTATCATTTCAGTTTATAATCACTATCAAAAATTATTAAGGACACTGTTTACTCTCTTTTTTTCATACTAAGTGTATTTTATACATACTGCTCATCTCAATCTGGCCTAGCCACAGTTCACGTGCTCAAGGGCCACATACGCTACTGTATTGGCCAGTATACTTCTAGGCTAAAGAGTATGAGGAGTTATAAGTCAGTGGTAATTGGGTGCTTTCGTGCCTTGGTTTCCTCATCTGTAAATTTTTTGATGTCATTGTTGGAAATATATGGCTCCTTCAGGGACCCACTTTCTCTGTGGCAAGAACAAGACCCTCTTTATCTTTTTGTTCTCTGTATGGTATTTTAAATGCAAGTATGACTTCTTCACACAAATAAAGATATATGATAGCCTTGGGATAACTACCTACAATACATTTATTTCTGAAAAATTACTTCACTTTAGATTTAATAGTAACATCAAATATCCTGATGGGACTGAGGACTCTAGACATTCTTTAAAAATTTGACTATTAGTGATTTAGGATTTGACTTACAAATCAGTTTTAACAGTCAAACAGACAAAGGCATATCAAGTAAAATTTGGATAGATAGGACAGAACCAAATTTAGTAATAATATTCCTGTGACAGCTACGCTAATTATCATGACAACTTTAGAAATCACATGGTATCAATGTTCAGAAAACTATCCCTCCCCACCAAAAGAGAAGCTGAAACACAGTGCCCGCTTTTAAAATTTTACAATAAGGAAATGTGAGGCAACTAAAAAATTAATTTATAGGCCTAAACAGCAAATCAGTTTTCATTTAAGTATCACTTTTGGCATTCGCTAAAATTTGCTCAATTTACCTGTATGAGTCCTTTTGTGAGCCTGGAGTGATTTCTCCCGTGGAAACACCCTATTACAGATGTTACAACGGATTCTGCTGGATGAATGCTCTCCTTCATTTATTAAATCCCGTACAGTATCTGCTCTGGGTCTACCACGTCGGATTCCATCCTGTTAACAATTTGTAAAACATTAATATAATTTATTTGACTCCGCTCATTAAAATATAGTATCATAATCCAGGCATACTTTGTTTCAGTTCAGTTGCTCAGTTGTGTCCGACTATTTGCAACCCCATGAGTCGCAGCACGCCAGGCCTCCCTGTCCATCACCAGCTCCCAGAGTTTACCTAAACTCATGTCCATCAAGTCGGTGATGCCATCCAGCCATCTCATCCTCTGTCGTCCCCTTCTCCTGCCCCCAATCCCTCCCAGCAGTAGTGTCTTTTCCAATGAGTCAACTCTTTGCATGAGGTGGCCAAAGTACTGGAGTTTCAGCTTTAGCATCAGTCCTTCCAGTGAACACCCAGGACTGATCTCCTTTAGGATGGACTGGTTGAACCTCCTTGCAGTCCAAAGGACTCTCAAGAGTCTTCTCCAACACCACAGTTCAAAAGCATCAATTCTGCGGCACTCTGCCTTCTTCAGAGTCCAACTCTCACATCCATACATGACCACAGGAAAAACCATAGCCTTGACTAGACGGACCTTAGTCAGCAAAGTAATGTCTCTGCTTTTGAATATACTATCTAGGTTGGTCATAACTTTTCTTCCAAGGAGTAAGCATCTTTTAATTTCATGGCTGCAGTCACCATCTGCAGTGATTTTGGAGCCCCAAAAAATAAAGTCTGACACTATTTCCACTGTTTCCCCATCTATTTCCCATGAAGTGATGAGACCAGATGCCATGATCTTCGTTTTCTGAATGTTGAGCTTTAAACCAACTTTTTCGCTCTCCTCTTTCACTTTCATTAAGAGACTTTTTAGCTCCTCTTCACTTTCTGCCATAAGGGTGGTGTCATCTGCATATCTGAGGTTATTGATATTTCTCCCGGCAATCCTGATTCCAGCTTGTGCTTCTTCCAGTCCAGCGTTTCTCATGATGTACTCCGCACAGAAGTTAAATAAGCAGGGTGACAACATACAGCCTTGACAGACTCCTTTTTCTATTTGGAACCAGTGTGTTGTTCTGTGTCCAGTTCTAGCTGTTGCTTTCTGACCTGAATATAATAGGTTTCTCAAGAGGCAGGTCAGGTGGTCTGGTATTCCCATCTCTTTCAGAGTTTTTCACAATTTATTGTGATCCACACAAATAGTGTGATCCACACTATCCACTTTGGCATAGTCAATAAAGCAGAAATAGATGTTTTTTCTGGAACTCTCTTGCTTTTTTGATGATCCAGCAGATGTTGGCAATTTGATCTCTGGTTCCTCTGCCTTTTCTAAACCAGCTTCAACATCTGGAAGTTCATGGTTCATGTACTGTTGAAGCTTGGCTTGGAGAATTTTGAACATTACTAGCACGTGAGATGAGTGCAATTGTGCAGTAGTTTGAGCATTCTTTGGCATTGCCTTTCTTTGGGATTGGAATGAAAAGCACTTTGCAGACACTGCATTTTTTACAATTGAAGGATTTGTGGCAACTCTGTGTCGTCAGATAGTAGTTAGCATTTTTTAGAAATAAACTTTTTTAAAATTATTTTTTATTGTATTTTTGGCTCCTCTGGGTCTTCATTGCTGTGTGCCAGCTTTCTGCAGTTGTGGCAAGCAGAGGTTACTCTCTCTAGTTGCAGTGTGCGGGCTTCTCATTGTGGTAGTTTCTCTTGTCACAGTTCCTGGGCTCTAAAGCACAGGCTCAGTAGTTGTGGCACACAGGCTTAGTTGCCCCACAGCATGTGGTATCCTCCTGGACCACAGATCAAACCCATATCCCCTGAATTGGCAGGTGGATTCTTAACCACTGGACCACCAGTGAAGCCCCATTAAGTGTTTTTTGGAAAACAAGGAGATCAAACCAGTCAATTCTAAAGGAAATCAACCCTGAATATTCACTGGACGGACTGATGCTGGAGCTGAAGCTCCAGTACTTTGGCCACTTGCTGCAAAGAGCAGAGTCCTTGGAAAAGACCCTGATGCTGGGAAAGATTGAAGGCAGGAGGAGAAGTGGGGGAACAGAGGATGAGATGGTTGGATTGTCATTGTTGTCACTGACTCAATGGACATGAGTCTGAGCAGACTCTGGGAGATACTGAAGGATAGGGAAGCCTGGAGTGTTGCAGTCCATGGGGTTGCAAAGAGTCAGACATGACTTAGCGACTGAACAACAAACATTTTTTTTTAGACATAATGCTATTGCACACTAAAGAGACTATAGTATAAACATAACTTTTTATTCACTGATACCAAAAAAGTTGTGTGACTTGCTTTATTGCAGTATTGGCTTTTCTGCAGCTGCTGCTAAGTTGCTTCAGTTGTGTCGGACTCTGTGTGACCCCATAGACGGCAGCCCACCAGGTTCCCCATCCCTGGGATTCTCCAGGCAAGAACACTGGAGTAAGTTGCCATTTCCTTCTCCAGTGCATAAAAGTGAAAAGTGAAAGTGAAGTCGCTCAGTTGTGTCTGACTCTTAGCGACCCCATGGACCGCAGCCTACCAGGCTCCTCCGCCCATGGGATTTTCCAGGCAAGAGTCCTGGAGTGGGGTGCCATCGCCTTCTCCATTTACTGCAGCAGTCTAGGACTAAACCCACAGAATCTCAAAGGTGTGCCTGTAAATAACCATTTAATACCTTTCTTCAGTGACATCAGTGAAATGGCAGAGTAGGTAGTTTCACTCCCCCAAATCACTGAAAAATCAAGCAAAAACTGTCAAAATCAGCTTTGTCACAACTCCAGAAAATAATCAGAAATTTACAGCAACTCAGCCAACAATAACTCAAGAAACTGGCAATGCAGAACTGCAGGAAAGTTGCGTAGCACATTTAACAGCTCCTTGCCCCACCCTCTCCTCACAGTGGTCTTTGAAGATAGTTGTCTTCATTCTCAGTGTAGGATCCCAGTCCCTGGTCCAAGAGAGAAGACTTTATATTCTGAAAGAATTGTTTGTCTGTTTTCCCTAGCCTGGGGGCTACCTGAAGCTCTGACTAACTTAAAACTCTCTCTGGGCAGAAAAGTGGCTACATGGAGGGCATCTCTCAAAAACCTTGTAAGGCCAATAGCAACTTACTGCCACCTGGGGAAAAAGATTTCAACTAAGGCACACAGACACACCAAAAGCCTAGGAGGAAAAGCTGGGGAGAGAATTTCTTTGGTAAATTAGGGCATTGAAAAGTGCCCACATATCCTAAAGGGAGGAATTTAGGAAGCCACATACTTACCCAGCACAGGAATCATATTCAGAAAAGATCTGAAAAGAACCAAAGCTTTCACTTCTGACTGATTTTTAGGCTCAGCACAAGCACGAAATGAAGGTTAAAACAGACCTGTAAACAGTCTGGCCAAGTATATAAGGAGAGCTACAGCACAGAACCATTCTGCAAAGTTAAAGGGTTTTACTTTTTAACTCTTTGTCTTTCTCCTCCCCCCACCCCCTGCCGCCCCACCCCCCACCGCCCCACCCCCCGTTTGGTTCCAAGCACTCAAGAAAATCTCAAAATATGAGCTGATCTTAAGCTAAAGAAACAGACTTCAGAAAACAAATGCAACAAAGAGTTTACAAAAATATTTTAGAAAAGTCACCAAACAACTACAGCCACAGAACACAACTAAAACAAACTCTGAGGAGAGAGAATTTGATTTCCAGAGCTACTACTTCATTATATTCAAAACACCCAGTTTTCAACAATATACCACAAAGCATGCAAAGAAAAAAAAATATGACCCATGCATAAGAGTTAATTTTTCCTACAAGGAAACAGACCTTGGGCTTACTAGACAAAGAGGTTAAATAAAATGTCTTAAATACATTGAAAAAGGTAATAGAAACCATGGACAAAGAACAAAAGAAAACCAGGAGAACTCGGTTTCAACAGAGAATGTCAATAAAGAAACAAATTATGTTTAAAATATAGAAATTCTAGAACTAAAAAATACAACAACTGAAATGAAAAAAATTCACTCCAGAGTCTTAATGGCAGATTTGAACTGGCAGGAGGAAAGAACCAGCAAGTTTAAAAATAAGCCAACTATTTTTAATCCAGTCTGAGGAACAGACGAAGAATGAACAGGGCCTAAGGCACCAGTAAGATATCAAGTGTCTTATGGGCCCATTTGGGCTGCTAAAACAAAATACTACACACTGGGTAACTTATAAATAACAGAAATTTATTTCTCACAGTTCTCGTGGTTGTAAAGTCCAAGATTAAGGTGCCGGCATGGTCAGGGGAGGGACTACTTCCTGGTTCACAGCCAGTGCCTTCTTGGTGCGAGCTCACATGGTAGAAGCGGGCAAGAGAGCTCTCCAGGGCTTCTTTCATAACGGCTTTAAATCTGTTTATGAGGGCTCCACCTCCATGACCTAACCACCTCCCAAAGGCCCCATCTCCTAACACCATCATTTTGGGGGTCAGGATCTCAACACACAAATTTAGGGGGACACCTTAGCATTAAGCTTATCAACACACACACAATCAGAGATCCAGAGGCAAGAGAAAATAGGGCAGAAAGCATATTTAAAGAAATAATGGCTGCAAACTTCCCAAAGTTGATAAGACACAAGTCTAAACCCCCAAGAAGGTCAATCAACTTCT
The DNA here is from genome assembly GCF_001704415.2 of Capra hircus. Classification (NCBI taxonomy): domain Eukaryota; kingdom Metazoa; phylum Chordata; class Mammalia; order Artiodactyla; family Bovidae; genus Capra; species Capra hircus. The sequence continues at coordinate 82,903,019 of NC_030815.1, forward strand.
ATAATAAACACAAAGAGAGATGCAAAGGGAGACATGATCAAACAATCAGAAGACAAGACTCTGGAAGCAGTTTTTGTCAGTTTTTATCATGCCTACAAACAGCTGATTTCTCAGGAGAAACTACAAATCAGTGGGATGGTATGTTTAAACTGCTGAAAGGAAAAAAAATCAAACAATAATCTTATATTCAACAAAACTATTGTTAAAAAATGAAGACATTAAGCATTCCGAGATAAACGCTAAGAGTTCATTGCTAGCAGATCTGCCCTACAATAAATCTGAAGGGAGTTAATTCTTCAGGCAAAAATGAAAGGACACTAGACAATAACTCAAAGCCATACAAAGAAATAAACACCACCAGGTAACTACCTAAGCTAGAAGTATTGTAGTTTGGGCTTATAACATCTCTCTTCTGACCTATATAAAAGGCAAATGACAAGTGTATTAAAAAAGATAATAAATCTTTGTTACTATGAACACAATATAAGGTGTAATTGTGGCAACAATAACAAAAATGGAGAGAAACAGAAATATATGGGAGCAGAACTTTTGTATACTATTGGAACTAAGGTGATATTAATTGAAAATAGATTTTTTTCACATTTTTAAGAAGTTAAGCAAAATTCCCAGGGTCATCACTAAAAAGGAGAAAGGAATGAAAAGAATACCAGAAAAGGAAACAAGAAAGGAAAGAAAACGATAAACCACAAAAAACTCAAACACAAAAGGAGGCAGTAATGGAGGAATTCATAAATATAATAGGTATAAGACATATAGAAAACAAAAGGGGAGTAGTCTTCCTTATAAGTAATCACTTTAAATGTAAATTGATTAAATTCTATAAATAAAAAGCACAGATTGGCAGAATGGATTTTTTTTTTAATGAGCCAACTATATGCTATCAACAAGAAACTCACCTTAGAGCCAAAAACATAAGAAGGTTAAAAGTGAAAGGATGAAAAAGAGAACAGTTATAAACACATGCATACCTAACAACAGAGCTCCAAAGATGTATGAAGCAAAAACTGGCAGAACTGAAAATAGAATGAGATAGTTCAAAAATAACTGGAGATTTTCACTTTCAATTAATGGATAGGACAACTAGACAGATCAACAAGATATAGAAGACTTGAACAACACTATAAACCAACTACACCTAACAGACATACGCAGAACATTTCACACAAAAACAGAAAAATACCCATTTTTTCTCAAGTGCACATGCAGCATTTCCCAAGACAGACCATCTGTTGCGCCCAAAGCAAGTATCAGTCAATTTTAAAAGACTGAAATCATCCAAAGCATCTTCTCTGACACACATGGAATGAAGCTATAAACCTGTAACAGAAAGAAAACTGGAAAGCACATAAAATATGTGGCAATTAAACACTCTTAAATAGCCAGTGGGTCAAAGAAGAGATCATATACACAGGTTCAATGCAATCCATACTAAAATCCCAAAGGTCTTTGCAGAAATGGAAAAAGCAACCCTCTACTCATGGAACTGCAAGAGGCTCCAAGTAGGCAAAACAATATTTTAAAAGAACAAAGCAGGAGGACTCACACAAAACCTATTGCAAAGCAATGGAAATTAAGATAGTGTGGTACTGGTGTAAGGATAGACATAGGCCAATGAAATGCAATTGAGAGGCAAGAAATAAAGCTTTATTCTATGGCCAACTGATTTTCAACACGGGTGCCAAGAACACTCAATGGGGAAAGAACAGCTCTTCAATGAACAGTTCTTAGATAACTGGATTTCTTCCTGCAAAAGAATGAAGTTGTACCTCACACAATATATCAAAAATTAACTCAAAACGCATCACACCAAAATGTGAGAGCTGAAACTTTAAAACTCTTACCAAAAAAAAAAGGGGGAGGGATAGATAAACATTCATGACCTCAGATTTGGGCACTGGATTCTTAGATGTGGCACCAATAGCATAAGCAACCAAAGAATACACAAACTGGACTTAAAATTAAAAACATTTGCATGTCAAAAGACATTATCAAGAAAGTGAAAAGACAACCTAGAGAATGGGATACAATACGTTGCAAATCTTTTATCTGATAGGTTTCAGTATCTAGAATATATAAAGAACTTTTGCAGCACAACAGAAAGAAAACTCAAATAAAAAAAGGGCAAAGGACTTGAATAGACATTTCTCCAAAGCAGTTATATTGATACATATGGCCAGCAAGGTCTTGGAAATACAAATCAAAATCACAGTTGAGGTTAATTATACCTCAGTAAAGCCTGAAGAGAAAAAAATTAATTAAAAAAATCACAGTGAAATATTATTTCACATCAACTTAATCATACTAAAAAAAAAAAAAAAACAGGAACATAAGTAGGAAATAAGGTGATTTTTGGTATGAATGTGGAGAAACTGGAAACTTCTGCTGGTGGGAATGTAAAGTGGTTCAGCCATTGTGGAAGAGACTGACAGTGTGATACACTATCACGTATGTACATATACACATACAATGGAATGTTATTCAGTCATAGAAACAGTCATACATGCTACATGGTGGATGACCCTCAGAAAACAGTATACTAAATAAAAGAAGTCAGACACAGAAGGCCCACATGTTGTAATGATCCATGTTATAAGATGTCCAGACAGAAAACAGTTGGTGTTTTCCAGAAACTGCGTACAGAGGGGGAAAGGGAGTGGCTAAATACTGAATAAGCAACTTTCTTTGGGGGTGATGAAAATGTTTTGAAGCTTGATATAGGTGGCAGTTTCACAAGCTTGTGAATTACTGTCAGTGAATTACAATTTAAGATGGTCAATTTTATGTTATGTAAATGTCAGCTCAATTAAAAAAAAAAAACTAAAGAGCTCAGAACATACTATGGCCTTTAGTTAATAATGTATCAATTTGGTTCATTAATTACAATGAATGTGAGACTTCCCTAGGGATCCAGTGGCTGAGATTCTGCACTCCCAATGCAGGGGGCCCAGATTTGATCCCTGGATTGGAGAAGGAAATGGAAACCCACCCCAGTGTTCTTGCCTGGAGAATCCCAGGGACAGGGGAGCCTGGTGGGCTGCCGTCTATGGGGTTGCACAGAGTCGGACACGACTGAAATGACTTAGCAGCAGCAGCAGCAGGGAATAAGATGCCACAGGCCACAAATGAGACCTGGTGTAGCAAAATACATAAAAATATATTAAGCACAACATGTATCAAAATGGTGTAAGATATTGGCAATACAGCAGACTGGGTACATGCTTTATGGGACCTCCCTGTACTGTCTTAACATTTCTAGGTATCTAAAACTAACCAACAATAAGCATTTACTTGAAAAAAAAAAAAAGCTTTCTTCCCAGGTAAGTTACATTTTTACACGTATAAGTTATATATAAAAAATAACACCTACATCCAAACTGAAGATGTTTTTACTGCTTTCCATATAAAAACCTAAAGTCTTCCCAAAGCTTAAAAACATCACCTGAAACCTTGATAATAAGCAAGATTCCCTTCAGTCAATGTTCACCTTGAAAGAAAAGCATAATCTCAATATGGATGAGTATAGGATAAATCATGTCTTATAGGATAAATTCATAGATATTAAAACCTATTTTCCCAACAGCTTAGAGATGGAAGCAACCTAAATGTCCACTGACAAATGAATGGACAAAGGAAATGTGATATTTTCTTATTATTCAGCCTTAAAAAAGGCAATTCTGTCATATGCTATAACGTGGATGAACATTAAGGACATTATTCCAAGTGAAATAAGTCACAAAAAGATAAATACTACATGATTCCACTTATATGAGGTATCTAAAGAGTTTCAAAACCCTTAAAACAGAAGCAGAATGGTGGTTGTCAGGATCCAGAATGGAGAAAATGGGAGCTGGATGGATAGTTTCAGTTTCACAAGATAAAAAAGTTCTTGAGTTCTATTATGACACTGTTCATATAGTTAATACTTTAAAATGGTTAAGTTGGTAAATTTTTTGTTTTTTCCTTTTTGCCACAAAAGTGAGAAAAGAAAAAAGGAATGTAAGAAAGCACTGTGGCAGATTATTAACATTGTTAAAATATTCACTGCCCCTCCCTCCTATCAGCCCCATGGAGGCCAACTTGGCCATATGGCTTTGCTTTGACCAATAAAACATGAATGGAAATTACATGTGTGACCTCTGAGCAAAAGGTTTACAAGCCATCACAAGGTTCTACCATCTCTCTGCTCCACCTTAAGACTCACATGTCCCAGGTAGGGAACATTCCCTTCTAGGTCCCAGAATGAACAGTATAAAGAGCACCCTCACAAGATGCATAATACAAGCTTTGCATAGGTTGAGTTTGAGATTTTAAGGTTGTATTCTGCAGCATGGTTTAGCCTAAGCTAACTGACTCAGGTATATTGTTAATATATAATTTGTTGATGGGATAAAGATCTCATCCATTCTCCACAATAACTGTAAAAATTGTTGCTGGTTATGGTATCATGGGGCTTCCCTGATAGCTCAGCTGGTAAAGAATCTGCCTGCAATGTGGGAGACCTGGGTTCAATCCCTGGGTTGGGAAGACTCCCTGGAGAAGGGAATGGCTACCCACTCCAGAATTCTAGCCTGGAGAATTCCATGGACTATAGTCTATGGGGTCTCAAAGAGTCAGACATGACTGACCAACCTTCACTTCACTTCATGGTATCATAAATAATTGTTTTAAATATTGTTTTAAGTGCAAAATAAACACACCATCTATGATCCATTAAAAATCACAGGTGATTGGTTCTGTTAAGAAAGAAATGGACATGAAATAAGGTTAATTCAAAACTTTAGTGATTCAGCTCTGCCACAGCAAAAAGGATCATTTCCCTACTATTTTTTAAATACATAAAATATACTATTCACTGTATTACAATTTGAAATAACTGATTTAGTATCAAATAACTAAACTATTTAATATCAAAATTTTAAGATTACCCATTATTATTTTGTTTCTGGTTAAAAAAAAATTAACAAGCATGTTTCACAGTGGGGGAACATTTTTTGTTTAAGTTAACTATTTATTTGGCTGCTTCCCAGTAACTCTAAGATCTTGTCTCAGCTATAAACCACATGTTCATTTTCCAAATGAGAAATAGAGCTGAAAAATGCAACATAATCCAACATCTCAGTGATATGCAGGTAAAGCTTCACTAAGTGTATTCTTTTAGCTAAGAAAATTAAGCAAGGCAAGTAATCATCTGATACCCTAAATAAATGAAAAAAAAAAAGCATATTTTAACCGTATATACAAAAATGTCACTCTAAGAAAACTTTTCATTTCAGCCTTAGCAATTAAAAACAAAAGCATGTTTCTATGTACATTTTGACAATAATGAAATGTTAACTCATCAGTGACTAAGTATACTTGTAGTTTAAGAGACAAACCTTGTCAAGACTGCTTGATGATCTGCAAAAATAATAATAATAAATATAGAATTAGAAACTCTAACATATCTTATTGCTGCTGCTGCTGCTGCTGCTGCTAAGTCACTTCAGTCGTGTCTGACTCTGTGTGACCCGATAGACGGCAGCCCAACAGGCTCCGCTGTCCCTGGGATTCTCCAAGCAAGAACACTGGAGTGGGTTGCCATTTCCTTCTCTAATGCATGAAAGTGAAAAGTGAAAGTGAAGTCGCTCAGTAGCATCCGACTCCTAGCGACCCTATGGACTGCAGCCCATCAGGCTCCTCCGTCCATGGGATTTTCCAGACAAGTGTACTGGAGTGGGGTGCCATTGCCTTCTCCGAAAAATGTTTGCACATCTCAGCAATTTTAATTTTTAAAACAATCCCAATACCACCAGAAGGTAGTGATTTTAAAATGTTTTCTAAAATATGTCACAATAAATGTTTTATTTTCAAACATCAATAACTTTAAAAAGTTATTTAATAAAGTTTGAGTTATTTCTCAAGACACTTAGAATAATATACACAACTTTAGAAAAAGTTATATTTAAACTTGATGTTCACATGATTACTAAAAAAACTAAAAGTTCTTGACACATTTTTACAAAGCAAAATTCGAATAAAGTATACAAACAACCTAGAAGGAAAAGAAAAAAGTATATAAACAACCTGGAAGGAAAAGAAAAACAGTTTTTGGTGAAAGAGGTGTACACCTTCTTCTTTTTATGAGAAAATGTAAATAGATCTTATTTCCCTTTTCCAATTCAGATTTGATCCAAATTTCCTGTGGCTCACATATCTGCTTCCTAACGCTATCTGTTACTTTGACTTATCTTGACAACTTTACAAGTCTTAATTTGTATCTATCTATTGTGGAAAATTCTGAAAGAGATGGGAATACCAGACCAGCTGACCTGCCTCTTGAGAAACCTATATGCAGATCAGGAAGCAACAGTTAGAACTGGACATGGAACAACAGACTGTTTCCAAATAGGAAAAGGAGTCTGTCAAGGCTGTATATTGTCACCCTGCTTATTTAACTTCTATGCAGAGTACATCATGAGAAACACTGGGCTGGAAGGAGCACAAGCTGGAATCAAGATTGCTGGGAAAAATATCAATAACCTCAGAAATGCAGATGACACCACCCTTATGGCAGGAAGTGAAGAGGAACTAAAAAGCCTCTTGATGAGAGTAAAAGTGGAGAGTGAAAAAGTTGGCTTAAAGCTCAACATTCAGAAAACTAAGATCATGGCATCTGGTCCCATCACTTCATGGGAAATAGCTGGGGAAACAGTGGAAAGAGTAAGAGACTTTATTTTGGGGGACTCCAAAATCACTGCAGATGGTGATTGCAGCCATGAAATTCAAAGACGCTTACTCCTTGGAAGGAAAGTTATGACCTACCTAGATAGCATATTAAAAAGCAGAGACATCGCCAACAAAGGTCCGTCTAGTCAAGGCTATGGTTTTTCCAGTGGACATGTATGGATGTGAGAGTTGGACTGTGAAGAAAGCTGAGTGCAGAAGAATTGATGGTTTTGAACTGTGGTGTTGGAGAAGACTCTTGAGAGTCCTTTGGACTGCAAGGAGATCCAACCAATCTATCCTAAAGGAGATCAGTCCTGGGTGTTCATTGGAAGGACTGATGCTGAAGCTGAAGCTCCAGTACTTTGGCCACCTCATGCGAAGAGTTGACTCACTGGAAAAGACTCTGATGCTGGGAGGGATTGGGGGCAGGAGAAGAAGGGGACGACAGAGGATGGGATGGCTGGATGGCATCACTGACTCGATGGACATGAGTCTGGGTAAACTCCGGGAGATGGTGATAGACAGGGAGGCCTGGTGTACTGCGATTCATGAGGTCGAACAGTTGGGACACAACTGAGCGACTGAAGTGAACTGACTGACTGACTGCATGAATTTTCATAAAGCACCTCAATTGAGATACCATTCTGAATAGTGTATTTTATAAGTCTACTTGCATCTTCTTTTTTGGGGGGGTGCACTGGGTGTTCGTTGCTGCATGCAGGCTTTGTCTAGTTGCAATAAGAAGGGGCTGCTCTCTAGTTGCGGTGCATGGGCTTCTTATTACACTGGTTTCTCCTGTTGCAGAGCACAGGCTCTTGTAGAGGATGCAGGCTTCAGTGTTGTGGTGCATGGGCTTAGTTTCCCTGCTGCATGTGGAATCTTCCTGGACTAGGGACTGATCCCAAGTTTCCTGCACTGGCAGGCGAGTTCTTAACCACTGGACCACCAAGAAAGTCCATTTTTCCTTTTCCTTTTTTGGACAAGCCATCAAGCATACAGGATCTTAGTTCCCCCACCAGGAGTTGACCAGGGATCAAACCCATGCTCCCTACAGTGGAAGCACAGAGTCCTAACCACTGGACTACCAGGAAATTTCCTACTTGAATCTTAATATTAAAGGAAAAAAAAAAAACAAAAAACCCTAAAATTAACTCACAGAAGCAGTATCATGTAGGGATTAAGAGTAAAAGCTCTAAAAGGTTCCAATCAGTTCTGCTGGTTTATCATACGATGTTAACTCAACTTTGGCGACTTCTCTAATTCCTTTTTCATCAGATAAACAAGGAAAATTGATTAAAAAATTCAAAACAATCAACACAAAGTCTGGTGGTTTGCTCTACAAGGCAATGAATAATAAATAGTGGCTACTGTATTGATGAAACATGTTAATACGATGTTATGTTTTAATACAGTGGTGATCAAAACTACTGGCTACTACAAGACTATGGGCTACTACAAGGCTAAGTACAGTCTAGTTGTTTAAAATGATCTGTGATAGAAAGGTGAAACAGGATGAGTAGCTGGCAGGTCTTGAAGGGTAAATCTGGGGATGTGCAGAGAAGTCAAACTACACAGGTCCCACAGTGGAAAAATAACTTCATGAATGCAATATGAGTAAAGGGCACAAGCTATCGAGGCTTGGAATATCCTTTGGCAGAGGAATATTAGACCTGCTCCCTTCCCTCCCAGAATTCTACAACCTGGGGAGAGACAGTGCTAATATATAACTGTATCCCAAAAGTGCTAAACAATCTTGTGATGAGCGGCCAAAATAAGCTGGCAGAAGATGGATATTTTCCCCACAGGCAGGGGAGGCAAAAATTGGGCAGCAACAAACAAAAAAGCAAGGACTGAGATGCTGAAGGGAGATACCTCCCTTCCCAGCAGTGATAACAAGTAGTGAATGAATACAAATGTTCTCAAACCCATAGCCGTTATTGCCTCTTACCCAAATACTGAGAGAAGGGGGCTGGGGGAGGGGGCCAGAGGGAAGCATGCTATTGGCACCAACTATATCTCAGACTTGTCTTCCATCTTCCCAAAAGGTAAGCAGATTCAGCCACTATGATTCACTCATGCATGTGGAGATAAAAGAACTATGAGTACTTTAGAAAAGCAAAACAAAAGAATTAGACTAAAACTAAAGAATGTACTGATCATAAATCAAACTAGGTAACTTCCTTAAAACAAAGTATATTCCAGACCTTCCCCCAGCAGGATGGAGACGCTAAATGAATGAATTTTTTGGAGCTGTATTTGGATTCTTCACTGATAAAAGGATCAACTTGTCTAACAATTTATGAAACAGTTACAGTATGAAGGACTGTGAGGAGGGAAAAAAGTAACATGTATAAGAGCTTTTTACATGCTTTTCATTAACTTGTACTATATTTTACCTCTGATAAATAGACAAAGTAAAAATAAAATTCAAACTCATGCATTATTAAGAACTTTTTAAAAAAGATTTATGTGAAGATAAAACTGTTTGGGGCCAAAAATCCAAACCAAACAAACAAACAAAAAAACTCCATACCTATAGAATTTCATTTATCTACGATAACATCAACCTCCTTGGATAATCCAAAATTAGACTGTTATAATCAGGAATAAAATAATAGATGCAAAATCTTCTACAAGTAAATTATGCATATATGTCTTTATGTTGCTTAACTATATAACCTACTATATGTTTTTTTCAAGTGCTAAACATCTAAATATATTAATATGGAAAATACCTAGGATGCCCAGCCAGCTTATTAAGGGCTATTTAGAGACAGCACACTGTAATCGCTCACTTCACAAATTCAGCACTAATATAAATATTTCTACTACTTCTTTCAAATTTTTACTGAAGTATAGCTTTAAGAGTTGAAGTGTGTCAAGACATATAGCTGTATAATTACCATTCTTTAATAACAATGCAATTAGTAACAAAGTGTACCAATTTCCTCAGGGCTCAACAAAGAGTTTCAATATCTTTGCTATTGTGTGTAAAATGATGACCAACTTGTTTCAATTTATACAGTATTTGCCAATATAGATGTACTTATCCACAAGGTGATTTATCTTTAACAAACTGCTTATCTTATATAGCCACTTAACTAATAGAACTTGAATGCTAAACTTGTATCAGCACTACTCATTACACAAGTACTTTTCTGTTATTGTTTAGTAGCTAACTCGTGTCCGACTCTACTGTGACCCCATGGACTGAACCCCCCAGGCTCCGCTCTTCATGGGATTTCCCAGGCAACAATTCTGAAGTGTGTTGCCATCTCCTCCAGGGGGTCTTCCTCCCAGGGATGGAACCGGCGACTCCTGCGTTAGCAGGCGGATTCTTTACCACTGAGCCACCATGGAAGCCCTGCTTCAGAACTTGGAGCCACAAAAACGCGTCTATCCTATCAGCATGCCTGCTACCTAGCTGTGTACCTTGGGGGGCTCCCTTCACCAATACCTCTAAGTATGAATTGCCTGATCCGTAAATTGTAGGCTTGAATCCTTCCCGGCTCTAAAACAGACTGAGTCTCCAAGCAATTTGAAGTCGGTGACAACAGCGTCCGATTCCACTCTGTGCTCTCAGAACCTAGCAAAGTTGTACGCTTACTTAGTACAACTGGGAGCTGAGTAAGATTCCCCTAAGTCCCTTCTTGTTCTTCGGCCGTCTCTGCAAGGCATCTTTAGCAGGGTCGTGGTGTCTGCAGTGATGAAGCAGAAACGGCGCAACCTCTCCCTTCCTGCACCCAGAGGAACAGCTGAAGGCCTGCAGCCCCTTCTCGCCCTCTCCCGCCAGAGAGGACTCGGCGGTGGGCCGAACGGCTGACAAAGCCGGCTGACCATTCGGGTCTGTGACCCCCAGGCCGCGTTCCCGCCCACTGCACCTGCTGGCCAGCGGCTTCTGTTCCGCTGGGCCTCCCCAATCCCCTACCGAAGTCACATGACTGAAGTCCAGTCCCGCCCCCGAGTCAGGGGGCCAGATTTTTGGCGCGCGGCAGTGACGTCACCGTCCTGTCACCCGCCACCGCCCGCCCCCGCCGCAGCCAAAGAGACCTCGCGTTTTTAACTCGGCCCCGCCCCGCCCGCCGAGTCCGCGGGCGCTGCTGGCCCGGCTGCGCCGTTAACGGGCCTCGACTGCCCCGCGCCCCGCCCGCCCGCGCCACTTACCTTGAGGTGGCCGCTGTCAGGGCTGCTCGCCTCCTCCTCGTCTTCACCTCCCGAGGCGGCGGCGGCCGAGACGGTGGGCGGCGGCGCGCCCCGTCCGCGAAGCCCCAGGTGCTCGGCGGTGGCGGCGGCGGCAGGCAAGGCAGCTGAGGCTGCGCCCCCGGAGGCTCCGGGGCTGAGCGTCACGTTGTGCGCGTTCTCGCCCCAGCGCCACGGGTACACCATGAAGTCGCTGAAGCCAGGGCTGGTGGGGATGAGCGGTGGCGGCGGCTCTGGCTCCCCTCCGCCGCCGCATGTGGGCTTGATCGGGGTCGTCCTGATGACCGACACCAGCACCCGCTTCGGGGAGTCCTGGCAGAAGATGACGGGCGGCGGCTGAGGGGCGTTGTCCGCCATCTGCGCCTCCACACCCCGGATCATTGCCTGGCCCGGATCCGCAGCTCCGGCGGCCGTGGGCCGCACTCCCCGAGCCCGGGTCTGGTCCTTGCTCCGCTCGCCGGCGCTGCTCCGAGTTGCTGGCTCTCAGTCTTGCCGGCTCTCAGTCCCGCCGGCTCATGGCAGGCGGACGTTTCCTGGAACTCTCCTGCGCTGCGGCCAGTGAAGGAACAGAACGGCTCGGCCGGACCAGACGGTCAGGGCTGGACCCCCAACCCTTGGGTCAAACCCGCTCTCCGCTGTTTGTACTCTCCAATGCAGGCTGCAGCTGCGGGAAGCAGGGACGGCTTGCCTTTGCGATGACAGGGAAGCTGGAAGCGCGGCGCCGAGCCCCCGAAAATAACAACCTGCCGCCGGGGTCCCTACTCCTGTTTTTCCCGCGTTACATTTCGCGCCTGGGCGGAACCAATCACCGCAAGGCCCCTGCCCGCTGGCCGCAGCGGCGAGTGACAGGACGCGCGAGCCAATGGCCGGGCCTGGACTTCTTTCTAGCCAGACCGGGGCGGAGCCGGACCTGCGCGCGGGTCCTTTCTGCCATGCCATTGGCCGCCGCTCTTGTATTTTTTTTTTTCTTCCAGAGGAGCCAACAGTGTTCGAAACTCCAGGGGAGCGCGCGACGTCGGCACTCACCCAGACACACCCTCCGGGAGCCCCGCCCCTGCTGTCCCTCTGCGCGGGTTGTCGAGGTTGGCGACGAGTGGGGGTGACGGGCAGGGGCAAGCGACAAGAGGGTTGCTGATTGGAGAGGTATCGGTGACGGGGCGGGCTAGGGGCGGTCGTTGGCCGGCGGGGGCTGGCGTCTGCCCACCCCACCCGCCTGTGGCTGTTGGGCTGTAGTTCCCGCGCGGCTGCAAATTTAAAGGGCTGGGGCCCGCGCCGCCCTCCCGGTCCTTAGCTCCCGCCACCCACTCAAGAAGGACCGAGGCCTTCCTACTGTAGTTTCTAGTAGACACCAAGTGCGTAGTTTCTTAATGATTCCCGTCTGCCCAGCTGTTGGACTCGCTGTGAGTGGACCCAATCCGCGCCCCTGACTCGCCGCAAGACTGAGATGGGCATCAGTCCTAGCCTTCGCCTCCTCGGGCGTCGGTTTCCCATCTGTGCTAAGTAGGATAGTTAAGGAAGTCAATCTCTGAGTTCCCTGTGTGCTGCTCGCGCCTCGGAGAGACAAGAACGCAGGCGAGTGTCCATTCTCACACTCGGGACGGATGCCCCAAAGACACCAGAGGACTCCCCTCCCTCCTGCCGCGGATCCAAACCCAGTCTAGGGCCGCCCCTTCATCCCCCATCTGGAAGGGTGTGGAGCTGTGGATGCCCCGGAGGGTTCCGGTCATTCCAGACCCCACTCGGCACCCAAGGGATCTTGATTGACAGAAATCAAAAGTCTGACAGTCAACATCCGCCCCCACCCCACCCCTGTCAGGAGCACTTTGGTGCTCAGAAAGGGATGGGGCAAAATGGAATGTCCAGGCTCGTATTCACTAGAATGTGAAAGAAGTGACTCTTGTTTTGTTCTTTGCTGTATTGCCAGGGCCAAGCCTGACTTGTTTTAGACTTTCAATAAATATTTGTTGAATAAATGATTCCCTTGTAGCTCAGTCGGTAAAGACTCTGCCTACAGTGCAGGAGACCCGGGTTCGATCCCTGGGTTGGGAAGATCCCCTGGAGGAGGAAATGGCAACCCACTCCAGTATCCTTGCCTGGAAAATCTCATGGACAGAGGAGCCTGGTGTCTGCAGTCCATGGGGTCGCAAAGAGTCAGGCACGACTGAGCGACTAACACTAATTAGAACAGGACTGCATAATAGATAGCTGAGTATTCTCTCCCTCTCTGCCCCCCACCCCCAATACACACACAGACATCTGTCCCATAAGTGTTTAAAAACAAGTACAACTTTTATAAACAACTAAGATACATTTTAAAGTGATTTTTTAAAAAAATATGGAATAGTGTGATTTTTTTTTCACATATTTTAAAAGGTGAGGGGAAATGTATACACTTTAGCTTTTAAATATACAAAGTACCTCTAGCAAGGTACACAAGAAACTGATACATTAGTTGACCCCAAGGAGGGGAATTGTGTAACTGGGAAACAGAAATGGAAAGATTTCAGAAGATACAACATATAATTTTGTATCTTCTGAAATTTGAAGCAAGTGAAAATATCTTTTCAGTAAAAAAATAGTATGTATGTACCATTTCCTGGAGGCTTACTGTATTAATAGCATGTATCTACTGATAAGGTGGATGAATGCTTCTCTCACGTTCTACTATTCTCAACAATTCTGTGAGGTAGGCATTACTATTCCCACTTTATAGATGAGGAAATTTGAGGCTCATCCAAATTCACCTAACTTGATAAAAATACCTTGTAAGGATGGCTCTGAAAACCGCCTATGGTTTATACTCCCTTAGCATCTGCTGAACAAAAGGAAGTGGCTGAAAACTGTGGGTCTCATATTTCTGAGATTGTCCCCACCCCCCGCCACATTTCCTTTTTTAAAAGACTTATTCTTTGGTTATGCTGGGTCTTTGTTGCTGCGTGTAGGCTTTCACTAGTTGAAGTGAGTGGGCTCTAGAGCACAGACTCAGCAGTTGGTGCAGGGGCTTAGTTGCCCCAAGGCATATGGGATCTTCCTGAGTCAGGGATCCAACCAGTATCCCCTGCATTGGTAGGCAGATTCCTAACCACTGAACCACCAGGGAAGCCCCCCTGCCACACACACACACATTTATGAGACCTATTTCTCAAGTCTAAAACCTTTAGGTTTTCTTTAGAGATTAAAACCAACTTGACATTTTAATAAATAGGTGATATGGAAAGATGAAAGTTTATCTCTCATTTTACTTAATAAACACTCATTTTGTTTTTACAATTTTATGCCAAATGACTGTACCAGATACTTCAGAATCCATCGTAAGGAAAATATAATTCATCTATTTTATACTTGAAAAACAGTGAAAAGTAAAAAGTGATATATCCAACTTGGACTCAAATTACCGGTTGAGCAAGATCCAGCAGATTAAGGACCAGCCAATAGTTACTGTTTAACAAGGCCCAGAGTGTGAGATGAGTCATTCAGAACCAAGACACTAACTTTCTGCTTCTAAAAATTATTCTTCATCAACAGTAACCTGGCAACTCCACTTGCTCTCTGCCACAAGAGAATGAAAAGCATGCCAGGAATTTGTGAACTGGGCAGAGGGTGATTCCAGGAGCAGAGCTGAGGACATGCAAGATCTGCTTGTTTGGCTCCATTTCCCTGCAACTAGGAAGCTTTCTGAAGTGTGCAGATCATATTTCTGATGTCTTTGTTTTGCCCTAGTCAAAGTGTAAATACTAAAATTGAGAATACAGAGACTCAGAGTACTAAAATTCATCCAAGGATACTTGCTGTATTATTACAGTAGTCTTTCCAATTGTTTAAAATGTAGACCTCTTCTGGTAAAGATATATACCTCAAACACTCTTTTTAAAATATGCTTAATGGTTTCAAGATAAAATCTGAGTAAAACAAAGCAAGGATTTTTTTTTTTTTCACTTTGAAAAACAGTATCAACAAGAGCATTTGGAGCTGCTTGACTGCTACAATATCTTCCTATGTGAGAGGCTGAACATAACATAGATCCTGTTAAGTGATTTGTCTTCACAGCTAAAAGTGCATATAAAACAGCTGTGCAAATAAATGTAGATGAAATGGGATAAAAATGCCTGATCACTTGTTTTGACATAAACAGGAAAATATTTTACTGTAAAAATTCTCCAAAATAATTTTCTCAGTGTTCTAGTTGGCAACAAACTCAAATTTGAGTTCCACAAAGTCCTCTTAAAATGAATGAAACCTCGGAGGAAATGATTCCCTGCAATATATCAGTGGGGTTTTTAAGCTCTAACAACAGGAGATTATCTACATAGACCATATCTACATATCTTTCTTCAAAAGAGCTTTCCCCAAAATATTTTCCAAAAGGATTGTGCATGAGAGTTTCATTAAGTTAAGAGAAAAAGGAAACATTTTAAACATCTATTTACCTATTTACTGTCACAAATGCCCAGATATATCATTGTGATGATATTGCTAATTTTCTTAGAAATAGCTCTTTTGGTTTTAAATAACTCTGGTTACAAGTAAGAGTAACATCAGACCAGGTTAGAAAACAAAGAATTATTAAAAGGAAACAGGGGTGTCAAATGGAGTCCAAAGTCAGGATTGGAACCTGAAACGTCATCTGAACCTGCTGGGGATACATGGTTTCCAGCCTCAGTTCCTGGCTCTATGGATGTGCTTCATTCTTTCCTCTCTGTAGACATACTTCTTTGCTTTTCCACATATGTTGCTAAATATACAGAACTATACACCAGCCTCTTGAGTTGTTTATGCCGTGTTCAAGTCACCAGAAGAAACAGATAGGCATTTACAAATCTCAACTTAAGATTATTAAGAGGTAGAATGTGATTGTCCAGTTTGAGTCAGGTCGTTCAATCAGCAGGCACAATCCAGTAGTAAAGATGTGGTACGTGGATGCTTCCCAAGTTGCTTCAGTTGTGTCCAACTCTTTGACCCCATAGACTGTGGCCCACCAGGCTCCCTGTCCATGAAGTTTTTCAGCCAGGAATTCTAGAGTGTGTCGCCATTTCCCACTCCAGGAGATCTTCCCTACTCAGGGATTGAACTCATGTCTCTTGCATCCCCTGCACTGGCGGGTGGATTCTTTACCACTGCCCCAACTAACTTCTGTTATCGAAATTGAAGTTTTTTAGTTTGTTGTTTTTACAATCAGTGCTTTAATGACAATTAAATCTTTGTCTACATCCATGATAATAATCTCAGGTTATATTTTTCTATGTAAAATTGATAGGTTCAAAAGTTTACAAAATGTTTCTGATATGTATTAGAATATTATTTCCACAGTTTATTGTGATCCACACAATCAAAGGCTTTGGCATAGTCAATAAAGCAGAAATAGATGTTTTTCTGGAACTCTCTTGCTTTTTCCATGATCCAGCAAATGTTGGCAATTTGATCTCTGGTTCCTCTGCCTTTTCTAAAACCAGCTTGAACATCAGGAAGTTCACGGTTCATGTATTGCTGAAGCCTGGCTTGGAGAATTTTGAGCATTACTTTACTAGCATGTGAGATGAGTGCAACTGTGCAGTAGTTTGAGAATTCTTTGGCATTGACTTTCTTTGGGATTGGAATGAAAACTTACTTTTCCAGTCCTGTGGCCACTGCTGAGTTTTCCAAATTTGCTGGCATATTGAGTGCAGCACTTTCACAGCATCGTCTTTCAGGATTTGAAATAGCTCAACTGGAATTCCGTCACTTCCACTAGCTTTGTTCATAGTGATGCTTTCTAAGGCCCACTTGACTTCACATTCCAGGATGTCTGGCTCTAGATTAGTGATCACACCATCATGATTATCTGGGTCGTGAAGATCTTTATTGTACAGTTCTTCTGTGTATTGTTGCCACCTCTTCTTAATATCTTCTGCTTCTGTTAGGTCCATACCATTTCTGTCTTTTATTGAGCCCATCTTTGCATGAAATGTTCCCTTCAGTTCAGTTCAGTTCGGTCGCTCAGTCGTGTCCGACTCTTTGCGACCCCATGAATCACAGCACGCCAGGCCTCCCTGTCCATAACCATCTCCCGGAGTTTACTCAGACTCACGTCCATCGAGTCCTTGATGCCATCCAGCCATCTCATCCTCGGTCGTCTCCTCCTCCTGCCCTCAATCCCTCCCAGCATCAGAGTCTTTTCCAATGAGTCAACTCTTCGCATGAGGTGGCCAAAGTATTGGAGCTGCTTGGTATCTCTAATTTTCTTGAAGAGATCTCTAGTCTTTCCCATTCTGGACATGAACAACAGACTGGTTCCAAATAGGAAAAGGAGTATGTCAAGGCTGTATATTGTCACCCTGCTTATTTAACTTATATGCAGAGTACATCATGAGAAACGCTGGACTGGAAGAAACACAAGCTGGAATCAAGACTGCCGGGAGAAATATCAATAACCCCAGATATGCAGATGACACCACCCTTATGGCAGAAAGTGAAGAGGAACTAAAAAGCCTCTTGAAAGTGAAAGAGGAGAGTGAAAAAGTTGGTTAAAGCTCAACATTCAGAAAACGAAGATCATGGCATCTGGTCCCATCACTTCATGGGAAATAGATGGGGAAACAGTGGAAACAGTGTCAGACTTTATTTTGGGGGGCTCCAAAATCACTGCAGATGGTGACTGTAGCCATGAAATTAAAAGACGCTTACTCCTTGGAAGAAAAGTTATGACCAACCTTGATAGCATATTCAAAAGCAGAGACATTAACGTTGCCGACTAAGGTCCGTCTAGTCAAGGCTATGGTTTTTCCTGTGGTTATGTATGGATGTGAGAGTTGGACTGTGAAGAAGGCAGAGTGCCGAAGAATTGATGCTTTTGAACTGTGGTTTTGGAGAAGACTCTTGAGAGTCCCTTGGACTGCAAAGAGATCCAACCAGTCCATTCTGAAGGAGATCAACCCTGGGATTTCTTTGTAAGGAATGATGCTAAAGCTGAAACTCCAGTACTTTGGCCACCTCATGTGAAGAGTTGACTCATTGGAAAAGACTCTGATGCTGGGAGGTATTGGGGGCAGGAGGAGAAGGGGACGACAGAGGATGAGATGGCTGGATGGCATCACTGACTTGATGGACGTGAGTCTGAGTGAACTCCGGGAGTTGGTGATGGACAGGTAGGACTGGGGTGCTATGATTCATGGGGTCGCAAAGAGTCAGACACAACTGAGCGACTGAACTGAACTGAGCTGAGAATATTATTTAATCTTATAAATCCCATTTGAAACATCAATAACTGCAGGTATATCAGATAATCTCAGACATTTCTGCCACTCTAATGGCAGAAAGTGAAGAGTAACTAAAGAGCCTCTTGATGACGGTGAAGAAGGAAAGTGAAAGAGCTGGCTTAAAGCTGAATATTAAAAAAAAAAACTTAAAATCATGGCATCCAGGCCCATTACTGCATGGCAAATAGAAGGGGAAAAGGTGGAAGTACTGACAGATTCCAACAGCACAAGAGAAGACTGTACATATGGACATCACCAGATGGTCAGTACAGAGATCAGATTGATTAGATGCTTTGCAGCCAAAGATGGAGAAGTTCTATACAGTCAGCAAAAACAAGATGAGGAGCTGACTGTGGCTCAGATTATGAACTCCTTATTGCCAAATTCAGACTTAAATTGAAGAAAGTAGGGAAAACCTAGACCATTCAGGTATGACCTAAATCAAATCCCTTATGGTTATACAGTGGAAGTGACAAATAGATTCAAGGGATTAGATTGAGTGCCTGAAGAACTATGGACAGAGGTTTGTGACATTGTACAGGAGACAGGGATCAAGACCATCCCAAGAAAAAGAAATGCTAAAAGGCAAAATGGTTGAGGAGGCCTTACAAATAGCTGTGAAAAGAAGAGAAGCTAAAGGCAAAGGAGAAAAGGTAAGATATACCCATCTGAATGCAGAGTTTCAAAGAAGAGCAAGGAGCGATAAGGAAGCCTTCCTCAATGATCAATGCAAAGAAATAGAGGAAAACAATAGAATGGGAAAGACTAGAGATCTCTTCAAGAAAATTAGAGATACCAAGGGAAAATTTCATGCAAAGATGGGCTCGAGAAAGGACAGAAATGGTAAGGACCTAACAATAGCAGAAGATATTAAGAAGAGGAGGCAAGAATACACAGAAGAACCATACAAAAAAGATCTTCATGACCCAGATAATCATGATGGTGAGATCACTCACCTAGAACCAGACATCCTGGAATGTGAAGTCAAGTGGGCCTTAGGAAGCATCACTATGAACAAAGCTAGTGGAGGTGATGGAATTCCAGTTGAGCTATTTCAAATCGTGAAAGATGATGCTGTGAAAGTGCTGCATTCAATATGCCAGCAAATTTGAAAAACTCAGCAGTGGCCACAGGACTGGAAAAGTAAGTTTTCATTCCAATTCCAAAGAAAGGCAATGCCAAAGAATGCTCAAACTACCACACAATTGCACTTATTTCACAGGCTAGTAAAGTAATGCTCAAAATTCTCCAAGCCAGGCTTCAGTGGTACATGAACCATGAACTTCCAGCTGTTTGTTTAAGCTGGTTTTAGAAAAGGCAGAGGAACCAGAGGTCAAATTGCCAACATCTGTTGGATCATCAAAAAAGCAAGAGAGTTCCAGAAAAACATCTGCGTTATCGACTACACCGAAGCCTTTGACTCTGTAGGTCACAACAAACTGTGGGAAATTCTTAAAGACATGGGAATAGCAGATCACCTTACCTGCCTCCTGAAAAATCTGTATGCAGGTCAAGGAGCAACAGTTAGAATTGAAAATGGAACAACAGACTGGTTCCAAATCAGGAAAGGAGTCTGTCAAGGCTGTATATTGTCACACTGCTTATTTAACTTATATGCAAAGTATATCATGCAAAATGCTGGGTGGGATGAAGCACAGCTGGCATCAAGATTGCCGGGAGAAATATCAATAACCTCAGATATGCAGATAACACCATCCTTATGGCACAAAATGAAGAACTAAAGAACCTCTTGATGAAAGTGAAAGAAAAGAGTGAAAAAATTGGCTTAAAACTCAACATTCAGAAAACTGTGTCCATGGCATCCAGTCCAATCACTTCATGGCAAACAGATGGAAAAACAATGGAACACTGGCGGACTTTATCTTTTTGGGCTCCCAAATCACTGCAAATGGTGACTGCAGCATAAAATTAAAAGATGCTTGCTCCTTGGAAGAAAAGCTATGCTTCCCTGGTAGCTCAGACGGTAAAGCATCTGCCTGCAGTGCGGGAGACCCGGGTTTGATCCCTGGGTTGGGAAGATCCCCTGGAGAAGGAAATGGCAACCCACTCCAGTACTCTTGCCTGGAAAATTCCATGGACTGAGAGGCTCCTCAGAGCCTGGTAGGCTACAATCCATGGGGTTGCAAAGAGTCGGACATGACTGAGTGACTTCACTAAGACCAACCTAGACAGCATATTAAAAAGCAGAGACCTAACTTTGTGAACAAAGTTTTGGATAGTCAAAGCTGTGGTTTTTCCAGTAGTCATGTATGGATGTGAGAGTTGGACTATAAAGAAAGCTCAGCACCAAAGAATTGATGCTTTTGAAATGTAATGTTGGAGAAGACTCTTGAGAGTCCCTTGGACTGCAAGGAGATCCAACCAGTCCATCCTAAAGGAAATCAGTGATGAATATTCATTGGAAGGACTGATGCTGAAGCTGAAACTCCAATACTTTGGCCACCTGATGCAAAGAACTCTCTCATTGGAAAAGACCTTGATGCTGGGAAAGATTGAAGGCAGGAGGAGAAGGGGATGACAGAGGATGAGATGGTTGGATGGCATCACCAACTTGATGGACATGAGTTTTAGTAGGCTCCAGGAGTTGGTGATGGACAGGGAAGCCAGGCATGCTCCAGTCCCTTGGGTTGCAAAGAGTCAGACATGACTGAGCGACTAAACTGAAGTGACAGATTTCCTCTTGGGCTCCAAAAATCACTTCAGACAGTGACTGCAGCCATGAAATCAGAAGACAATTGCTTCTTTAGCAGAAAAGTGTTGACAAACCTAGACATTGTGTAGAAAAGCAGAAACATTACTTTGCCAATAAAAGTCCAAATAGCCAAGGCTATAGTCTTCCCGGTGGTCATGTACGATTGTAAGAGTTGGACCATAAAGAAAACAGAATGCCAAAGAATAGATGCCTTCGAACCGTAGTTCTGGAGAATACCCCTGAAAGTCCCTTGGACAGCAAGGAGATCAAACCAGTCAATCTTAAGGGAGAGCAACCTTAAATACTCACTGGAAGGACTGATACTGAAGCTAAAGCTCCAGTATTTTGGTCATCTGATGCAAACAGCTGACTCATTGGAAAAGTCCCTGATCCTGAGAAAGATCAAGGGCAGAAGAAGAAGAAGGCATCAGAGGATGAGATGCTTGGATGGCATCACTGATGCAATTAACTTGGGCAAATTCTGGGAGATTGCGAGGCCTGGCATGCTGCAGTCCATGGGGTCACAAAGAGTCAGACATAACTGGGTGACTGAACAACACAACAATAATCCCATTTGATGGGCTTCCCTGGTGGCTCAGACGGTAAAGAGTCTGCCTGCCAATGTATGAGACATAAGAGACACAGGTTCAGTCCCTGGGTTGGGAAGATCTCCTGGAGAAGGGAATGGCAATCCACTCCAGTATTCTTGCCTGCGAATTCCATGGACAGAGGAGCCTGCCTGTATAGTCCATGGGGTTACAAAGAGTCAAACAAGACAGCATGCACACACTCATCCCATTTGATAAGTCCTGAATTCAGTGTACTTATATCTTGTTTATTTTTCATTTTCTCCAGTAGGTTTCAAATTGCAGAGCATATCATAGAGGTTAAATTAACATTTGCTAGTTGACCAGTTTTATAAGTTAATATGTGTAATGTGGTTGGGAAATATCACATTGAAGTATCAATATATGAAATTTGTTTAATACACATATAGGGATAACAATTGGTGATAACTTAAACTGACTATAAGTTAGAATTTGGTTCTTAGGAAAAGGACAGACTCTCAAAATAACTGTAGTTTTTGCATTTACCCAATTCATTTGATTTATCACAGGGAATAAAGTATCCAGTGTGCCGTATGGAATCATTATTACCCTGAAACATAGCAGGAAGCTCAATGTTCCTCCTTTCTGTATTCAGAATGACCCTATGGCACTAACTGACTACTTATTGTCCCCTTCTTTCTTCATAATAAAATGCCTATATTTTTGATACATCATCCTGTGTGCATGCGTTCTAAGTCATTTCAGTAGTGTCCGACTCTTTGTGACCCTGTGGACAGTAGCCTACCAGGCTCCTCTGTCCAGGAGATTCTCCAGACAAGAATACTGGAGTGGGTTGTCATGACCACCTCCAGGAGATCTTCCCAACCCAGGGATTGAACCCAGGTCTCCCACACTGCAGGCGGATTCCTTACCACTAGTGCCGCCTGGGAACCCTGGTACATCATCACACCTAGCTAAAATTCTACATTTACCATCCTCTCTTGAGATTGGGGCTTCCCTCATAGCTCAGCTGGTAAAGAATCCGCCTGCAATGCAGGAGACCCTGGTTCAATTCATGGTCAGGAAGATCCCTGGAGAAGGGATAGGCTATCCACTCCAGTATCCTTGGAGTTCTGTGGCTTAGCTGGTAAAGAATCTGCCTGCGATGCAGGAGACCTGGGTTTGATCCCAGCATTGAGAAGATCCCCTGGAGAAGGGAATGGCTACCCACTCCAGCCTTCTGACCTGGAGAATTCCATGAAAGTCCATGGGGTCGCAAAGAGTCAGACACAACTGAGCAACTTTCATACCACTTGAAACTAGATGTGGCCATTGTGAATTAACTATTAGGCAATGTTATTAGGGATGGAATTTCAGGAAGCTTCTTTAGTCTTTTCACCCTTCTTCCCTCTTCCAACCTGAATTGTGAATGTGATGTCTAGAGTTTAGCAGGCATTCTGAAAA
Organism: Capra hircus; assembly: GCF_001704415.2. NCBI lineage: Eukaryota > Metazoa > Chordata > Mammalia > Artiodactyla > Bovidae > Capra > Capra hircus. The sequence continues at coordinate 82,925,902 of NC_030815.1, forward strand.
ACTGAAGCTTAATGTAAGAATGATAAAGCAAAAAAGCAGAAGCAACAGCCTTGATTGATTCAACAGCCATACCTGCCAAGACAGCCCAGTTCTGGATATCTTTTACACGAGAGAGAAATGACTTCGGTTTTAAGTTATTCTTATTTCAGGAATATGTTACTAATGACCCAAAGCCATTCCTAATTGGTGGAATACCTATATCCAAGTTGGATTTCAATTGAAAGGCTCTAATGACATGCTGAAAGTGCTGCACTCAATATGCTAGCAAATTTGAAAAACTCAGCAGTGGCCACAGGACTGGAAAAGGTCAGTGTTCATTCCAATCCCAAAGAAAGGCAATGCCAAAGAATGCTCAAACTACCGCACAATTGCAGTCATCTCACATGCTAGCAAAATAATGCTTAAAATTCTCCAAGCCAGGCTTCAGCAATATGTGAACAATGAACTTGCAGATGTTCGAGCTGGTTTTAGAAAAGGCAGAGGAACCAGAGATCAAATTGCCAACATCTGCTGGATCATCAAAAAAGCAAGAGAGTTCCAGAAAAACATCTATTTCTGCTTTATTGACTATGCCAAAGCTTTGACTGTGTGGATCACGATAAACTGGAAAATTCTGAAAGAGATGGGAATACCAGACTACCTGGCCTGCCTCTTGAGAAACCTATATGCAGGTCAGGAAGCAACAGTTAGAACTGGGCATGGAACAACAGACTGGTTCCAAATAGGAAAAGGAGTACGTCAAGGCTGTATATTGTCACCCTGCTTATTTAACTTCTATGCAGAGTACATCATGAGAAACGCTGGGCTGGAAGAAGCACAAGCTGGAATCAAGATTGCCATGAGAAATATCAATGACTTCAGATATGCAGATGACACCACCCTTATGGCAGAAAGTGAAGAAGAACTAAAGAGCCACTTGATGAAAGTGAAAGAGGAGAGTGGAAAAAGTTGGCTTAAAGCTCAACATTCAGAAAACGAAGATCATGGCATCCGGTCCCATCACTTCATGGGAAATAGATGGGGAAACAGTGGAAACAGTGGCTGACTTTATTTTGGGGGGCTCCAAAATCACTGCAGATGGTGACTGCAGCCATGAAATTCAAAGATACTTACTCCTTGGAAGGAAAGTTATGACCAACCCAAACAGCATATAGTCCTGCGACCGGCACACTAAGCGCGAGCGGCTGCGACTGACGCACTAAGCGCGGGTGAGAGGAGCAACCCCATCTCCGAGGTCAGGGTAGAAACTGGGAGGACCCCATGCCCGAAGGGCGGTGGCCAAGAGGAGGCACCTCATGTCCGAGGTCAGGGGCAGCGGCCGAGAGTGGCAGGCTGCGACGGCGCAGGAACAGCCAAGAGGAGCTACCCTATGTCCCAGGTCAGGGGCGGCCGGGAGGAGCCACCCCGTGCCCGAGGCCAGGGGTGGCAGCCAGGAGGAGCAACCTCACGCCCAAGGAGCAGTGGCTGCGTGGGTGCAAGAGGGCCTAGAGGAACTATCCCACGTTGAAGGTCAGGAAGGGTGGTGGTGAGGAGATACCCTTCAACCAAGGTAAGGGGCAGCGGCTGCACTTTGCTGGAGCAGCTGTGAAGAGATACCCCACACCCAAGGTAAGAGAAACCCAAGTTAAGAAGGTAGGTGTTGCAAGAGGGCATCAGAGGGCAGACACACTGAAACCATACTCAAAGAAAACTAGTCAATCTAATCACACTAGGACCACAGCCTCGTCTAACTCAATGAAATTAAGCCGTGCCCATGGGGCCACCCAAGACAGGTGGGTCATGGTGGAGAGGTCTGACAGAATGTGGTCCACTGGAGAAGGGAATGGCAAACCACTTCAGTGTTCTTGCCTTGAGAACCCCATGAACAGTGTGAAAAGGCAAAATGATAGGATACTGAAAGAGGAACTCCCCATGTCAGTAGGTACCCAACACGCTACTGGAGATCACTGGAGAAATAACTCCAGAAAGAATGAAGGGATGGAACCAAAGCAAAAACAATACCCAGTTGTGGATGTGACTGGTGATAGAAGCAAGGTCCGATGCTGTAAAGAGCAATATTGCATAAGAACCTGGAATGTCAGGTCCATGAATCAAGGCAAATTGGAAGTGGTCAAACAAGAGATGGCAAGAGTGAACATCGACATTCTAGGAATCAGCGAACTAAAATGGACTGGAATGGGTGAATTTAACTCAGATGACCATTTTATCTACTACTAAGGGCAGGAATCCCTGAGAAGAAATGGAGTAGCCATCATGGTCAACAAAAGAGTCCGAAATGCAGTACTTGGATGCAATCTCAAAAATGACAGAATGATCTCTGTTTGTTTCCAAGGCAAACCATTCAATATCACAGTAATCCAAGTCTATGCCCCAACCAGTAACGCTGAAGAAGCTGAAGTTGAACTGTTTTATGAAGACCTACAAGACCTTTTAGAACTAACACCCAAAAAAGATGTCCTTTTCATTATAGGGGACTGGAATGCAAAAGTAGGAAGTCAAGAAACACCTGGAGTAACAGGCAAATTTGGCCTAGGAATGCAGAATGAAGCAGGGCAAAGACTAATAGAGTTTTGCCAAGAAAATGCACTGGTCATAGCAAACACCCTCTTCCAACAACACAAGAGAAGACTCTACACATGGGCATCACCAGATGGTCAACATTGAAATCAGATTGATTATATTCTTTGCAGCCAAAGATGGAGAAGCTCTATACAGTCAACAAAAACAAGACCAGGAGCTGACTGCGGCTCAGATCATGAACTCCTTATTACCAAATTCAGACTTAAAGAAAGTAGGGAAAACCTCTAGACCATTCAGGTATGACCTAAATCAAATTCCTTATGATTATACAGTGGAAGTGAGAAATAGATTTAAGGGCCTAGATCTGATAGATAGAGTGCCTGATGAACTATGGAATGAGGTTCGTGACATTGTACACGAGACAGGGATCAAGACCATCCTCATGGAAAACAAATGAAAAAAAAAAAGGCTGTCTGGGGAGGCCTTGCAAATAGCTGTGAAAAGAAGGGAGCTGAAAAACAAAGGAGAAAAGGAAAGATATACCCATTTGAATGCAGAGTTCCAGAGAATAGCAAGGAGAGATAAGAAAGCCTTCTTCAGCGATCAATGCAAATAAATAGAGGAAAAGAACAGAATGGGAAAGACTAGAGATCTCTTCAAGAAAATTAGAGATACCAAGGGAACATTTCATGCAAAGATGGGCTCGATAAAGGACGGAAATGGTATGGACCTAACAGAAGCAGAAGATATTAAGAAGAGGTGGCAAGAATACACAGAAGAACTGTACAAAAAAAATCTTCACGACCCTGATAATCAAGATGGTGTGATCACTCATCTAGAGCCAGACATCCTGGAATGTGAAGTCAAGTGGGCCTTAGAAAGCATCACTATGAACAAAGCTAGTGGAGGTGATGGAATTCCAGTTGAGCTATTTCAAATCCAGAAAGATGATGCTGTGAAAGTGCTGCACTCAGTATGCCAGCAAATTTGGAAAACTCAGCAGTGGCCACAGGACTGGAAACGGTCGGTGTTCGTTCCAATCCCAAAGAAAGGCAATGCCAAAGAATGCTCAAACTACTGCACAATTGCACTCATCTCACATGCTAGTAAAGTAATGCTCAAAATTCTCCAAGCTAGGCTTCAGCAATACTAAACTGTGAACTTCCTGATGTTCAAGCTGGTTTTAGAAAAGGCAGAGGAACTAGAGATCTAATTGCCAACATCCACTGGATCATGGAAAAAGCAAGAGAGTTCCAGAAAAACATCTACTTCTGCTTCATTGACTATGCCAAAGCTTTGTTTGTGTGGATCACAATAAACTGAGAGAGATGGGAATACCAGACCACCTAACCTGCCTCTTGAGAAATCTGTATGCAGGTCAGGAAGCATCAGTTAGAACTGGACATTAGACAGGAGACTGGTTCCAAATAGGAAAAGGAGTACATCGAGGCTGTATATTGTCACCCTGCTTATTTAACTTATATGCAGAGTACATCATGAGAAACGCTGGACTGGAAGAAACACATGCTGGAATCAAGATTACTGGGAGAAATATCAATAACCTCATATGTGCAGATGATACCACCATTATGGCAGAAAGTGAAGAGGAATTAAAAAGCCTCTTGATGAAAGTGAAAGTGGAGCGTGAAAAAGTTGGTTAAAGCTCAACATTCAGAAAACGAAGATCATGGCATCTGGTCCCATCACTTCATGGGAAATAGATGGGGAAAGAGTGGAAACAGTGGAAACAGTGTCAGACTTTATTTTTTTGGGCTCCAAAATCACTGCAGATGGTGACTGCAGCCATGAAATTAAAAGACGCTTACTCCTTGGAAGAAAAGTTATGACCAACCTAGACAGCATATTCAAAAGCAGAGACATTACTTTGCCGACTAAGGTCCATCTAGTCAAGGCTATGGTTTTTCCTGTGGTTATGTATGGATGTGAGAGTTGGACTGTGAAGAAGGCTGAGCGCCAAAGAATTGATGCTTTTGAACTGTGGTGTTGGAGAAGACTCTTGAGAGTCCCTTGGACTGCAAGGAGATCCAACCAATCCATTCTGAAGGAGATCAGCCTTGGGATTTCTTTGGAAGGAATGATGTTGAAGCTGAAACTCCAGTACTTTGCCTACCTCATGCGAAGAGTTGACTCATTGGAAAAGACTCTGATGCTGTGAGGGATTGGGGGCAGGAGGAGAAGGGGATGACAGAAGATGAGATGGCTGGATGGCATCACTGACTTGATGGACGTGAGTCTGAGTGAACTCCGGGAGTTGGTGATGGACAGGGAGGCCTGGCGTGCTGGGATTCATGGGGTTGCAAAGAGTCGGACACTACTGAGCGACTGAACTGAACTGAACTGAGACAGCATATTGAAAAGCAGAGACATTATTTTGTTAACAAAGGTCCATCTAGTCAAGGCTATGGTTTTTCCAGTAGTCATGTATGGATGTGAGAGTTGGACTATAAAGAAAGCTGAACGCTGAAGAATTGTTTCTTTTGAACTTTGGTTTTGGAGAAGACTTTGACAGTCCCTTGGACTGCAAGGAGATCCAACCAGTCCATCCTAAAGGAAATCAGTCTTGAATATTCATTGGAAGGACTGATGCTGAAGCTGAAACTCCAATACTTTGGCGACCTGATGTGAAGAGCTGACTCATTTGAAAAGACCTTGATGCTGGGAAAGATTGAGGGCAGGAGGAGAAGGGGACGACAGAGGATGAGATGGTTGGATGGCATGACCGACTCAATGGACATGAGTTTGGGTAGACTCCAGGAGTTGGTGATGGACAGGGACGCCTGGCTTGCTGCAGTTCATGGGGTTGCAAAGAGTCAGACATGACTGAGCAACTAAACTGAACTGAAATGAATGGCAGGGTGGTCTCTTGTGTCACACAACTAGATATCCACCAAAAGATGTCTCCTTCCTTTTCATACTGCAGAATTTTCCTATAAAAGAACAGTATTGATGGAGACCACTGTTTTGTCATTCCATACACCTGGATGTCACCATGTCACTTCTTCTCAGCAATGTAATATGAGCAAAAGCAGTATGTTATTTCCAGACCTGCAATTTTAAGAGGAAGATGTGCCTAATCCACACTCTCTTCTCCTGTCTGTCAGCTGGATGCAAAGCATCAAACCAAAGACTTTGAATCCTTAAGAAATAGCAGGGCCACAACCTGAAAGGAGGTAATGTCCCTCCATCACCACAAAGAGAGGAGCTGCCAGGCATTAAGAGCATCATGGAACGTTTGTTACAGCAGTCAGAATTACCTTAACTAACACAGAAATTAGAATCAGAAGCAGGATGTTGATATTATAATAATCCAACAATATGTGAAGCTGGGTTCATGATCAGGTGAAGGTGGCAAAGAAACTGGTATCTGAAGCTGAAGAGAGAGATCCATATCACAAGAGATTTGGCAAAACTGTCTAACTGGTAAGTTGGAAGGAAGACTATAGGTCTGTTGAGAAGCTTTAGAGGAAGCAGTTGGTAAGAGTTGGTGTGATAGCATATACTGATGTTTATTTTCAGCTTTTTGCAATTTCCTACAAGCAAAAGACGGAATTCAGGGAAAGATTGGCCAGTTTGAGAGCAGAAGTGAAATGTAATAGAGAAAAAGCAAACACTGGGGCCTCTAGGCTCTAGGTGTTGCAAAAACTGACTTTTGCAGGTTCCAAACAGTCAGAGACAAGACCAAAAGAGATTTGGGGACCTAAACTTACAGCTAAGGCAACAATCAGATCAAGAGTGCAGGGTTTTCACCTGCTGTTTCATAGGGCTCCGGTGTAGTGAAGAGAGCAATAGGAGGCAAAGAAACAGAGAAACAGATTAGGCCTCAGAATTCTGCCTAGGGTACAGTTATAGTCACACTGAAATGCCTGAGTGTAAATAGATTAGAAGGCTACTAAGTGCCACAAAGAATTCCTGACCATAAGCAGTCACAGGACAGGAAACCAGAAGGCGTAGCCAGATTCTACTCTGTGAGAACTCACGCCCTCCCCATTTCAATGCCAGCCTTGCAGGATTTTGACATTTCTGTGGACTAAGAACTGCTATGTGTCTCCAGGTTTGCTTGTTTGATTGGGTCTTTTATCCTATCCCTGATCCACCATTGTATTGTAGAGAAGACAACTTTGTGGTTTATAGGTGATAAACCATGAGGAGCCACTTTGGGCTTTGCAAAGAGGACTGTGAACCACCGGGTTGTAGTAAATTGGATGGATCTTTGGAGGAAATGAGTGTGTTCTATGAATGAGAAGGGTGCTCTTGGAGATTTGGTGGCTAGAGGCTTGGGGGAGATGTATAGCTATCTACTATTAAAAAGAAAATCATGGGCCGAAAATGCGGCCACTTATACTAAGCCCTGCCATCAAACCAGGGCTTAGTACCTAACTTAATTGGAGCATCAACATCCCCTAGAAATTTAGTCTTAACAGGCCTGCCAGGAATTTTCTGCTCAGCACCTATAAGGTGATCTATCACATGGGCCCTCACCATCCTCCAACGGAAGAGGAGGTATCCACCTCCCAGACCCCTTCCATCCCCCATAGGGGGGGTCATCTAAGCCTGAAATAATCTTTCTGGTATGACTTTCTTATGTTGCCTTTTAAAAAGTTTCCCTTTCTGTAGTGCTTTGGCGCTCCTCACTACTTGCTAGATGGAATGCTGCCTGATTCGTGAATTATCCAATAAAGCCAAAAAGATCTTTAAAATTTACTTGGTTGAATTTTTGTTACTTAACACCACTAAAGGTTCATTTTCTACAAAGATTCTTTTTTAGTCCAAGGAATACATTTCCTAGACCCCTGTTATCTAGGTGGGAATTGTGTGACAAGTTGCCATGAATTCATGTGATCAGAAGTGATGTGCTTCACTTTCACAATCTCCCATTGTGATGCTGAGGATACAGCAGATGCAGCCTAGGCCTCAGGGACCAACAACATCAGCATCACCTGGGAACTTGATAGAAATGCAAGTGATTGGATTCCATCCCCCCAACTTATCACCATCCCCTGCCCCAACCTACAGAATCAGGATGAGACCCAGCAACTTACAATTTAGCAGGCCCTCCAAGTGATTCTGATGACACTCAAATTTTAGAGCCACTGATAGAGCTCAGTCTCTAAGAGGCCTGAGTCCTTCTCTCCCCAAGGAGGAAAATCACCCACTTCTTTTGGAAAAATTTAGTTATTTCATGTTTGGCCATCAAACATTTGGGAATGTACCTGTTTCAACAGCTAGAGTCACTTTAATTCACTTGAGTTTGGAAAGGGGCTGAGAACCAAATCCATCTACACTAGACTTACCCTGGACACTGAGAATTGAAACTACTTCACTCCCCACCGACCTCATCCTCTACGTTGACATCTACAACACTTTTTTATTCCTCTGTTTTCATTAGTTTTCTGGGAGTTTCTTTCCCAGGCAAATGTTGAAGTTCATCACAGAAAATTCCTAAAAGAAACTCTTCAAAGGAAGACATCCAAGGCTGTTTGAACCCTAAGATTCTTGAATTCCTAGCCTCAAAACCCATTCTTTGTTATTTTCACCCATCCTGAACAGTTTTATCTGATCTTTACCCAATTCTAATCAAGTCCCTACACGGAAAGACCTTTCTTAAGCCAAACTTCAAATTCTCAATGAGTTCTCCTGACCTTCCGCCATTTGAGAAACTGCCAAAATTCTGAGGAGATATCGTTCTTCCTTACAAACATAAGCAGTAAACTCAGCTCTATTTTATCCATAGATTGTGTTAGTGATAACTGGGCGCTATCACTAAACAGGGCTGGCAGAATACTACTATATGCATAAGTTAGTAAATAAGGCAAGTGGAAATCACATAGATTGAGAGCATATTAAAATGTGCTTAACAGTAGAAGAATGAAATCATGGCATCCTATTCCTCCCTGGACAGAGTATGACCTTGGGCAAGAATTTAATAGAACTTATATAAGTACTGACTTGACAGCCTCAGTGAGATCTAATATGGCTAATGGAGCAGCCTGTAAAAGGTACAGTTTATGGGCTAAAAATAGGATTGCTTTGTTTTCCTAGAAGACCTGAGAGGTCATAATTTGAAAGCAGAGAGCAAAGAAGGAGCAATGAAGGTAAAGAACCAGTACATTTTATATTATAATATCTAGTAAATAATGTACAGGACAGATTCCATTTATCAAGAAATGGCTTATAAATTACAAGTAAGCAGGGGAATACTTCTCTTTCTCTTCATGAGTTTACTGTGCTACTTCTGGGAATTAAAATTTGTCCTTGGGAGATGATATGATGAACACGACTATATATTGTTTTATTCCATAGTTAGCCTAGACAGTCCAGAGAATAAAATATGTTGAACTCTTTAATTCAACAGAGATCAAGAGAATGGAGTTACCCACTTAGAAGATTCTAAGTTACCCACAGCTGCCCTAACCTGCTTCTTGAAACTTGCAGCACCAAAGTCTGCCCTTACTTCCATGTCCATCTGTTCTGTGGGACTTGGAGAGTCACCACCAACTCTTCTTCTCCAGGCCCTCTTCCCTGGGATAATTATTCTAGTCTAGATTTGAATAACTCATACTTAAGGGCTTAGGGCTTCCCTGATAGCTCAGTTGGTAAAGAATCTGCCTGCAATGCAGGGGACCCTGGTTCGATTCCTGGGCCAGCGTGATCCCCTGGAGAAGGGATAGGCTACCCACTCCAGTATTCTTGGGTTTCCCTGGTGGCTCAGCTGGTAAAGAATCTGCCTGCAATACGGGAGACCTGGGTTCAATTCCTGGGTTGGGAAGATCCCCTGGAGAAGGGAAAGGCTATCCACTCCAGTATTCTGGCCTGGAGAATTCCATGGAGTGTATAGTCCATGGGGTCACAAAGAGTTGGACATGACCAAGTGACTTCCATTTTCACTAAGGTCTTAAGCTGCTAAGTGAGAAACATAGATTCAGAATAAGACCAATCCTTATGTGTAGGGTCTAGATTTTCTTCAAAAGTAACAAGGGATTGGGACACCTGTATGAACAGGTTTAGAAGGAGGCACTTGCATAAGAAAAACATGGCCTCGATGACAGGGAGGCAAGAGATTAATGTGGGAATGAAAAGTCTTCATGGAGATTTTAACTTCTTGATTATTCATACATAGAACTTTGTGGAAATGATATTCAGTGTATACTTTTGAGTTTTTCCTCTCTTGCATAACAATTTCAAGCTTTCAGAAAAGCCTGGTGCTTCCTTAGAGGCATGCATTGTAGTCCAATAAACAATAAAGAACAAGGCAGAAAGGGAAGTCTGACTGGCTCAGGCTTCCTAGGCTCATGTGGAGAAGAACAGGAGTCTAGGAGTTCTAAATGGTGACTGGCTGGACAAAGGACGGAGTCAAAAGGGCAGAGAGGGACAGCTAATGGGAGAAACTCAGAAGAACTTAAAAGTAAGATCCCCATCTAAAAATATACACTTATATATTTCATTTGCTTGTAGAACTTCACAAGTATAGCTGAAAAAACATGGTGAACAAGTTACGTATTTTGCTTAAGATCAAACAAAAAGTTATTATTTATCAAACTTGAAATTAGACTTTATTTACAGATGAAGACATTGTAAGAGCTCCATAAAGACCATAAATATCTTGCTGTATAAAATAAAATTGCCCTTTTTACAAATTTATGGTGACAGAAAATAGATTAGTGCCTTCCTTGGGCTAGAAGTGAAAACAGGATTGACTACAGCTGGGCAGAAGGCCAAGGCAAAAGAGAAGCTTTAACATTGGACTATAGTGATAAATGCACAACATTGCAAAATTAAGTCAAATTGTGCACTTAATAGGAGAGTTCTGTGGTAGGTGAACCCACTCCAGTGTTCTTGCCTGGAGAATCCCAGGGACGGGGGAGCCTGGTGGGCTGCCGTCTATGGGGTCGCACAGAGTCGGACACGACTGAAGCGACTTAGCAGTAGCAGCAGCAGAACTGCTTTGAAACAAAATTCCCAATTGCCTTTTTCAGTTAAAAAGAATACTTTTAATACTTTTAATGATACTCATATCATCAATGAAACTCTCTAATGAACATGCATCCTAAGACTACTTGGCCTTTAATCAGGGAAGAAATTAAGAAAAAATTAATTCCAGAGCATTGCTTTTGAAGTGAAAAATTGATGCCTTACCTGAAAATATAATAAACATCAACTTTTAAATAAGCAATTAAATAAAATCACACCCATGTTTGCAATTTGTTGTGAAGTATCTACAATACAGAAAATTATCCTCAACTGTGTATTTATAATGCACTGTTAAATCTCCTATAAAATAAACTGTTTATTACCATTATTTTATTCCTCCCTTGGAAAATGGTTAAAGCTGATTCTACCTTTGAAGATATCTCAAAATTTTTCAAAGCAAATGATCTGAATTCATTCTTCTCTATATTGCCTGGCCCAACTCCCCTGGCTAAAACTGAGTGAACCATGAGCAGGATTTGGAATTGGGTCTGAGAGAGTCAGCCAGTCTGTGGGTCGCTAGCATGTTAGCAGGTATGTTAAGGAGCTGTGGGGCAGCAGTCAGCCAATAAATGGAGAAGTGAAGAGATGATCTAAGAGAGATGAAGTCTGACAGACAGAGCCCACAGAGGGGAGACCTGGAAAAGGTGCAATGTGCTTCCTGACCTCTCAATGACCCTTCAGCTCCCAGGGGCCCAGCTGCGTTTCTGTCCAAGGTTTCCAGAAGACACCAGGTTTTCTGTTTTCTGTTACTTGCAACCAAAAAGTCTTAACTGAAGCAGAAATGTAATTACATGCATAGGGATATAACTGGGAGGATAGTCACCAAAATGGCAACATTGATTCTATGTGAGCAGTGAGATTGATGGTGATGTTTTTCTTCTTGTAATTGTATAAATTGTCTATAATTAAAGTTGCTATTTTGCAATAAGATTACATTGTATTGTAAAAAATACATATACATTTTACTCTTTTAAACATTTGACAGTGAACAATTCAGCGGCATTTAGGACATTCACAATATTGTACAGAATTCACCACTATCTGGTTTCAGAGCATTTTCAACATTCCAGAAGAAAACATGGTTCTCCTGACACAATTACCATTCCCCCTTCTCTCCCTAGGCCTTGGCAACAACTAATCTGCTTTTTCTCTCTGGACTTGCTCATTTAAAAAGGTTGTATTTACTTTTTAAGGCTGACCCCCCGAAGTTTTGTGGCTCCCTTGCTAACCTGTACCCAAAGACCTCTGACATTCCAAAGTACCTCTTTGGAAATGTGTGATCTCTTATAAGATTAAGTTTATCTTAGGAATTAAATGTCAAAATTCTCTCATTAGAAGACCTAAGGCAATGGCACCCCACTCCAGTACTCTTGCCTGGAAAATGCTATGGAAGGCGGAGCCTGGTGGGCTACAGTCCATGGGGTCACTAAGAGTCGGACATGACTGAGAGACTTCACTTTCACTTTTCACTTTCACGCATTGGAGAAGGAAACGGTGACCCACTCCAGTGTTCTTGCCTGGAGAATCCCTGGGACGGGGGAGCCTGGTGGGCTGCCATCCGTGGGTCGCACAGAGTCGGACACGACTGAAGCGACTTAGCAGCAGCAGCAGCAAAGTGAATAAATGTTACAAATAAACCTGATATTTTCAAATGTGCACATGCCAAAGTAAGAAAAATTATTTCCTAAAAATAAAAGTCCTGACTCTTTTTGAATGATCTCTGTCCATACCGCCAGTACTTGTGTGGCTTCATAGTGTGGAAGCTTGATGTTTAACAGGACTAATGCTATTGTCTTTTTTCTGTATCTGGAGTTTAAAATTATATAGCAAAAGTTTTACTATTAATTAGTGGCTCTTTGAATTTTCTTCAGGTTTAGTAGATTGATTGAAAGGGATATATGGGCACTATGTAAGCTTGAGGGAAAAATAGAATTATTTTACAAAATTCACAATAATAGGCAAAAGAGGAAACCATTTGCTTAAAAAAATCTTTACAATAAAAACTAAAAATTCCATAAATAGACATATCAATGTTCAAGACATTAGATAACACTAATTCTTCTCCTCGGAAAGAGAATTTATGATATGAATAGACTCCACCACCAATTTAACTTTGGAATATAGTCTTCATGTTAGAAACTCTAAAAACTCTGCATCTTTGACTATGTAAAGATGCAGTAGAAAATCACTAATTTTTAAAAAGAGTCAATGTGAGAATTGCCTGTCAATCCAGTGGTTGCTGCTGCTGCTACCGCTAAGTCGATTCAGTCGTGTCCGACTCTGTGCACCCCCATAGACAGCAGCCCACCAGGCTCCCCCATCCTTGCGATTCTCCAGGCAAGAACACTGGAGTGGGTTGCCATTTCCTTCTCCAATGCGTGAAAGTGAAAAGTGAAAGTGAAGTCGCTCAGTCGTGTCTGACTCTTAGCGACCCCATGGGGATTTTCTAGGCAAGAGTAAATCCAGTGGTTAGGACATTATATTTTCACTGCTAAATACTTGGGTTCAATTCCCGGTCAGAGAACTAAGATACCATAAGCCCAAGTTATGGCCAAAACAAAAGTCAGTAGGTATGCATTTCGATTTTAATGACAAATCTGAAAATTGCTGATTTATTTGAAGCAATCAAGCCATACTAAACAAACATTCAAAAGTGGATCTAGTGTCTATCTCATGATTGCATGATGATCAATGAGATAAGATGTGTGAAATTTGGTACTCAATTAATTGCTTTTAAAAATGAAGGTAACCCTCTTTGCAAGTCATTTCCCTACAGTCTACATAGCACTGAATATAATATTCTTCAAAGAACACGTGAGTTAATTGTATGAAGTGTGTCAGAAAATTATGAAATAATATACAGTGTGTCATATAATCGAAATTCTTTATGATAATGCATTCTGCAATTAACAATGCTTCTGCTTGCAAAATATTATATATAGAATGAATAAACAATATGCTCTTACTGTATAGCCCAGGGAACTGTATACAATATTTTGTGATAAACCATAATGGAAAAGAATATATAAAAGAATATACATATATGTATAACCTTGCTGTTCAGCAGATTGACACAATAGCCAAGATATACTTCAGTTTTTTTTTTTAAAAGAATGATTCTGCTGTGTAAAAAAAAAATGCTAATTATCTATCTAAAATGTATTTCTTTTTCTTTTTTATTGTGATTAAAGATATATAATATGAAATTTACCATTTTAATCATTTTTAACTGTATAGTTCAAGGGCATTAAATACATTCACATTTTGTGCAACCATCAACATTATTTGCATCATCCCAGACAGAAACTCTGAATTCCATTCTTCCCTCCCTTAAGCCCTGTTATTCTTCCCTCCCTCAGGCTCTGTTAACCCCTAATCAACTTTCTGGCTCTATGAATTTGTCCATTCTAGGTACTTCATGTTAGTGGAATCAATCTTCCATTTGCTTTTACCCTGAGAAAACAAAATAACCAATGTCTTCACCTTCTACTCTGTGCTTAATCGCTCAGTCGTGTCCGACTCTTTGTGACCCCATGGACTGTAACCCGCCAGGCTCCTCTGTCTATGGATTCTCCAGGCAAGAATACTGGAGTGGGTTGCCATGCCTTTCTCCAGGGGATCTTCCCAACACAGGTATTGAACCCAGATTTCCCACATTGCAGGTGGATTACTTACCATCTGAGCCACCAGGGAAGGCCACCTTTGACTTCTCTTTCCTCAAAACTCAATGGATTTACAAATCCTACAGATACTATCTCCAGCATGCTCCTGAATTTATCCTTTCCTTGCCACCACTTCTCTATTTGCTTCTTCTCATACCCTTTAAGGCCCTCCCCTCCAGTCTCTCTCCCTCAAGTTTCTCTCTACTTCAGTGCTTTCTCATTTCTTAGAAGTCAGCTTCCAGGTTATCTTTTCTCACCTCAACTGGATACAAAGCTAAGAGCTAAGGATGTACATCTCTGTGTTCTCAGCATTCAATATTGTGCCCAGCACATATGGTAGTCCCCTCTTTTTGAAACAGTGCCTCATAGGGTTAACAGAAATGGTGACTAACAGAAATCCTTGACCTTGTCTTATAGAACAGTAGATAAGGGAACAACTTGTTTTTTCAAATACACATAAAAAAAACCCCTTCACTTACAACTTGCCTTCACTGAGCAAGCTTGCCTTTATTTACTTATTTGATAATCCCATACTCTCTAATGGAGAAGGAAATGGCAATCCACTGCAGTACTATTGCCTGGAAAATCCCATGGACAGAGGAGCCTGGTAAGCTACAGTCCATGGGTTGCAAAGAGTCGGACACGACTGAGAGACTTCACTTTCATACTCTCTAAGCTTCACACAGCCTAGGCACTTGTAGCCAGCACTTGTCCAGGTCAAGCCAGCTAAGACTGGACCACCAACTCTAAAACGGCCTGATCAGGTGTCCAATGCACCAGGTGTCCTTTTAACATCAGAGGGCCAAAAACTCCATGTGAAGGTCATGTGCAAAAAAATGTTGCTGGGTTTAAAACTATTGGGTTGAAAACTATAGAAAATTTTAACTAGTAAATGTATCCAAACTGCCCTTCTAAAATGCAATAAGTTACATTCTTACCAGTAGTATAAAAAAGTAACTTTTTTTTCACATTCCCAGTAACACTAAATGTCATCTTTTTTATTATTGATAGGTTGTTGGGCAAAAATCATTTATTTTTTATTCATTTTAATTTTTACTGAAGTATAGTTCATTTACAATGTTGTGTTAGTTTCAGGTGTACAGCAAAGTGAGTAAGTTGTATGTATATGTGTGTGTGTATGTATATATATATATGCTGCTAAGTCACGTCAGTCGTGTCCAACTCTGTGCGACCCCATAGATGGCAGCCCACCAGGCTCCCCCGTCCCTGGGATTCTCCAGGCAAGAACACTGGAGTGTGTTGCCATTTCCTTCTCCAATGGATGAAAGTGAAAAGTGAAAGTGAAGTTGCTCAGTCGTGTCCGACCCTCAACGACCTCATGGACTGCAGTCTTCCAGGCTCCTCAATCCATGGGATTTTCCAGGCAAAAGTACTGGAGTGGGTTGCCATATATATATATATATATCTCCACTCTTCTTTCGATTATTTTCCCATATAGGTCATTATAGAGTATTGGGTAGAGTTCCTTGTGCTATACAGGAGGTCCTCATTAGTTACCTATTTTGTATATAGTAGCGTGTATGTGTCAATCCTAATCTCCCAATTTATCCCTCCCCTCACTTTTCCTCCTATAGCCATAAGTTTGTTTCCTACATCTGTGATTCTATTTCTGTTTTGTAAATAAATTCATTTGTACCATTTTTTTTAGATTTCACATAAATGATAAAAGATATTTGTCTTTCTCTGTTTCTGACTTCCTTCAGTGCATAGAACAATCTCTAGGTCCATCCATTTTGCTGCAGGTGGCATTATTTCATTCTTTCCATGGCTGAGTAATTGTATACATTGTATACATGTACCACATCTTCCTTATCCGTTCTCTGTCAGTGAGCATTTAGGTTACTTCCATGTCTTGGCTATTGTAAACAGTGCTGCGTGAACACCATGCTGCATGCATGTTTGAATTAGTTTTCTCTGGATATACACCCAGGAGTGGGATCATATGGCAATCTATTTTTGGTTTTATAAGGAACCTCTATACTGTTTTCAACAGTGGTTGTATCAATTTACATTCCCACCAACAATGTAGGAAGGTTCCCTCTTCTTCACACCCTCTCCAGCATTTATTATTCCTAGACTTTTGAATGATGGCCATTCTGACCAGTGTGTGATGGTACCTTATTGTAGTTTTGATTTTTATTTCTCTAATGATTACCGATATTGAGCATCTTTTAATGTGCTTATTGGCCATATGTATGTCTTCTTTTGGAGAAATGTGTATTTGAGTCTTCTGCCCAGTTTTGGACTGGGTTGTTTGTTTCTTTTGTTATTGAGTTATATGAGTTATTTGTAAATTAAGCTCTTGTTAGTTGCTTCATTTGCAAATATTTTCTCCCAGCTCATAGGATGTCTTTTCATTTTGTTTATGGTTTCCTCTCCTTGCAAAAGCTTATAAGTTTAATTAGATTCCATTCATTTATTTTTGCTTTTGCTTCTATTGTAAAAGTTAATGATTTTTAAAATTTTAATTTTACATTCTGCTACTTCATTGAATTCTTCTAATATTTAAATTAACTTTATCATTGATTTTTGAGAGGTTTGCAGGTATACTTGGACTGCAAAGAGATCCAACCAGTCTATTCTAAAGGAGATCAGTCCTGGGTGTTCTTTGAAAGGAATGATGCTAAAGCTGAATCTCCAGTACTTTGACCACCTCATGCGAAAAGTTGACTCATTGGAAAAGACTCTGATACTGGGAGGGATTGAGGGCAGAAGGAAAAGGGGAAGACAGAGGATGAGATGGCTGGATGGCATCACCAACTCGATGGACGTGAGTTTCCGGGAGATGGTGATGGACAGGGAGACCTGGTGTGCTGTGATTCATGGGGTCGCAGAGTCGTACACGACTGAGCAACTGAACTGAACTGACAGGTATACTATCATATCATCTACAAATAAAATTATTTTTACTTCTTCTTTACCCATTCTGATGCCTCTAATTGATTTCTCTTGTCTAATTTTATTTGTTAATACCACTGGATCATTGAAAAATCAAGAGAGTTCTAGAAAAACATCTATTTCTGCTTTATTGACTATGCCAAAGCCTTTGACTGTGTGGATCACAATAAACTGTGGAAAATTCTGAAAGTGATGGGAATACCAGACCACCTGACCTGCCTCTTGAGAAACCTGTATGCAGGTCAGGAAGCAACGGTTAGAACTGGACATGAAACAACAGACTGGTTCCAAATAGGAAAAGGAGTACGTCAAGGCTGTATATTGTCACCTGCTTATTTAACTTCTATACAGAGTACATCATGAGAAACGCTGGACTGGAAGAAACACATGCTAGAATCAAGATTTCTGGGAGAGAAATATCAATAACCTCAGATTTGCAGATGATACCACCCTTATGGCAGAAAGTGAAGAGGAACTAAAAAGCCTCTTGATGAAAGTGAAAGAGGAGAGTGAAAAAGTTGGCTTAAAGCTCAACATTCAGAAACCTAAGATTGTGGCATCTGGTCCCATCACTTCATGGGAAATAGACGGGAAAAAGTGGAAACAGTATCAGACTTGATTTTTTTGGGCTCCAAAATCACTGCAGATGGTGACTGCAGCCATGAAATTCAAAGACTCTTACTCCTTGGAAGGAAAGTTATGACCAACCTAGATAGCATATTAAAAAGCAGAGACATTACTTGCCAGCAAAGGTCCATCTAGTCAAGGCTATGGTTTTTCCTGTGGTCATGTATGAATGTGAGAGTTGGACTGTAAAGAAAGCTGAGCGCTGAAGAATTGATGCTTTTGAACTGTGGTTTTGGAGAAGACTCTTGAGAGTCCCTTGGACTGCAAGGAGATCCAACCAGTCCATCCTAAAGGAGATCAGTCCTGGGTGTTCATTGGAAGGACTGATGCTGAAACTCCAATACTTTGGCCACCTCATGCGAAGAGTTGACTCATTGGAAAAGACCCTGATGCTGGGAGGGATTGGGGGCAGAAGGAGAAGGGGACGACAGAGGATGAAATGGCTGGATGGCTTCCCTGACTCGATGGACATGAGTTTGGGTAAACTCCAGGAGTTGGTGATGGACAGGGAGGCCTGGCGTTCTGCGATTCACAGGGTTGCAAAGAGTCGGACACAACTAAGCAACTGGACTGAACTGAGCTGAACTGAATACCTCTAGTACAATGTTGAATAGTAAAGGATAATCCACATAGTTTTCTTATTTCCAGTCTCAGAAGAATTAATTGTCTGTAATGTTTGCTGATTAAATAAGAAACTAGTTTTAAGAGTAAGGTATATATTATATGCTTCTCTTGTGGCTTAGCTGGTAAATAAACCATGTGCAATGCAGGAAACCTGGGTTCGATTGCTGGGTTGGGAAGATCCCCTGGAAAAGGGAAAGGCTACCCACTCCAATATTCTGGCCTAGAGAATTCCATGGACAGAGGAGCTGTATAATCTATGGGGTCACAAAGAGTCAAACACAACTGAGTGACTTTCACGTTAACATATATGGATACATAATCGTGTTAAGAAAGAAGTCTTTAATTTCTGTGTGTTTTTATAATGAATAGGTATTGATTTATTCAAAGACTTGCTCAGCTTCTTTGATTCTTTTTCTTGGCTTTATTAATATTATGCATGACACTAACTGGTTTCTAAATATTAAGCCAAATTTTCATTTCTGGAACATAACCCACTTGGTCATCATGCATTATTTTCTTAACATGGCATTGAATTATTTTTGCTAATTATTTTTTCTGATATTTTGCCTAGAATTTTGTGTCAATATTCATGAATGATGTTGGCCAAAGAGTCTTTTTTCTTTGTACCCTATTTAGTTTAGATAGCAGTGTTATACTTGCTTCATGGAAAAAACAAGTAAGATTTCCTTCCTTTTTAATGCTTTTGATATGATGGTTTGGTAGTATTCCCCTAGGAAATTATCCAGGCCTTGTGCTTTTTCTTAGGGTAGTTATTTGATAATTTTTTTGTTTCTTCTATGGAAACTGTTTTCTTTAAGCTTTCTAATTCTAATTCTAATCGGTTCTATTTTGCTAATCTGAGTTTCCCTAGGAAATTATCCATTTCCTTTAGGTGCTCAAATTTATTTGCATGGAAGTCTGCAAAGTGGGCTTCCCTGGTAGTTCAGACAGTAAAGAATCTGCCTGCAGCGCAGGAGACCCAGGTTCAATCACTGGGAGGGGTAGATCCCCTGGAGAAGGGAATAGCAACCCACTCCAGTATTCTTGCCTAGAGAATTCCATGGACAGAGGAGCCTGGTGAGCTACAAGTTCATGGGGTCACAAAGAGTCAGACATGGCTGGGCAACCAACATTAACACTACAAAGTAGTCCTATATGATTTTTAAAGGTTTCTTGTCCCTTGTTGATATTAATTTAAAATGTGACATAAGAGAAATCTAATATGATGGGTGAAGGAATGAAAGGAGACTTTCTTGTTATTCTTGGTATGTTTTTATATTCCTTTTCTTTTTCAGTGGAAATGTTCATGTATTCCTTATATGAAAGTGAAAGTGAAGTCTCTCAGTCGCGTCCGACTCTTTGCAACCCCATGGGCTGTAGCCTACCAAGCTTCTCCGTCCATGGGGTTTTCTAGGCAAGAGTACTGGAGTGGGTTGCCATTTCCTTCTCCAGGGGATCTTCCCCACCCAGGGATTGAACCCAGGTCTCTGGCATTGCAGGCAGATGCTTTACCCTCTGAGCTACCAGGGAAGCCCCCCCCCCCATTCCTTACATAATTTTTATATAAGGAAAAATATTTCCTTATATAATTTTTATATAAGGAAAAATATTTCCTTATATAATTTTTTAAAAAGCAATATGAACAAAAGAATGAAGCCCAAAAGGGATATAGACACATGCATGCACACAGAGGGGTGGTATCTAACTGCTAAGCGTCTACTCTATGAGACCTATGTATGGCTCAGTCACCCTCCTTGATAAAAATTAATGTGCCAAGGTCCATTTGAATCAGCCAGTTCTTTTAAAAATTATATGTGTATCTAAGGCACATTTTGAAAATGACTGCCTTATTAGTTAGAGCACATTTTCAATGTACATACTGCCCCCCATTTATCCATCTCAACAGAAAGCCTCTCCATGAGCATAGGTATAGATTTCTCCCATAGTAGAGGCTATATCAGGTGCCCTAAAATTGATGACTGATCATTACTTTGACATAATGATAATACCTTCCATTCTCATGACGCTTTTTAGGCATTCAAAGCACTTTTACAGATTTTACAGATTTTCTTATTTGACTCTCACAATATCTCTGTTAGGTAGATTTGGCAGGTTATCTTCATTTTACAGTTGAAGGAAACATCCCAAAGAGATTACGTGGCTTTGCTAAGGCCATCTGGCTGGCATGGGGCAAGGGGAGTCCAGGCTCCAAGTCTGCTATTTTATGCTGCAGTGCTCATCACAAGCTGACTTCTCCCAGGCTGTGTTTTATTAGTATGCCCCATCACAATGCTTGCTAAATTGATAATGTCAGTAACAGCAATGTTATATAGGCAAAACAATTTAGAAACTGCGCTTTTAAGTGCTCACTCAGACTTAAGAGGGTAATTATATAATGACTTAGGAAACCCAGCCATTTAAAAAAGACTTTCTACAATGACCAAAACAATCTCTGATGCTAAACAAAGGAATAAAGTACATTGTATTGCTTAGCATTTTTGTTTAGCTGAAAATACAGTTTCAGACATTCTACCTCCATTCATTCAACAAATATTTATTGAGTGCCACTTATGTGCCAATCCCTGTTCTCAGCAGTGAGGATACAGCAGTGGACAAAGCAATGTCTCTGTTCTCAGAGTTCACATTCTAGTGGAAGGAGACAGACAACAAACAAATGAATATACATCACGAAAAATGCTATGGAGGAAGATAAATTGGGAAATGGGGCTTAAAATGGACTGCCTAGGGAAGGTATCCCTGATAAGAAGACATCTGAGCAAGGATGGAAAAAGAATTTAGAGAATGAGTCTTATTGACGAAACAGCTCCAAACAGCAAGACCCTAGAGCAGGAGAGAATTCTGCCATTTTTTTCTTTTTAAATTTTTAATTGAGATATAGTTAAGATGCACTATTTCATAACTTACAGGTGTGCAACATCAGTTCAGTTCATTCGCTCAGTCTTGTCTGGCTTTTGTGACCCCATGGACTGCAGCATGTCAAGTCTCCCTGTCCATCACCAACTCCTGGAGCTTATTCAAACTCATGTCTATCAAGTCAGTGATGCCATCCAACCATCTCAACCTCTGTTATCCCCTTCTCCTCCCACCTTCAATCTTTCCCAACATCAAGGTCTTTTCCAATGAGTCAGTTCTTTGCATCAGGTGGCCAAACTATCGGAGTTTCAGCTTCAGCATCAGTCCTTCCAATGACTATTCAGGACTGATTTCCTTTAGGATGGACTGGTTGGATCTCCTTGCTGTCCAAGGGACTCTCAAAAGTCTTCTCCAACACCACGGTTCAAAAGCATCAGTTCTTCGGTGCTCAGCTTTGTTTATAATCCAACTTTCACATCCATACATGAATACTGGAAAAATCATAGTTTTGTCTAGAGGGACAGCTTTTTAATATGCTGTCTAGGTTGGTCATAACTTTTCTTCCAAGGAGCAAGCATGTTTTAATTTTATGTCTGTAGTCACCATCTGCTGTGATTTTGGAGCCCCAAAATGTAAAGTCTATCACTGTTTCCATTGTTTCCCCATCTATTTGCCATGAAGTGATGGGACCGGATGCCATGATCTTAGTTTTCTGAATGTCGAGTTTTAAGCCAATTTTTAGAAGTTCTATTTTATTTATAGTTGCTATTAAATACTGGCTATATTCCCTGTGTTGCACAATACATCCTTGTGGTTTATTTATTTTATACACAATTGTATCTCTTAATCCTCTACCCATATCTTGCCCCTCACCTCTTTTCTCTCTCCACTAGTAACGACTAGTTTGTTCTCTATATTTATGAGTCTATTGCCTTATTGTTACATTTCCTAGTTTATTTTTTAGATCACACATGTAAGTGATACCATACAGTATTTATATTTCTCTGACATTTGACTTAGCATAATACACCCTCCAAGCCCATCCATGTTGTTGCAAACAGTAAAGTTTTATGGCTGAATATTATTCCATTAATTAGAACTGGACATTGAACAACAGACTGGTTCCAGTGGGAAAGGAGTACGTCAAGGCTGTATATTGCCATTCTATTTATTTAACTTATATGCAGAGTACATCATGTGAAACGCTGGGCTGGATGAAGCACAAGCTGGATTGCTGGGAGAAATATCAATAACCTCAGATATGCAGTGACACTATCCTTATGGTAGAAAGCAAAGAAGAACTAAAGAGCCTCTTGATGAAGGTGAAAGAAGAGAGTGAAAAAGTTGGCTTAAAACTCAGCATTCAGAAAACTAAGATCATGGCATCCGGTCCCATCACTTCATGGCAAATAGATGGGGAAACAATGGAAACAGTGGCAGACTTTATATTTTGGGGCTCCAAATCACTGCAGATGGTGACTGAAGCCATGAAATTAAAAGACACTTGCTCCTTGGAAGAAAAGCCATGACCAACCTAGTCAGCATATTTAAAAACAGAGATATTACTTTGCCAACAAAGGTCCAGATAGTCTAAGCGGTGGTTTTTCCAGTAGTCATGTATGGATGTGAGAGTTGGACTATAAAGAAAGCAGGGCACCAAAGAACTGATGCTTTTGAACTGTGATGGTGGAAAAGACTCTTGAGAGTCCCTTGGACAGCAAGGAGATCCAACCAGTCCATCCTAAAGGAAATCAGTCCTGAATAGTCATTGGAAGGACTGATGCTGAAGCTGAAACTCCGATAGTTTGGCCACCTGATGCAAAGAACTGACTCATTGGAAAAGACCCTGATGCTGGGAAAGATTGAAGGTGGGAGGAGAAGGGGACAACAGGAAATGAGATGGTTAGATGGCATCACTGACTTGATAGACATGAGTTTGAATAAGCTCCAGGAGTTGGTGATGGACAGGGAAGCCAGGCATGCTGCAGTCCATGGGGTCACAAAGAGACAGACGTGACTGAACAACTGAACTGAACTGATTATTCCATTGTGTATATGTATATACTGTATCTTCCTTATTCATTCTTCTGTTGATGGACACTTAGGCTGCTTTCATATCTTGTCAATCATAAACAATGCTGTTATGAATATTAGGATATATGTATCTTTTTGAATTAGTGTGTTTTCTGTATCTATATGTACACCCAGGAGTGGAATTTGATGGATCATGTAATTCTATTTTCAGTTTTTTGAGAAACTTCCATACTGTTTTCCATAGTAGCTACACCAATTTACATTCCCACCAACAGTGTACAAGGGCTCCCTTTCCTCCACATCTTCACCAGTATTTGTTGTGTTCTTTTTGATGATAGCCATTCTGACAGGCGTGAGTTTTTCTGACATTCTTAAATGTGTAGAAGAGAGCACTAATTCTCTCATACCCAAATGATCCAAAAAGGGCCTCCAGAACTCAATGTTTTCTCCATGATTGGAGACTCAGTGAGAACAGTGTCTTATATTAATATTTAAAATAAAATTTTAATAAATAGTAGAACCTACTATGCTTCTGTTGCTTAAACAATGTCAATTATTTTAAAAAAGAAAAAACTAAGTTTTTTATTAATCTATTTTTATCTTTATGTCTTCACCACATAGACACTATCTTTAGTCCTTGTTTTTTTAAAATATTGCATTTTACCTGAAGAGTTTATGTAAGCTACACATCATGAAGCTCTTGAAATTTAGTTGACCAGTGAAACAACCAGAAGAGATGCCTTTTTGTGTAGACCTTTGTTGTGCTGAATTGCCCTTTGTGTTACTTCTTGCTCAAGATGCTTATGTACTTTTGTTACTGAAACACAAGTCCATGTGTCCAATGCACAGTAAGGTGAAACAATACTGAAATGTTGGAGTTCGGAACAGAGAAAGGTTTATTGCGGGGCCTTGCAAGGAGATAGGTGACTCATGACTTAAAAACCCCACACTCCCCGAAAACTTTCAACAAAGCCCTTTTCCAGGAAAGGCAGTGGTGGAGCATGGTTAGTTGTTGCAAACTGCTTGGTGTCAGAGCCTTTCTTCTAGAAGTCAGGTCACAGTCAGGTAACGATCTTCTTGTAACTCTCTACCAAACAAATGTTATTCTGTGTTCTAACAAGAAAAGGCAAGCTCCCAAGGCTCAGCTTTCACCGTCCAAGGTCCAGGTCCTGGCTAAGAGGAAGCAGATCTCAGTTGGCGGCTACCTCCGGGACAGGTCCCCAGACTCTGCCCAGCTGTCATCACTGAAGGAGCCAGGTGCCCAACTCAACTGACCCTCAGGCTCCTCAGGCCGCTCAAACCATGGGAGCTATGTCCTTCAGACTTGTGACCCAGGCAGACTTACACTGCTATTAGTTCGCAGAGGCAGGGATGAGGGAGGTTCACTGATGCCTCAAGGCCTGGGCCCGGCCAGTGGGCAGCCTTGGCCAGGGCTCTGGAGCCTAGCAAAACATAGTCCCCAGATTGTTCGCTGGGGCCCCCAGCTCACGTGCTGGCCCAAGGCTGGATGAGCTGGAGGTCCCAGGGGAGAAGCGCAGGATTCGCCTCTTGCCTCACTGTGCCTGACAACCACCACTCTACCAGCTGGGTGAGTGGCCCACCAACAGTTGCTTGCTTGGAGAAGGGACCCACCGTGGTGCTGACCAATGGCTGAGAGACTGTTAATGGTTTCGAGGTAACTGTTACCTGGTAATGGAGTTGGGGGTAATGGCAAAAAATGACTATGTGCTAAGAGCTGCACACTGCTTGCTCTATTACACTGTCTCTTATAGTTGCTCTATGCTAAGGAAACATCTAGGATATTTAGTACCTTTGTGTTATTGAACTCCCAGTCTGATGATCTCCAAACTCAAAACCCAGTGACCTAAAATAACCATGTTATTATCTTATGATTCTGTGGATTGACTGAACTCAATTGGGCAGTTCTTGCTGGTCTTTCTTGATGTATCTCAGGCAGCTGGTGGGGTTAAAGTCATCTGGAAGCTTCTGGTATGCAGAAATGGCTAAGTTTCCTTCCTTTCCCATGTGGTTTTGCAGGGCTTCCCAGGTGGCACTAGGGTTAAAGAACCCGCCTGCTAATACAGGAGGTGTAAGAGACATGGGTCCAATCCCTAGGTCAGAAAGATCCCCTGAAGGAGGAAGTGGCCACCCACTCCAGTATTCTTGCCTGGAGAATCCCATGGACTGGTTGGGTTACAGTTCATAGGGTTGCAAAGAGTCAGACATGACTGAAGCTATTTAGCTTACCCACATGATTTTAGGGCTTCTCCTCTTCATGTGGCTTTTCCACATGGCTGCTAGGGCTTCCTCAAACCATGGAAGTTAGGTTCAAGAAGAAAACTGAAGCTTTTCTTAAAGGCTAAGCCCAGAATTGGCACAGTATCATTTCTACTTTACTCTGTTTCTTAATAGTCACAGCCAATCCAGATTCAGTGAGGGAGGTGACTGCACAAGTACATGATACTGAAAAGTGTCATTCATCGAAAGCCATCTTTGGAGATCAGTCATAAAACCTCATCCTGCATTATCATTCCGTGTGTTTACTTTTGTTAGATCATCTGATAGAAAACTTATAAGACATACCAGTACAAAGTGTTATGCAATCACAGAAAAGGGAATGAATGGCCAACACTTTCTGGTAGGGAAAATAATAACCTTGAAAGAAAGGAGAATTTAAAGCTAAATCTTGAGTGATGAATAGTCTCCCTGGGCAGATTAGATAGACAAAACAGCACCGGTGTGGTCGCTGATGCATGAAGAAGTCAGGGGTGTTTGGGGAACAAAAGTATTTTCACTTTAGCTCAGTGCTTCCCAGATTCTACTGTGTACAGACATTTCTTCGGGACCTTGTAAAGTGCAGATTCAGATTCAGTGGCTCTGTGGTGGGCCTGAGATGGTGCCTTTCTAGAAAGCTCCTCGGTGATTTGCAGCTGCTGGTTCACAGATTGTCCTTAGAGAGTGAGATGAGAGCTTATTTTTAATATATTTCTAAAATATAATCTAAGCAGAAGAGCAGCATTATTTCAACATCTTAGTCAATGCAAACTTAGCTTGGACACAGTATAGCTTTCAGTTCACAAAATTATGTGTTTTAGGGGTCTAAGTTGAACCGAGGTATACCATTTCCCCTACTTATGTCTCAGTAAGCACTCCCTCACAAAGTTCTATTGGTGATATAATTACAGACCCCCGCTCAGCCTCCTCTTAGGGCTCTTCTGAGAACTGTGCCTTAAATGCACAATGTCTGTTCCCAGCCTGCATAGCTCTTGAAGGAGTGAAACTGTGTCCTACTCACACCTAAACTGTTAGCTCAGTGTTTAGCAGAAAGCATTATGGTTAGGAGTATAGACTCACATTCCTGATCCCAGAACTACCACTTACTGAAGCATTAATCTCATGGAATTAATTAGCACATTAATTAATAATAATTAATACATACATTAATTAATGTACATGCCATACATATATGGCATTGTAACCTGGAGATGGAAGAAGTATTCACCTTTTCTGGTTGTTGTAAGGATTAAACAGAAAATATTTGGAAACATTTAGTAAGCCTCTTGATGAAAGTGAAAGAAGAGAGTGAAAAAGTTGGCCTAAAGCTCAACATTCAGAAAACGAAGATCATGGCATCTGGTCCCATCACTTCATGGGAAATAGATAGGGAAACAGTGGAAAAAATGTCAAACTTCATTTTTGGGGGCTCCAAAATCACTGCAGATGGTGCTTGCAGCCATGAAATTAAAAGACACTCACTCCTTGGAAGAAAAGTTATGACAAACCTAGATAGCACATTCAAAAGCAGAGATATTACTTTGCCAACAAAGGTCCGTCTAGTCAAGGCTATGGTTTTTCCTGTGGTCATGTATGGATGTGAGAGTTGGACTGTGAAGAAACCTGAGCGCCGAAGAATTGATGCTTTTGAACTGTGGTGTTGGAGAAGACTCTTGAGAGTCCCTCGGACTGCAAGGAGATCCAACCAGTCCATTCTGAAGAAGATCAGCCCTGGGTGTTCTTTGGAAGGCCTGATGCTAAAACTGAAACTCCAGTACTTTGGCCACCTCATGCAAAGAGCTGACTCATTGGAAAAGACTTTGATGCTTGGAGGGATTGGGGGCAGGAGGAGAAGGGGACGACAGAGGATGAGATGGCTGGATGGCATCACCGACCTGATGGACATGAGTTTGGGTAAACTCCGGGAGTTGGTGATGGACAGGGAGGCCTGGCATGCTGCGATTCACGGGGTCTCAAAGAGATGGACATGACTGAGCAACTGAACTGACTGACTGACTGAAGCCCTATATAAAATTCAACTATGATTATTAGCAATTGTATGGAATAATGAATCTTACAGATAAAAGAAGCATTGTCACATCCATTTAATCATGTAAATGTATTAATTAACTTCCACACATTAATTAGTTTGTTGCATTTTTACTTTACTTTTAACACATGCAAAATTGTCAGGAACACATACATGCAAAGAAGAAACTCACACAACAAATATTTCCTGAAAAGCACTTTCGCAAGCACTGAGGATGAGGCCATAAAGAAGGGAAGGAGAGGACAAAAAAATGAATTAGATAAGATTCCTCACCTTAGGGAGGAGAAATAAGAATAAGAATTATAATACAAAGTAAAAGAATCCAGTACCGCAAGAGGAGTGCCAGTGACATGTTCATGCTAATCGTCACTTGCGGGGAATTCCGTTTGTTGCCTGCCCAGCCCTCCACTCCTATCTGCTGGAATTGGAAACATATTCCTTGGGGATCCACCTCGTTCACTCAGCTTCAGTTGAGGGGGCTGACTCCAGCTTGTCCTGGTGAACTAGGCCCTTTCCTTTCTAGCTTGGCTTATAACTATAAGGGTTTTTAAATGTCACTACTGGGACTATCTACAGATTGAAACAGATCAAAGGGAGGTAAATATAGAAGAAAATACAGCAAAGAGATGGCAAGTGGCGGAATGAGAGGTCAAGTCCTGGTGTGGTTTGTCAGTGACCCAGCTATGCCTGATAGACTCTTGGACTTTTTTCTTGAGCCAACAAATTCCTTTTTTTTAATTATAGGATTTCTGTTGCTCACAACTGTAAGGATCCCGAATAAATGTGGAACCTAGAAGTTCTAAATTCCAAATTATTTTATTCAGACCTGATTAAAATTACAACCAAGACCAACGTTTTAATAGTAGGACAGAGAATAAAAAACTGTTCTTTTGACATGAGTGCCTGAGAATAGAAAGCACTGTGGTAGCCAGTAACATATTGACATAAGAAAACTGGAAAGAACCTCAGTGACACTAAGAATACAAATATTTGTTGGTATTCTGTTTCTGGTCATCATTAACAGATTTTGGTTAGCTTGGCATTCTCCTGCAGCATCCTGATTCTTTTTATTTTTTAATTGAAGGATAATTGCTTTACAGAATTTTGTTGTCTTCTGTCAAACTTCAACATGCTAACCTCAGCATCCTGACTCTTAATGATTTATGATTCTATAACCCCTAACTTGGGCTTCCCTAATAGCTCAGTTGGTAAAGCCTGCAATGCAGGAGACCCCTGCAGTTCGATTCCTGGATTGGGAAGATCCCCTGAAGAAGGGAAAGGCTACCCACTCCAGTATCCTGGCCTGGAGAATTCCATGGACTGTATAGTCTGTGGGGTTGCAAAGAGTTGGACATGACTGAGTGACTTTCACTTTCACTTTTCACTTTCAATCCCTAACTTTGAAACTGTGTACTTGCTTTATTCATTTCCTGTGGCAAACTGAATTTGAATCCACTTATATTTGGTAACTGGAGAAGGCAATGGCAACCCACTCCAGTACTCTTGCCTGGAAAATCCCATGGACGGAGGAGCCTGGTGGGCTGCAGTCCATGGGGTCGCTAAGAGTCGGACACGACTGAAGCGACTTATCAGCATCATCAGCATATTTGGTAACAACTAAGCCAGAAACTATGATTTCACTGCTATTACCACAATTAACTCAACTGACCCAAAAGATAGATGAGATACTCTTAGAGTCAGGAAACATATTTTTGTTCTTGCATATATTATTCAAGTAGAAACCATTATAAAATAATATAATTTTTCAACCTTTTAAAATTTACTTCTTTGGTTTTATCCTCCCATAAACCATATGAGGAACACAGTATCAATTTAATTATCCTAATTTTATAGAGGAGAAAAGTAAGCAAAGAGGGAGCAAAAATCCAGTGGCAAAACAGAGCATGTGGAGTGAAACTCTTCGATGATTCACAAAAACTCACACCCTTTACAGCCTCACTGGTCCCTCCTCCTTGGCCCACATGTGAAAAGTGAAAAGAAAGTGAAGTCACTCAGTCCTGTCTGACTCTTTGCTACCCCGTAGACAGTAGCCTACCAGGCTCCTCCCTCCATGGGATTCTCCAGGCAAGAATACTGGAGTGGGTTGCCATTTCTTTCTCCAGGGGATCTTCCTGACACAGGGATCGAATCCAGGTCTCCAGCATTGCAGGCAGATGCTTTAACCTCTGAGCCATATAGTCAAGGGTAATAAAGCTACATGCTTTTAAACTCTCTGATCTTTCTGTGCATCTTAAGTCAATCTGGAAGATTTTAGTGTATTTTATTTTATTATTCCTAATGGAATTTGTCTATTAATTAACTCAAGGTAATTTACATTTTATTTGGTCATAGCAAACACCCTCTTCCAAGAACACTAGAGATGATTCTACACATGGACATCACCAGATGATCAATACCAAAATCAGACTGATTATATGCTTTGCAGCCAATGATGGAGAAGCTCTATACAGTCAGCAAAAACAAGACCGGCAGCCAACTGTGGCTCAGATCATGAACTCCTTATTGCAAAATTCAGACTTAAATTGAAGAAAGTAGAGAAAACCACTAGGTCATTCAGGTATGATCTAAATCAAATCCCTTATGATTATACAATGGAAGTGACAAATAAATTCAAGGGATTAGATCTGATAGACAGAGTGCCTGAAGAACTATGGACAGAGGTTTGTAACATTGTACAGGAGGCCCTGACCAAAACCACCCCAAAGAAAAAGAAATGCAAGAAGGAAAAGTGGTCATCTGAGGAGGCTTCACAGATACCTGAAGAAAGAAGAGAAGCAAAAAACAAGGGAGAAAGGGAAAGATAACACCCAACTGAATGCAGAGTTCTAGAGAATAGCAAGGAAAGAAAAGAAAGTCTTCTTAAGTGAACAAACAATGCAAAGAAATAGAGAAAAACAATAGAATGGGAAAGACTAAAGATCTTTTCAAAAAAATTGGGGATAACAAGGGAACATTTCATGCAAATGGGCATGATAAAGGATAGAAACAGTAAGGACTTAACAAGCAGAAGAGATTAAGAAGAGGTGGCAAGAATACACACAAGAACTGTACAGAAAAGGTCTTAATGACCTGGATAGCCACAATGATATGATTACTCACCTAGAGTCAGACATCCTGGAATGTGAAGTTAAGTGCACCTTAGGAAGCATTACTATGAACAAAGTTAGTGGAGGTGATGGAATTCTGGCTGAGCTATTTCAAATCCTAAAAGATGATGCTATTGAAGTGTTGCTGCACTCAATATGCCAGCTAATTTGGAAAACTTAGTGGCCACAGGACTGGAAAAGGTCAGTCTTCATTCCAATCCCAAAGAAGGGCAATGCCAAAGAATGTTCAAACTACTGCATAATTGTGCTCATTTCACATGCTAGCAAGGTAATGCTCAAAATCCTTCAAGCTAGGCTTCAGCAGTATGTGAACTGAGAACTTCCTGATGTAAAGCTGGATTTAGAAAAGGAACCAAAAGGGGAACCAGAAATCAAATTGCCAACATCCATTGGATCATAGAAAAAG
Source organism: Capra hircus (assembly GCF_001704415.2). NCBI lineage: Eukaryota > Metazoa > Chordata > Mammalia > Artiodactyla > Bovidae > Capra > Capra hircus. The sequence continues at coordinate 82,957,009 of NC_030815.1, forward strand.
CAAGCAAATTCCAGAAAGACATCTGCTTCATTGACTATGCTATAGCTTTTGCCTGTGTGGATCACAACAAACTGTGGAAAATTCTTTAAAATTGGGAATACCAGACCACCTTACCTGCCTCCTGAGAAACCTGTGTGCAGGTCAAGAAGCAACAGTTAGAACCAGACATGGAACAACAGACTGGTTCCAAATTGGGAAAGGAGAACATCAAGGCTGTATACTGTCACCCTTCATATTTAATTTATATACAGAATACAGAAGAAGAAGTGAAGTCACTCAGTCGTGTCCGACTCTTTGTGACCCCATGGACTGAAGCCCACCAGGCTCCTCCATCCATGAAATTTTCTAGGCAAGAGTACTGGAGTGGGTTGCCATTTCCTTCTCCAGGGAATCTTCCCAACCTAGGGATCGAACCTGGGTCTCCCGCATTGGGAGCAGACGCTTTACTGTCTGAGCCACCAGGGAAGCCAGAATACATGATGCAAAACGCCCAGGCTGGATGACGCTCAAGCTGGAATCAAGACTGCTGGGAGAAATATCAATAACCTCAGATAAGCAGATGACACCACCCTAACGGAACAAAGCGAAGAGGAACTAAACAGCCTCTTAATGAAGGTGAAAGAGGGGAGTGAAACAGATAGCTTAAAACTCAACATTCAGAAAACTAAGATCATGGCATCCGGTCCATCACTTCATGGCAAGTAGATGGGGGAAAAAAATGGAAAGAGTGACAGTGTTTTCTTGGGCTCCAGAGTCACTGAGGATGGTGACTACAGCCATGACATTAAAAAATGCTTGCTCCTTGGAAGAAAAGCTATGACAAACCTAGACAGCATATTAAAATACAGAGACATCACTTTGCCAACAAAGGTCCATCCAGTCAAAGCTATGGTTTTTCCAGCAGTCAGATACAAATGTGAGAGTTGGACCATAAAGAAGGCTGAGCACCAAAAAATTGAAGCTTTCAAACTGTGGTGCTGGAGAAAACTCTTGAGAGTTCCTTGGACAGCGAGGTGATCAAACCAGTCACTCATAAAGGAAATGAACTCTGAATATTCACTGGAAGGACTGATGCTGAAGCACTAATTCTTTGGCCACCCGATGTGAAGAGCTGACTGACTCATTGGAAAAGACCCTGATGTGGGATGGATTGAAGGCAGGAGAAGGCTATAGCAGAGGATGAGATGGTTGGATAGCACCATTGACTCAATGGACATGAGTTTGAGCAAACTCTGGAAGAGTGAAGGACAGGGAAGCCTGGTTTGCTCCAGTCCATGGGGTTTCAAATAGTCAGACATGACTCAACTACTGAAAAGCAACAGTTTATATTTTGTATGTAGTTAAACTTCACTGCATTTCCACTGGTGCTAATAAATAACTGCTATGAGAAGGCTGGTAGTACCAGCCTTCACACTTCACTGCTTTTTTTGTATGCCTTATTTTCTAAGTTATATGATTTCATGCATTTTTGGTTTTTTCTTTTTGTTATCATAATTACTATCAAATGACTTTTACTGAGGATGTAATCTGTGCCAAGTATGGTGATGAACATTTCATATGTATTATTGGACCCAGTTCTCTCAATAAACCTCAGAAGTAGGTACCATTATTGCCTCCTTTTTACAGATGAGAAAACTGAGGCACAAGAATAAGGAATATATCCAGGGTTACAAAGTCAATCAGTGGCATTGCTAGGATTCAAACCATGATTTAACTCCAAAATATAAGCTTTAAAAATTTTGGCAAACTAAACATAAAACTTATTATTTTAGCCATTTTACAATTCAGTGGTATTTAATACACTCACATTTTTTGCAACCATCACCACTATTTAGTTCTAGAAAAATTTTTGTCACTCTAAAAGGCAACCTCATGCCCATCAAGCAGTCACTCCTCAGTCCCCGCCCCACCCCAACCCCTTATCTGTTTTCTGTCTCTTAAGGATTTGCCTATTCTGGACATTTCATAAATGGAATTATATAATATGGGATCTTTTGTGTCTGTTTTCTCCCACTTTTCATAATCTTTTCATGATTCATTCATGTTGTAGCAGGTATCAGTATTTCATTTCCTTTTTTGACCAAATATTAATCCATTGCACCCCTTTAGTTTATTCATTAATCAGTTGATGTACATTTGGTTGTTTCCACTTTTTGTCTATTGTGAAGCTCTAATATGAACATTCAGGTAGAAGGTTTTGTTTGAACACCTGCTTTCAATTCCTTTGGATAAAAATTATAGGCTTTTGATCATAAACCTCTATTGACTCCAAGAAGGAAAAGACCAGATATCTTAAAATCTTCATTCAACAAATATTTACTGAGAATCTGCTATTCAGCTACCTAGAATGCTAAGCACTGGGAATGTAAGTTACAATGAATAAGACAGACATCATCCCTGCCCTCCTCAGGAATGACAGAAAACTGAGTAAGTTAGTAAAACACAGACCTGGCAGCAGTTAAGATTAAAGGTTCCTTTTCCATTTGCTATTAAAGGAAAGTCAAACCTGGTAATGAGCAAGATGCTATAATGGAATGCTTTTGGATGCAAGAAACTAGTACAACTAAGACTAGTTTAAAGGTGAAGACTATTCTCTACACCTCCACTGAAAGTATCCTAGTCAAAGTCACTATTGTCACCTTTTCCCTGTAGCTCTTCAGGAATCTTCAGCTTGGTTTCCCTGCATCCAATTTGACCTCCCACCAACATAGTTCTCCCACCAGCTGTTCTCCACGTTACAGCTAAGGTGGCCTTTTTAAACACATGCTTATGCTTAAAATTTGCTTCCCATTGCTCTTAGAATCAGAGAAGGCAATGGGAACCCATCCATTCCAGTGCTGCTGCTGCTGCTGCTAAGTCGCTTCAGTCGTGTCCGACTCTGTGCGACCTCATAGACGGCAGCCCACCAGGCTCCGCTGTCCCTGGGATTCTCCAGACAAGAACACTGGAGTGGGTTGCCTCCAGTACTCTTGCCTGGCAAATCCCATGGATGGAGGAGCCTGGTAGGCTGCCGTCTATGGGGTCGCTAGGAGTCGGACACGACTGAGGGAATTCACTTTCACTTTTCACTTCATGCATTGGAGAAGGAAATGGCAACCTACTCCAGTGTTCTTGCCTGGAGAATAAAGACCATTTATTGCCTTGTGTGTGTGTGCTTAGTCGCTCAGTCGTGTCTGACTCTTTGTGATCCCATGGACTGTAGCCTGCCAGGGTCCTCGGTCCATGGGAATTCTCCAGGCAAGAATACTGGAGTGGGTTGCCATGCCCACCTCCCAGGGATCTTTCCAATCCAGGGATCGAACCCAGGTCTCCTGCATTGCAGGTAGATTCTTTACCATCTGAGCCACCAGGGAAGCCCATTTACTGCCTTACGTAAGTCTGAGGTAGGAAGTTTCCTGATTGTGATGTCAGCAGCTCCACAGCATCAAGGAAGTAGGTTTTCTCTATTCTTCTGCTCTGCTATCTTCATCATCTTCATAGTCACAATAAGGATAAGCAACTCGAGGGATCATGTCCTCCTATATAACAAGGACCAAAGTACAGAAGTGGAAAGATGGCAGATCCCACCAAAAAAAAAAAAAGAAGTTCCCTCTAAGAAATTCTCCAGAATACTTCCCCTCAGGTCTGTTCGGCCAGATTTGCACCAAAAGCCTATTCCTACAGCAATCATGGTAGGGGAATGGCAGTACAAAGAGTGATTTAAGATTAATCAAGTCTGAGGCTGGAAAAGGGCCAAGTTCCCAAATGGGGCAAACAGCTACCTGATGCACCAACAAAACACATGTCTGGGAAAGTGTAAGAGGGAAAGGAAGAGTTGTAATATAGGCAGTGTAGAAACGTGTCTCCATGAGTGCCTAAGCAAGAATTCCTGGAGAAAGTCTAATTCATGTTCTCCTCTGAACTTCAAGGCCTCAACTGAATAAAACAACCAACCAAACAAACAAAACAAAAACAAAAACCTTAAATCTCAACATGTCCAAGACTAACTTGTGAGTCTCATCAAAGTGGTCTCTTCTAATGATTTCTTTGTGAATAGCACCACCATTCCAGTTGTAAGAGCCAGAAAAACAGGAGTCATCATATTCTTTTTCCTCACCAGCTGTATCGAGTCCATCATCGAGTCCTGTTGATATAACCTCCAAAATAGCTCTTGGATCTACTACTTTTTTCACCTCCACTGACAGTATCCTACTCCAAGTCATTATCATCACCTTTTCCATGTAGCTCTGTAGGAATCTTCAGCTTGATTTCCCTGCATCTAATTTGACCTCCCACCAACATAGTTCTTCACATTACAGCTAAGGTGGCCTTTTTAAACACATGCTCATGCTTAAAATTTGCTTCCTGCTGCTCCTGGAATAAAGACCAAAATAAGGCTCTTCCCCAACTCTTCAGTCTGGAGAAGGAAATGGCAACCCACTCCAGTATTCCTGCCTAGATAATCCCGTGGACAGGGGAGCCTGGTGGGCTGATCTACACGGGGTCGCACAGAGTCGTACACGACTGAAGCGACTTAGCATACATACATGCATTAGAGAAGGAAACGGCAGCCCACTCCAGTGTTTTTGCCTGGAGAATCCCGGGGACAGAGGAGCCTGGTGGGCTGCTGTCTATGGGGTCGCACAGAGTCGGACACGACTGAAGATACTTACCAGCAGCAGCAGCAGCAGCAGCAGCAGCAGCAGCAGCAACTCTTCAGTCAGTTCAGTCTCTCAGTCGTGTCCGATTCTTTGAGACCCCACGGACTTCAGCACACCAGGCTTCCCTGTCTATCACCAACTCCTGGAGCCAACTCAAACTCATGTCCATCGCATCAGTGATGCCAACTCCCCAACTCTTAGCAATTCATTTAACTGGTTTTCTTTGAGCTTTCCACCCCACCTCAGACTTGTGCACTTGCCATTACTCCTGGCCCTTGCTATCCTTCATATCTCAGCTTAACCGTCATTCCCGCGGGAAAGCCTCTCCAAGCTTCTTAAGTAGGTCATAAAGAAGTCTGTGCCTTTCCTTCAGGGCACTTTTCTGCCTTAAGACTAAGATCTTCCGAAACAGGGAGCTAGTATCTCCTACAACATAACACCTGGCACATAGTAAGTGTACATTATATAGTTGTCGAATCAATATATACACTTCAAAGAAGAGTGGACGATGATAGATGTGGACCCAGTCTCAGAGAAAACACAAATGACGGCCGTGACCCACCAGCATGGCCCAGCAGCCTGGACCACAAGATTCGTTGCTCCTCCCAGCAGCTCCGCCCCTTGGGTCCAGCCCCTCCCTGCGGAGTCGTGGGGCGGGGCATAGAGGTCGCCTGACGTGACAGCAGCCTGCCTCTGATTGGGCTTCCAGGCGTGCCGGCTAGGAAAGGGGGCGTGCCCTCGTGCGCTGATTGGCTGGTGGGAAGCAGCTAGGCGGGCGGCGGCGGCGGCTGTGCGGGGGCGGGCGCTGGGAGGGACGGGACTGGGCAGGGCAGGGCTGGGAGGGCAGTAGCTGCGGGTAGGATGGGTCCTCATCGCCGGCTTCGCTAAGACTCGCTCGCGTGGGCTGCCCGCGGCGGGCCCGCAGTGGCCGCGGCGGCATGAAGGGCGCTCTGGGAAGTCCTGTGGCTGCGGCTGCCGCAGGCGCCGCGATGCAGGAGAGTTTCGGCTGCGTCGTGGCCAACCGCTTCCACCAGCTGCTAGACGATGAGTCTGACCCGTTCGACATCCTGCGCGAGGCCGAACGCCGGCGCCAGCAGCAGCTGCAGCGCAAGAGGCGCGACGAGGCGGCGGCGGCGGCGGCCGGGGCTGGCAACCGCGGCGGCAGGAGCCCGGCTGGGGCCTCGGGCCACAGACCCGGCGCGGGCGGCGGCCGGAGGGAGTCCCAGAAGGAGCGCAAGAGCCTCCCGGCCCCCAGCTCGCAACAGCCAGATAGCCCAGGGGGCGGCCCGCAGCCGCCCGGTACGCGCGCCCAGCCCAGCACCTGGGTGTCCCAGGGTGGGCGCGGTGGGCGGGGAGGGGAAGGAGAATGGGGTCATGGAGGTCACTCCTCCTCAGCCGCCCCAGGACCTGCTACTGCGAGACTGGGGTCGCTGGAACCTGTTCCAGAAAGGGAAGGGGGCGCTGGGAAGAGTTGACCGAAGTTGAGGGTCCCAGTGGCTGAGGAAGGTGGGAAAAAGGACAGGGTAGGGGGAGTGTCACGCCCCTTCTGGCCTTTCCCAGTCCCTTCTGGGAGCGAAGGAGAGTGCAGGCTTGGAGTAGGGGGTTTCTGAACGGTGGGACTGAGCCTTTACAAGTTGGGCAAAGTTGAGGGATATTTCTTAGGTGGTGTATGAGGGTGAACACTGGGGTCGTTGCCCGAGGGCTCTCAGATCTAAAACTAGCAGGGACCTTCTCCATCCTCCAGCCGAACCTCTGCAAGATTCGCGTCGGGAGGCGAAAAGAAGCGTTGTGGGAAGGAGGGAGGGGAGTGACTCTTAGGGAGAATGGAGGAGGGCGCTCCCGGCCCCTGGGGGTGGCGGCGAGAACTCGGGGTGTGTGAAAGGATCGCCGGGGTGAGGAGCTAGGGCCTCTGTGATGGAGGGAAGGCCTGGGTGACCGCGGGGGTGGGCTGTGACGTCAGGGCCGCGAGCAGAATGCGGCGGGGGTTGACGCGGGGTCCCCGGCGCCTTCCAAGCTCTGTGCCTTCACCCATCCACCTCCCTTACGGTGGCTTACAACAGTCATCCCGCACGGGTTTTCAATACAGCAAGTAGTGTTGATGGCTTGTGTAACTTGTCATTAACTCAGGCTGCTTTAAGAAAAGCGTTTTTAACCTTTTCAACAAGAATATGCAAAGTTCCCCACTCCCTGCTTAGCCAGAATGGCCAGTGCAAAGCTTGGTGTACTACTGACTGCATCTAGGCATGGATGGTGCTTAAGAGTCGTTTCTCACCTGAACTGCTTCAGTGGTAAAGCCTCCAAGATTCCACCTGTGTTTCCTCTGTTTTCCAAAAATAAAATAGTGGTCCTAAGGTTTCCGAAAAAAGTTTTAAGATGCATGATTCGACCACTCCAGCCAGTGTTTGGGAGTGTATTCAACTCGGCTTTACTGGCTTGTTCCTTGCTTGATAAAAATTGTCAGCCCAGTCCTGAGAGAATAATTCCTGACTTGAGTGTTGGTGCCCTGACTTCTGCAGCTAGGTAATGTTTACCTCTATCTGTGCAGAGTTCAATCCAGCAATATCTCTTGAGAATCAGAAAATTAAGTCATTATAATATTATTTTAAATGCCGTTGAGATATCCCAAGATTTCTTGATAGGCAAGTACATATATAAGCCTATTTAAACACTGAGTGAGACTTGAGATATATTGTACATTTTGTATATGTTCTATTTTTCTCTTAAATCTATTTAGATAAATATCATAGTAATAAAAGAATTGGACAGGCTAAGCTTTATTTTTTAACAAGTGAAAATATGTATTATCTTTTCATGAGAAACAGAATTTAGTTTTCTCTGTTAATGTATTGTTTTTAACCTTACTAGTAAAATTGTCATGCATTTTTGTTGTATTTTAAACAATTCAGAAGTGTATGAAGTAAAATGAAAAATCCATACTTTTCTTACTGTTAACACTTGGTATTTACACATATAAATGCACAGAGCTACTTCTTTTTTTTCCCCTAAATTTCAGATGTTATAAACTCAGTTGCAGCCTGCATTTAGCATAATAAATAAACTTAGCATTATAATGTAGTATGCTAATAACTTTTTCTGTCAATTGTTTATAATCCAGGTGATCTGGTTTTTGAGATCTGTGTTAAAGAACTTTAGTTAATTTTGTAGTTAGAATGGACGTTTTGTAGTTCTAGTTCTTTTTCAAGTGTGTTATTTTAGGAGCAAACAACTCATTAATTTTCATTTGTGCAGTTACTGTACTGAATTTATCTGTAATGGGTGTTAGAGAGCTACCCTCTTAAGGTTTTGTAACCCTAATTGATATGGACTGTACTTCTCTAACACTAAAATTTTTTAAGTTTATTTGGCTATTAAAAGTGAATGCTTAGTGTAGACAAGAGTCAAAGTCAAAACAAGTTTGACATATTAACAAACATTAGTCACAAAAGGATGTGAAAATCATAAGATTTTCCCATAGAAATAGATTTTTAATATCCATTGCTATTTAACAATATAGACCCTTACTCAAAAAATTTATTCTTTAAGTCTTCAGAGGCTGTTTCAGCTTTGCTATTCCTGGCTTTTCAGAACTTCTCCAAGTCAAAGCTCAACTTTATTTCAGGGAAATCACACTGTAAATTTTACAGTATTCTGTCTCTTTATGTGGGCTGGGGTTAGATCAGTGATCAGACTGCAAATGCCAGCCTTTTATTTCGAAAGGGCTAGTAAAATTCAGTGTTTGCATTATCCACTTGGAGCTGCTGATCCAGCACAGAATGACTAGCTTCAGTTGCAGTCCTGATCTCTTAGTAGTAAGTTGTGGGAAAAACTGGATCTCTATTATCTTTGTTTTTTGGATTTTGGAAGGAAAATGAAATGTTTGCAGGGTATTGATAATTATTCTAATAAATTGCCAGGTCATATTTAATGCTTTTCAACTTATACACAGAAGCTCTGGAAGATGCTGTAGTATAAAGTATGTAGCAAATGTCATTTTAAGTTTTGAATGATGAATTCCAAATTTAATTGATACAGTTTTAAACATAACTTTGAAAACTGGAAGGTGGAAATAAGCTCTTAAGTATGATTAAGTGGAGATATTTAGTATAAGTTATAGGTTATTGATAGGAAATTTGAAACTGTATTAAAATAACTTTTTACATTGAGGGAAAAGTATTACTGTTGAGGTACTTGCTGATGGCTATTATGTCATAGTCTGTTACAGTTTCAACTTGTTACTTAACTTTCATAATAACATTTTTGCCTTACATTTTAAATGCCTCTTCCAAATTTGATCTCTCTTAGTAACATGTGTGCCCTTGGATATGGCTTTGCATACTCCTGGACAGCTGGGTATGAGTGTTGGTCTCTGTTTTATTTCTGAAATAAAAGCATAATGCTTTGTTCATGATAACAGCTTTCCTGTATCCTAAACATGTCACAAGTTTAGATTGTGGCTTCAGGATTCAAATCAGATTTGAGCATTTCCTAGGTTATGGGACATTAACTTAAGATTGAACTTAGATCTATTGTGTAACATTTCACATTTCAAGTAATTAACTAACAAGTAATAAATTGAACAGTTTTGTGTTAGTGATGTTGCAAACATGATTTTTGCTTTAAAATGAGGTCAGTAAGCTATTGAAACTGGGTTAATATTTACATGTGCCTTCTTTATAAACTTTTGATAGAAAATGTTAAATGGGAAAATAGAATACAGGTAAACATATATTCTTAAGAGTCATGAGTATCTCCTAAGTAAGAAAGGAACCCAATAGTTTAAATAATACCCACTAATTCAAGTACATTTAATATATTTTTACAACCATACAATGAATGTGAAGGGTGACTTATACCAAGAAAAATCAAAGCTACTAAAATAAAAATTATACATAATATTGGAGATGGAGACCTACTAAATGTATACAAGGAAAGAATAAACATATTTTTGGAAGATTACTTAAGAAGTAACAATGTTCTTTATAATACATTGATATTTATCAAATAATAGATGCCTTAAGACGTAGACTCTGCTGAAAAAAAGTGTCAAAACTGAGAAGGGTGAAGGGAGAACAGGGAACACTGGAGTGGCCCCAGCCCCAGCCTCCTCAGTGCTGGCCTCTCCATGGACAGGAGATACCCCTTCAAACGCTGGCCGGCCCTTCCATGAGTTGGCAAATACCAACTTGGCCTCATATTTGAGAAGTGTGATTATAAATGTATAAATCCCATCAAAGAACAGGAAAATCTGGTTTCAAATGAGAAAAATTATAATGATACAAACTATTGAAAAATGAAAATTTTAGTAGGTAATGAATGATAAACTATAGGTGGGGTTCCAAATACAGGGTATTTGTCTTTTACTTTTCTGGAAAGACCTTAACTACCATGTTTTGATAAAGCTGCTCTTGTGAAATGTAGTTGATATATATCTTCAATAGCTATCACAAAGTCATTGTGAGACAATTAATTGTAGGTTAGTTGGTATAATTTATCTTATCATAGTTTATAGGACATAAGGGAAAGCATATGCTTCAATGGTAATGTCAAAGTTTTATTAAAAGACAACTCTGAGCAGTAGTAGTATCAGCAACTTTTTTTCTTCTCTGAAGTTTTTCAAACTTCCCAAATTTTCCTATGACATTGATTTCTAGAAAAGTAAAATTTAAAAGTACTTGTAATAACGTGCTGCTGCAGACTTTGGGTTCTAGTTCTCCGCTTTGATTTCTCCCTCTCAGGCCAGAAGCGAACTCCCAGAAGAGGGGAGCAGCAAGGATGGAGTGATAGCCGAGGGACAGAGGTGACGCTTGATAGAGCAGAGCGGAGATCCTACAGGGAATATCGACCCTATGACACCGAGAGGCAGGCGGATTTTACACCTGAGAAGTTTACAGATGAAAAGTAGGTACTGCAGACCTCAGCTTAGAGGGTTGGAGGAACCAGGATTTTCAGAGGGTAGGAGCCTTTGCAAACTTTTGGTGGTGCTAGTCCTGGGAATAGTTTGCCAATCTAACTAACAAATCACACTGCTTTAGGTAACACATGAAGGATCTTCCGTTGGTTCAGGAAATGATTACAAAATAAAAAGTGGATAATTTATTGATAACTTTGAAAGACGTTCTTATAACAAACTCTACAGAAGTATGCTAAATTTTCTTTTGAAGTTTAGGCCAGAGGTATAATTATGTTCTTGATTTAGTAGAACTAATTTGGGCCACTAATGAATTTAAACAAATTTATGATGAAATTTGACCAAAAAACTGATAGAATGTGTGATGCCAGTTTAAGGCTTTCATGCCTTCTCTAGAGAGTGCTCTGACCTGGAAGATGGTCTCAGGCTGATACAGTCTGAGTAATATGGCAGTATGTAGGCTATCATACCCACCTGAACACAGGAAGCAGTTCTTAATGTCTTATGCTTAGTATTAACAGGATGGATACTTGCTGCCTCAAGTTTTTAATTATTAAACCTACATAGCACCAGATTTAGGTTAAAGCAAAACTGCTTGTGAATCACATTTAAAGGAATAGAAAGTTTAAAAAACTAAAAGAGACTAGAATAGTGTACAGTTTAATGTCAAGGGCTGTGTTGTTCCCAAAGTCTTTTAACTTCTTGACTACATATTTCGTTACACATTCAAAACAGAGATGGTATATCTGCCACCATGTTAGAGGATGAAGGCAAGAGAAAGGTTTAATTCTGCTTTTTGGGGGTGATTAGTTCAAATTAGCTATGCAACGACTATAGTCTGCTTGCTTACAGAAAGCCTTCTAGATCAGAGCTGCTTATTTGGGGAAGCATTTGTCTATTTTCCCCCTACTTCAGGGATTTATTCTGTAGAAATAAAGAAATTATAACTCAGGTTTCCAGCTTTTTTAGTAGCAAAATTATGAGTTGTTTTTAAAGGATAAGTCTTTATATATTAACATGAAAAAAATGCCTTATTCAGGGATGATTTACAGAAAGTTGCAAGAATTGTATAAGAAATCCCCCAAAATCCATCCAGATGCTCCAAAAACTTTTTACCACCTTTTCTTTATCATACTCCTTCCTTTCTCTCCCCTCCTCTTTCTCCTTTTCTCTCTCTGTTACACACACACACATACACATCTTTTTTCTTTGGCTTTTGAGAATAAGATGCAGGAATGTTTCCTAAAAACATGGTTCAGTTATCAAACTCATTAACATTGGTGCAATACTTATTATCTAATTATCTGAATCATGTAATCTATAGACTACTGAAACTGTACCAATTGTCCTATTAATATGCCTTTCAGTTCAGTTCAGTCGCTCAGTCGTGTCTGATCTTTGCGACCCCATGAATCGCAGCATGCCGGTCCTCCCTGTCCATCACCAACTCCCGGAGTTCACCCAAATTCATGTCCATTGAGTCCGTGATGCCATCCAGCCATCTCATCCTCTGTTGTCCCCTTCTCTTCCTGCCCCCAATCCCTCCCATCATCAGAGTCTTTTCCAATGAGTCAACTCTTCGCATGAGGTGGCCAAAGTATTGGAGTTTCAGCTTCAGCATCAATCCTTCCAATGAACACCCAGGACTGGTCTCCTTTAGGATGGACTGGTTGGATCTCCTTGCAGTCCAAGGGACTCACAAGAGTCTTCTCCAGCACCACAGTTCAAAAGCATCAATTCTTCGGTGCTTGGCTTTCTTCACAGTCCAACTCTCACATCCATACATGACTCCTGGAAAAACCATAGCCTTGACTAGATGGACCTTTGTTGGCAAAGCAATATCTCTGTTTTTTAATATGCTAGCAAAAGAAAAAAAAATCAGTTCAGAGTCCAGGAATGTGCATTACATTTACTTATGTATTTATTTAGGCTGCTTTGGGTCTTTGTTGTGGTACATGAGGGCTTCTCTCATTAGGGCACATGGGCTTCTCATTGCAGAGCATGGGCTCTAGAATGCACCGGCTCTCCAATTGGGCTTAGTTGCCCCATGGCTTAGTTCCCCCTGACCAGGGATTGAACCCACATCCCCTGCATTAGAACGCAAATTCTTAACCACTGAATCACCAGTGAGGTTCCGTGTATTGCATTTAGTCTTAAGACAGCTCTTTAGTTTTTCATTTATTTATGGAGTTGACATTTTTGAAGAACATCAACCAGTTATTCTGTAGAACAGTCCAGATTTGAGTCTGCTGTTTCCTCATGAGACAAGGTTCTGCATTTTGGCAGGGATACATTAGAAGTGTGATGTCTGTGTCCTTCCCAGTGTATCATATTAGGAATATGTAGGAAATGTTTACTTTCAAGGAAATTTGAAAATATTTTTTGTGAAGTCTTACACTATCAGAAAAGATAATTTTCCTCTTTTCTTAAAAAATACTTTTCATTTGATAAGCAGGCATAAGATCTTTAATAAAAGTAATTTTATAGTCACTTTAGAAAATTCGGAAAATGAATAAAATTAAAAAAAATTTAAACCACTCTTTTACCATTTAAGATGACTACTGTTTAACTCTTCGCCAATTCATATACACTGAGTACTATATATTCTTTCTTTTCCACTTGACAAGTAGAAGTCATTAACGATGATGTCATGGACAGTGTTGGTAAGCATTTCTAATGGTTCTGTTATGATCTTTTGTTTGGAGTATTACAGTGTAATTATTCCATTAGCATTGGATCTTTGCTCAGCTTTCAGCTTTTTGCTTCATGAATAATACTCAGTGAGCAGCCTTTTACACATACAAGGCCTTTCCTAGATGTAGTTCTTAAAGTAGGAATCCCAATTAGGGTCTTAAAGCAGTGGTTCTCCACTGAGTATCATGTATCCAAATCTGGGACCCAGCTGGTACTTCAGTGTGAGGTTGGATTGGTACCTGTAGTGTGAAACAAACAAAAATTGGAGGGGACTATTAATACATAGTGGCAAATCACCATGCTAGTAACATGTCAGCTTATTCTGTTGCTGTTAATAGTAATCTATAAGAGCATTTCTCGTAGCACTTTCTGTAGACTTCAGTATGATAAAATTTGATCGTTGTTTATTTGATATCTATACATGTTTATTGGGCATGTTTATTGTATATAGGATTTCGATAATCTTAACAGACTACTTAATTCAGTCCTCTCAATTTATGGATAAGGATATACCCAGAGTTTTAGTGGCGTGGATTTTTATTCCCTTAGAGCAGAACATAGTTTTCACATAGAAGCAATAGCCATGGATGGTGCTGCAAGTAACTGTCATGTGGCTTAGGTACAGAGATCAACCGTGTCACGTGTATATATTCTGGGAATGCAGCTACTGTTTTTAATGCAGTAAGATTTTTCTTTATTCTCCAAATGAGGAACTCTTAAGTAAACTCTTAGATCAGACTGTTAGGAAATTAGTCTGGATAATTATTCTGACTCCATACAGTTTGATTCTTTCTTTGGCTCTTTCTGCGGTTTACTTCTGGTCATTTAAGGTCGGCTCCAGTTCTAAAAGAATCACTTACTCAGAAGTCTAAATTTTTTTTTCTTCCTCACCAGAAAGAATTTTTAAAACTTGTTTAGTTCAGTTCAGTTGCTCATTCATGTCCGACTCTTTGCGACCCCATGGACTACAGCATGCCAGGCTTCCCTGTCCATCACCAACTCCTGGAGCCTTAAAACTTGTAGTAAAATGATAAAGAATCTGCCTGCCAATGGGGGAGATGCAAGAGATGCAGGTTCAATCCCTGGGTCAGGAAGATCCCTTGGAGTAGGAAATGGCAACCCACTCCAGTATTCTTGCCTGGAAAATCGCATGGACAGAGGAGCCTGGTAGGCTACAGTCCATGGGGTCACAAAGAGTTGGACACGACTGAACAGGCACACATGATGATGCATCGCATGTTTAAGTGTACAGTGCAGTGGCATTAAATACATTCTGATTGTTATGCAACCATCACCACTAGCCACCTCCAGAAAACTTTTCATCTTCCCAAGTTATACCCATTAAACATTAACTCCCAATTCCTCCCTCCATGAACTTCATTCCCTTTACCTGTAAAACCTGTACCCATGTCTACTTATTAGGACTACAGTAAGAGAGTAGATTACAGGGATGTAATAGATGGGGAAACTGGAAACAGTGGGAGCCTTTATGTTTTTTGGCTCCAAAATCACTGCAGATGGTGACTGCAGCCATGAAATTAAAAGACACTTACTCCTTAGAAGGAAAATTATGACCAACCTAGACAGCATATTAAAAAGCAGAGACATTACTTTGCCGACAAAGGTCTGTCTAGTCAAGGCTATGGTTTTTCCAGTAGCCATGTATGGGTGTGAGAGTTGGACTATAAAGAAAGCTGAGCGTTGAAGAAGTGATGCTTTTGAACTGTGGTGTTGGAAAATATGCTTGAGAATCCCTTGGACTATGAGGAGATCTAACTAGTCCATCCTAAAGGAGATCAGTCCTGAGTGTTCTTTGGAAGGACTGACGTTGAAGCTGAAACTCCAATACTGTGGCCACCTGATGTGAAGAGCTGACTCATTTGAAAAGATGCTTTCCCTGATGCTGGGAAAGATTAAGGGCAGGAGGAGAAGGGGACGACAGAGGATGAGATGGTTGGATGGCATCACTGACTCAATTGACATGAATTTGGGTAAACTCCAGCAGTTGGTGATGGACAGGGAGGCCTGGCATGCTGCGGTCTATGGGGTCACAAAGAGTCGGACACGACTGAGTGAGTGAACTGAATTGAACTGAAAAGTGGGATGGGATGTTGGCCCAGTGTAATATTGTTTTCTTTTTGCTTGTATGTCACATTAAAGCTTCCTAAGTGGAGTCGAGGATTCCTCAATGCTTACCAACCTATAAAGAAATAGAGGATATCTTTTATAAGAAGGGAATTGTAAGGAAGCACTTGAGAATATTTTTAACTGGGAGGTGGGGTAGAGGTGGGGTAAACCTGTGGGATAAAAAAAAATTATTTAAGGGATTAAAATAAACCAGACCACAAAGCTGTTTTGGGGACCAGTTTCAGTTACTATCATATTTTTAATGAATTTGTTATTTTATCAGTATCTCATCTAGATTTCATGTACATTTAAACCTAATTTTTACTGCTGGCATTATTTTCCACATATGCTTTTATGCTTCATTTCCTCTCAGTTTTTAGGTAGATGCCTTTTATGGCCCTGTCCAGCTTTCCGGTTAAGAACTTACTGTTACTTTTCATTTATTATTGTTTTAGAACTCTGCTTTAGATGTTTGCTGTAATGTGGAATCATATTCTACAACAGTCTCCATTTAAAATTTTGGTTTTGGTCTGAGGAGGTGGGAGACAGAAAAAGCCAACTTGGGAAACTGATTTAGGGTGATGTTTCTTGAAAGAGACTGGCATAAAGTTAATGATCAGTGCTTCTGTATTTTTCATCTTTTTGAGTAAGGAGAATTGTGAATTTTGTGTGTTTTTATCCACGATCTATAGTTGCTTTTTAAAGTAACATTTTCAGCCCTGAAATACATCTCCAGTTCCGGTGTTTGAGCCACTAATGTCACTAGATTTCAATAAGTAATTTGTTGCTTTCAGTGTTTTTCAAAGTCTTGACAAATTAATAAATATATAATTCATCTTATTAAACTAAGGTTTAACAGTGAAAAAGATGAGATTCTTCCTGCAGAAGCTTTGGGTCTGGTGAAGGAGAAACAAGTCCCCATAAAGAGTGACTGTGACCAGATGGTAGCAGAGAACAGTGAGGAGAAGTGCACAGTCAGGCCCTGGATCCAGGGGGTGTGGCAGGGGAAGAGAAAAGGCAGATTCTTTGCTTGGATACTTCTGTGATGTATCTAAGCCCTTGGTTAGTGTTGGTCATGTATCTTCAGGGACATGAGGTGACACGGAGAAATGTCCAAGAAGTAACTGTCTTTATGACCGAGAATCAGAGATCCCCAAATGAGAGACACAGGGGCACATGAAGGGGTCACATATCAATAGCATAGAGATGAGGATGGTGCATGCAGCAGTGGGGAGGCTGGAATGCTGATATTCTTAAAGACAAATGGGTGGGTATCCAGAAGAATGGTATCCAAGACACGTTCCTTAAAAAGACAAAGTGTGGAACCTTTCTTTATATGTGACTGCAGTGCCTGGCTCTGAGAAGTCGAATTGGGTGCCCAAGAAGCAGGATGGGTACCTTGTGTATGTTTGGATGTTACCTATTGCAAAAAGAACTTTTTAAGGACAAACAGGGAAAGGGAAACCAGAAAGAGCAGAGGAAAACTAGTGGTTGGCAGTATCAAATGATGCATAGGGGTCAAATGACCTAGAGACAGAAGTGGCTACTGGATTTAACAGCAAGGACATCATCTTCAGCTATTTTCCTCATCTGTGGGCACTAGTTATAATTAATAAACTGCATGCCAGGAGCACACAACAGTGTCAAAGGTGGTATGTTTTCAGTAAAATTTAACAATTAATTTACTATTCAAGCCACAAGTTCTTTCCAACATACTATAGCCATAATGAACTTCTAAAAATTTTTTTCCTCAAAAAAAAAAAAAAAGTCTTAGCTCTTTAATTCAGTTCACCACTTTTTATGGTACGCATTTCTTTCTAGACCGATTGACAGGTTTGATCGAGACAGACCACTGAGAGGACGTGGAGGCCCAAGAGGGGGCATGCGAAGCAGAGGCAGAGGTGGCCCTGGGAACAGAGCTTTTGACGGTTTTGACCAGAGAGGGAAACGAGAATTTGAGAGATACGGTGGGAATGATAAAATGTAAGTTTCTTTGTAATGCTACTTTCTCTTTAAGATCTCGATGTAATATATGGTGTGAATCTGTATGTCTTAATATTTAGTTGACTTAATACTAGTATGCAGTTATTCCTGAGGGAGCTGATCCTGGGGCAGCTTTTCTGATCTACTTTTCTAATTTGGAGATTGACTGGAGACTAGTTTCTAGTTTAAGGGAATGTTCTTTCTTTGTCTAGAGCAATCAGAACTGAAGACAACATGGGTGGATATGGAGTTCGCACCTGGGGATCAGGTAGAGATACCAGGTATGGTGCAAATATGTATCTTCTGTGAACCTGCAATTAAGTGGAAATATCTGGCCCTTTATTTGCCTGTCTTGAAGAGTATATCCTCTGTGGTATGCTTGTGGTGTCTTTATGTTTGTGTGCTTTATGTAGAAATTGAATTTAAGCTTTTGTTTCATGAGATAACTTTTTAAAACAGGTTTGCTATGTTGTAGTTAGATTTGAAACCACTTTCAAAATTCTTTTGTCTTATTTTAGCCAAGCAAATCTGTATATTTGTTGATATCCCAAGCACATGGCACTGTATATTTACCTATGTGTCAGATTGCTTTTTTAAAATTCCTGGATATTCTATACTTTATTTCTCTGTGACTTTGCAAATTTTTATGTATATTGCATCTTGATCTTATAAAATTATTTGCACATCCAAGCTTAATGACAAGTTTCACCTGAGGTTCAAATCTGGCATTTATCTGAGGTTTTATGGTATCTCAGATTTGAACCAGTTTTGCTATTTAGGGGAGGTCCTTGGTTCTGCTGTTTCTGTCATTTCAGGGCTGCAGGGAAATATGAGGAATGAGTTGCTCCAGGATGTATTATAGGGCAGGCTTTACACAAATTTGAAGGCTTGAGGAGATCAAGACTTCCACATTTCTTCTTTTGAAGAATTTAAGTTTTTTACATACACTTATTTTTCTTAAATTTTTATCCTTAAAAATAAATGTATATGATAACAGCAAATGTAAAGTTAGATTTACTGCCACTGCATATTTGTGTTGTCCTTAAAAAGAAGCTTGTTCAATGTTTACAGATCTTTTCATTTTGTTTTGTTTTACTGTGATAATACATTTTTCAAAACATGCAAGTACCTTCTGAATCATCTGATTTACCACCTTACTTAATACTACCACCTCATTTCAGTTTGCATTTCAATTTAAAATCAATTTGGCTCTAAATGATTACTTACTCTAAGAGGTAAGTATTGGCCTTGGAAGAGACCAAAATGTGCTCCTAGTAGCTGGTCTGTCCCAATGTTAAAATGACACATACCCCATGGCACTTACTTTGGATTGGTTTGTGAGTTACAAAGTCAAAGCTCTTAGGTGATAATAATCTGTAATTGAATGGGTTTTTGTAGCATAAGACTTTAAATTCTTATTTAATACATTGAGATTTTGATTTGCCACCATGATATAGTCCAGTCATGTGCCTAGTCACTCAGTCATGTTCAGTTCTTTGCGACCCCATGGACTGTAACCCGCCAGGCCCCTCTGAGTTTCATGAGAATGAAATTTCTTTTGCTAATACTTTTTTAAAAAGCAATATTCATATAGGATTAATATCAACATAGAAATTAAGCTTATGCAATTAAAATTCAAATTGTTTTTCATTGTGCTCTAATTTCTAATCTGTAGATTGTATATTTAGATGTGATGGTACATAAATTTATGTTTCAAAGCCTTATTTTTCTGGTATCACCAGCTTTTGGTAATGCTACACATTCTTTTTTAGGGAATGTTTCCACTTTCTTGCCATTTTTTAAAGTTTGATATGGCATATTCTTATCTATTATAAGTCATTTAGGATTTACATGTTGAGAGTTTTTATGGTCCCTGTTAATATTTGGAATTTCCTAGGATAATAAGGGTGTATTGGAGAAGGCTATGGCACCCCACTCCAGTACTCTTGCCTGGAAAATCCCATGGATGGAAGAGCCTGGTGGGCTGCAGTCCATGGGGTCACTAAGAGTCAGACACGACTGAACGACTTCACTTTCACGCATTGGAGAAGGAAATGGCAACCCGCTCCAGTGTTCTTGCCTGGAGAATCCCAGGAACGGGGGAGCCTGGTGGGCTGCCGTCTCTGGGGTCACACAGAGTCGGACATGACTGAAGTGACCTAGCAGCAGCAGCAGCAGCAGCATAATAACAGATTTGAATAGTTGTTCTGGTCCTTTCCAATATGTTTTTAATTTTAGTCCATCAATAAAAACTTGTATTTATCAAATACTTTTTACATTTTTGGGAATTATTTATATGGATTAACAATTAAGAGCATTTTTTTCTCTTTTTATTTTGATGTGGATTACTTGTATGTACATATTAATTCCTTGAGGGAGAAAGGACATTGAAGTGTGTTTTTCTGTCTTGAATATAGAAGGGCATTGATGTAAACAGATTTGTTTGACTAGACTGGTTCTTGCCGCTTTGCAGTGACACGGACCCGACTGCCCCCATGGAGGAGACCACAGTGGTGGAGGAGTCCCTGGGCCCCCTGGAGGATGAATCTCCAGCTAAGTGGGTATTTCATTCATTTTCCCCATTGGGTTGTTGGTCTTTTTCTTAAAGATTTATAAGAAGTCTTCATAGAACAGGAAGCTCAGCCTTTTGTCATATCACAGAGGACTGATCTTAATGTATTAATGAATAATCAAACTACTTAATTCAAATCACCAGCAGCCTGTACTGTAACCGGTCTCTCTCTCATCAGTACCCCCATGTTTTGTCCTTTTATTTTCTTCTGGTCCCTCCTTCCCTCTTTTCTTCATGGAGCTTAGTTCCTTAGTCCATCTCTAGCACCCTTGCCCTTGGTGTCTATGAGTACCTTGCTAGCAGAATCCACCTCCTAGACCACTGATAGCCATCTGCCATCTCTCTACTTGCACCCACAGGCTGAGTACTGCAAGTCCCTCAGCAGGCTGGTGGGAACTCCTGTAAATTCCTGATCATCGCATTTTGAAATGAGCCCTCAACACTGCCCAGCAATGCCCATTTCTTGGATTCACTCTTCCCCCTCACCCACTACAATGACCAGTTCAGTTCTTCTTGTCCCCTCAAAGCCCTAACATTGCTTCCCACTTTCTCCTTCTTCCCACACTCACACCTCCTCTTTTATTTTCTGAGTACAACTTTGCTTCCTATGTCACAGAGAAATCAGAAGCCAGTAGGGAACTTCACAGTCTCCTGGGCTTCTTTCCTCATGGTAAAATAGAGGTGCCATCTCTCCACCAACCTCTTCAGCCTTTGGTTCGTATTTCCTTCTGACTTCACTGAAATCTCAGTTAGCTCTTTCCTTTTTAGACATACTCACCTTCTTCCCCCCAAATCTGGTCTTCCAATCAGCATTTTATATGTGCTAAGTCTCTCTTGTTTTAAGCCTCTCGTTGCCCCTACATTCTCATTCACCTTCCTTTTCGGGGTTGTGTGCACTCTTTCCTCATTTCTTCCCCTTTAATTCCCCTTCATTTCATCCTCACTTCTTTTGAAACAGTCACCACATGTCTCCAGACCTAACATATTTCAGTCTACAACTTTCTTGATCTCTCAGAACGTTTGACTTTACAAGCATACCTCAGAGATATTGTGAGTTTGATTCCAAACCACCTCATTAAAGCTCATATCACAATAAAGTGAGTCACACAATGGTTTTTGCTTTCCCAGTGCATGTAAAAATCATGTTTATACTATAGCGTAGTCTATTAAGTGTACAATAGCATTGTGTCTAAAAAAAACCAATGTGCATACCTTAAGTTAAAAATACTTTATTGCTAAAAGATGCCATCATTGGTGTCTTCAGTGAGTTATAATCTTTTTGCTGGTGGAGGGTCTTGCCTTGATGTTGTTGCTGGTGACTGATGGAGGTGGTGGTTGTTGAAGGTTGGGGTGACTACGCAGTTTCTTAAAATAAGACAACAATGAAGCTTGCCATATTGATTGACTCTTCATTTGAACACTTTGAGGCCATTATAGGGTTATTAGTTGGCTTAATTTCAATATTATTGTGTCTCAGGGAATAGGGAGGCACCAGGAGAGAGATGGAAAGACCAGTTAGTGGAGCAGTCAGAATCACGTATAGCAGTTACTCACTATGTTCATTGTCTTGTGTGGGTGCAATTGGTGGATTCCAAAACAACTACATTAGTAATGTCTGTGGATCTTAGATCACAGATTATCATGACAAATATAATAGTAATGAAAAGTTTGAAATATTTCAAGAATTACCAAAGACGCAGAGACATCAAGTGAGCAAATACTATTGAGAAAATAGTGCTGCTAGCCTGGGCTGCCACAGATATTTAATATTTTAAAAAGGCTCAACCCAGAGAATCTGGGCACTCAACCCAGTGCTCTGTGACAACTTAGAGGGGTGAGATGGCATGGGAGATGGGAGGGGGATTCAGGAGGGAGGGAACATATATATACCTGTGGCTGATTCATGTTGATGTATGGCAGAGGCCAACACAATATTGTAAAGCAATTATCCTCCGATTTAAAAAAATAGGTTTTTTTAAAAAAGAAAATTTTGTGAAAAACAAACAAAAAAGGCAGACTCTATGAAGCACAATAAAACAAGGTATGCCTGTGTTGATTTCCACTTAACCACAACCATCAGTTCTTCCCTTGCAGGCTTAGTCTTGTCTTTCTGCTCTTTTAAAATGTTGAGTTCCTCAGGGCTCTGCCTTAGGCCCTCTTCTATGTGTCTGATGTCTGTTTATAAGGTCTCATGCACTCCTGCAGCTTGAATTGTCATTTATCTCCTGACTCCGGAACATATACCTCTGGCTCCAACCTTCAATATGGATTTAGGCCCGTGTGTCCATCTGTCTCCTGGACACCTCCCCATCGACATCCCAAATGCTCCTCATGCCCACTGAGGCCAGAACTGAGGTCCACAGGCCCCATCTTCAGTGTGTGCTTAATCACTCAGTCGTGTTCGACTCTTTGCAACCCCATGTACTGTAGCCTGCCCGGCTGCTCTGTCCATGGGATTCTCCAGGCAAGAATGCTGGAGTGGGTTGCCATGCCCTCCTGCAGGGCATCTTCCCAACCCAGGGATCGAACCCAGCTCTCCCGCATTGCAGGCAGATTTTTTTTACCATCTGTGCCACCAGGGAAGCCCGCATTCTCATGTTTCTGTCTTTCAGAACAGCATCAGCACTTATCCAGTTGCATAAACCAGAAACCTAGGAGTCATTCTTGAGATTTCCTTCCTCTTGACCTGCTGTCTCTCCAGAATTCAACCTGTCACTCTACCCTGAGGATTTGTACCTTTTTATATCTACCATCTCCACTCACCACCTTAGTCTCAGCTACTGCTGTCTGCTCTCTCACCAGAGCTCCCAAGGGGGCTCCCTGTATTCTCAGCTTCTATCAACCTGTTCCACCCCAAAGTGGCTTTCACACTGCCATTCTGATCGGCATGCTCCCACTAAGACCCTACCCCCAGTGGCTTCCTGTCCTTTTTCTGTCCCTTGCCCTGGCCTGCGCAGTCCTGTGTGGTCTGACCCCCAAAGAGCCCTCCAGTTCAACACGCCTATGCCTTTTCCGCATGTTTACCACATGGCCCTTTTTCTTGTTTGCAAGCACCTTTCTCTAGCTCCTAAGACATACCTGCCAAAAAGCTTTCACAAATGCTGTTTCCTTGTTTTTCTATACTTCTCCTCTACAGCCTCTTCACCTATTTATTTAACTCTTCTTACTCATCCTTCCGCTGTGAAGAGGCAGGGTGTCCAGTGGTTAAGAGCAGAGACTCTGAGCCAGTGTTCTGGGTTCAAATCCTAGCCTGCCATTTACTAGTTTGGGCAAGTTATTTCATCTTTCTGTGCCTCAGTTCTTTCCACCTGTAAAATGAGAATAATAATAGCACCTACATCTGAAGGCTGTCAGAAGGGTTGATTAGGTGTGCATGAGTTTCAAGTAGAGTGGGGCCAGCTATATAAATATCTACTATCATTATTGCTACTTGTTACAAGAGTAAAGTGCTGCAATGATTGATGATTGTGAAAGCTGTTAATTTACTATTCAAAACAACTAAGAAGTATATTTAATTAAAGAAATAGATTAATAGTTAATATGAATATTTAGACAGCGAGTTAACTAAAGAAATAGATCAACAGTGTATATGAATGTTAAGAAGTGAGTTAAACTAGATACCCTCAGAAAAATTGGATCCTTTTTGAGCCAGTAAACCATTTATACAAGTTCAGATAATATAAGGCAGAATGAGAGTAAATTATAGCATAATTATAACCTTTAGAATTAATTGAGGTATTCTAGCATTCATAGTGTTAGACAAAATCTTTCAATTAAATCAGACAAAATAAATACTTAATGATTCTGGTGGCAGTCTCTTTGTCTGCAATATCCTGATGGAGCTAGTCAGCAAATCTCTCTCTCTCTGCTGACCATGGTGGACAGTGAGCATCCATTTAGATTTGCAGGAGCTGCAGTGCACAGCAGCTGTGCTCTAGTTGCTGAGCACACTGAGAAATTCATGTTTCTGCACTGCCTTGTCAAATTTTAAAATTATTACTACTAACATTTCTAATAATACAATTACAGTTTTTTATAGTTTCAAAATGAGGCTTGTAAATACATCTAAGGATGGAGATGCGCTCTGGTCTCAGCTTTGTCTGGATATTGATCAAGCCAGAATGTATATTCAGTGAGACTCTTGGTTTCATACTTACCGCTGTGCTCAGTTGCGTCTGAATCTTTGCACCCCGTGGACTGTAGATTTCTGCTTCTGCTTCTCTGCCCTTGGAATTTTACAGGCAAGGATACTGGAGTGTAGTGCCATTTCCTATTCCAGGGGATCTTCCCGACCCAGGAATCAAACCTGCATCTCTTGGGGTCTCCTGCATTAGCAGGCAGATTCTTTACTACTGTGCCACTTAGTTGGTAAATTTAATGTACCCTCACATATGCTCAAACCTATGACTCAGAGTGCATAGATTTTCCTCAAATTGGACACATTTTGTTGACAATTATATGTGTTATGACCTTCCTTCCTTGATTCATTACAGAAGTATTATATGTTTCTTGTATTGTGGTGTGCTAATGTCCAAGGATACCTGTGACAACTGTGTTTTGCTTTAAGAATAAATTGAACATTTACCGAGCATTTTTTGTATGCCAGCAACTGCTCTAAGTGCTTCTATGGTTTAACTCACTTAATCTTTTGCTGCTTGTGGAGGAGAAGGTACTGTTAATTATTCTACTGCTGAGACGTATAGGTTAGACAACTTATTTTTTGTAGGCAGCAGAGCCAGAATTTGAACCAGCTCTTGTAGCACAAACATTCATGTTCTTAACTGTACTGAGTGGCACGGGCGTGCTCTGTTGTGTCCGACTCGTTGAGACTCTGTGGGTAGCCTGCCAGGCTCCTCTGTCCATGGAATTTTCCAGGCAGGAATACTAGTGTGGGTTGTAATTTCCTTCTCCAGGGGATCTTCCCGACCCAGAGATCAAACTTGCGTCTCTTGCATTGACAGGTGGATTCTTTTCCACTGAACCACCTGAGAAGCCCTATACTGAGTGGTAGGAAAGGTTAAGAATGCCATTTAGATTAACTTGCTATTAAGAACTGCAAATGGGAGAAGGTGGTTCTGTAAGCAGGGAAAGAGCTACCAGGATCACTGAGGATTTCCCTGTTCAGTAATATGGATCAACAACTGCCTTCCTTCCTTAAAAATTATTAACCATGAGAAGAGAATGGTGAGGAAGCATTATTAAAAAATATCTGCAGTGAATTATTTTGTACTTTGTTTCCAAGCATATTTGCTTAGACAATGAATATTATTATGTACTGAGTTTTCTGAATGCAGGACTATATCTCTTTAAAAATTTTTATAGCAAATTTATAAGGAACTCAAAGGTTATCATGAAATTCTCTTCCCTTTCAGTGCTTTGGAAGGAAGTAGGTGGTATTATTTACATGCTAGGTTAGATCCATGTGCTCCAGTCAGGTATTCACTGAGTAAAGTTTTATGTCTAAAACCCACTTTTCCTTGACTGACATATTCAGGTGAAAAGATAACTGCCTGAATGGAGGTTTCGACATTTGAATTGAAGATTTTTATGCTTTCTCTGTCCGTATCTCAACTGTCTTCCATCTAAGCATTTTTTCTGCCCTCTTATTCCCTACATAGCATAGAGGCTGAATGTGGGCTTTGGAGATAGAATGATTGCATGTGAAACTTGTTAGCTATTTGTTAGCTATATGATCTCCCTTGATTTTCTTACCTGTAAAATGGAGCTATTAATTTTATCGAACTTGTGGGATTAATTATCACAGGCAAATTAATGTAAAGCACTTTGAAGAGTATCTGGCACCTAGTAAACATGCAGTGAATGTTAGCATTATTACCCATTTATTTCTACATAAAGGTAACTGTTGGTAAAACAGCTTTCTATTTCTTTTGTAATTTCACTCATTTAGAAATAAAATGTATTATTATCAATTTTGCATATAGCATTGTTCTCAAGTCATACATTTGACACCTTATGTTTATAAGCCCTTTTGATGGAAAATTCTCTCCAAAATTTTTCTGTCATAAGCCAAAATATAAAATATAAAATAAATATAAATATTTATTATAAATATATTTGAATTATTCAAAAATGTATTTATTATAATATATTTGAATTATTCAAAAAAAGGGTTGTTGACTTTAGACTGATAGCAGTTATGATGCTTTTATAACTTAGAAATATACTTGCATTAGTCCTTCCTGAAACTGAGAATTAGCTGTATCTCTTGTTGAATATCCAGTCCTTGCTAAAGTGAAGTGAAGTGCAGTGAAGTCACTCAGTTGTGTCCGACTCTTTGCAACCCCATGGACTGTAGCCTACCAGGCTCCTCCGTCCCTGGGATTTTCTAGGCAAGAGTACTGGAGTGGGGTGCCATTTCCTTCTCCAGGGTATCTTCCCGACCCTGGGATTGAATCCGGATTGAATCCGAGTCTCCCGCATTGTAGGCAGACGCTTTACCCTCTGAGCCAAATGTGGACTCCACATTTTTAGTCTTTGCTAAAATGACAGAATCCATTCTCACTGAATTTTTTGGAATTTATTAACTTCTATTAGATTATCTTAGTTACGAAAGAATCCTCAAATTTGTAGCATCCAGTTCCACAAATTTCTTTTTTTTAAATTTTCTTAAATTATTTTTTTAAATTTTTATTTTTACTTTATTTTACTTTACAATACTGTATTGGTTTTGCCATACATTGACATGAATCCACCACGGGTGTACATGCGTTCCCAAATATGAACCCCCCTCCCACCTCCCTGCCTATAACATCTCTCTGGGTCATCCCCGTGCACCAGCCCCACAAATTTCTTAATTCTGTCACAAAAAGGCTACAAAACCCCTCATGACTCCTTAATATTTCTTTGTTTTTAGCTCTTTTTGCTAAAAGTTATAGAAAAAAATGTATATTGAAACTGCAAGTAAGTAATTGAAATTGAATTGTTACCAAATCATGGTCGTTCTTGTTTCATAGATTCTCTACCCACTTCTTCTACTCCCAGGATATATTACATATCATCCAAAAATGTTTCAGAATAAAGAAAATAACTGGAATATCATTATCTCATCTAAAATTTTTAAGCAATCCCTTAATCTCATTAAATATCTAGTCAGTTTCTGAGTTTCCCTGATTATCTTAAAATCTTTTCTTAAAACAACTTATTTGTTTGAATTAATATTGAAATATACATTTTAATGGGTATGTTTTTAATATATTTTTATTAGTAAAACAACATTATTGAGGTATAATCTGAATTCGATAAACAGCACGTATCTAGTATATACAGTTTTACAGGTTTCAAACAATCAAAGTAGTAATGAGCACATCTGTCAGTCCAGAAAGTTTCTTTGTATCCCTTTGTAATCCCTCCCTCCTGCCCCTTCCCCTTAGGCAACCAGTGACCTACATTTTTGTCATTAGTTTGCAATTGCTATAATTTTATATGAATAGAATCATACAGCGTGTATTCTTTTTGTATTCTTTTTTTGTCTATATTATTTACTAAGCATGCATATTTTAAGATGCATCCAGGTTGTCAAATGTGTCAACAGTTTCCTCCTGTTTATCCACTTTACAGATAGACCAATATTTGCTTAACTATCTACCTGATGATGGATCATTTAGATGACTTACAGTTTTTGCTATTATAAATAAAGCTTCTGTAAACATTTCTGTGGATATACATTTTCATGTATATCTCTTTGATTTCATCAATGAGCCAGTGATGGTTTAGTAGCATATTGTTTAGCTGCCACGTGTTTGTGTTTTTTAGAGTCTTTTTCTTGTAGTTTATTTCTAATCTCCTTTCATTGTGATCAGAAAAGATGCTTAATATGGTTTCTATTTTCTTAAATTTAGCAAGGCTCACCTTGTGGCCCAGCATGTGGTCAGTCCTGGAGAAGGTTCCACGTGCACTTGAGAAGAATGTGTAGTCTGCTGCTTCTGGATGGGATGCTCTATAAATATCAATTAAGTCAAACTTATCTAAAGTGAAGAACTGGCTTTTAGTTTCATTGATCTTTGCAGTTGTTTTCTTTGTCTCTGTTTCACTTATTTCTGCTTTGATATTTATAGTTTCTTCTACTGACTTTAGGTTTTGTTTGGTTCTTCTTTCTCTAGTTGTTTTAGGTGTACGGTTAAGTTGTTTAGTTGAGATTTTTCTTGTTTCTTGACCATTCTTCTTGTTTGGACCATTGAACT
Organism: Capra hircus; assembly: GCF_001704415.2. Classification (NCBI taxonomy): domain Eukaryota; kingdom Metazoa; phylum Chordata; class Mammalia; order Artiodactyla; family Bovidae; genus Capra; species Capra hircus. Next base: position 82,985,134 of record NC_030815.1, read on the forward strand.
TTCATTTTCATTTGTCTGTATTTTTTTTAAATTTTCTCTTTGATTTCTTCAGTAATCCATTGGTTGTTCAGTAGCATATTGTTTAGCTGCCATATGTTTCTGTTTTTTATATTTTTCTTGTAGTTTATTTCTAATCTCAGCATCATGATCAGAAAAATTGGTGGATATGGTTTCAATTTTCTTAAATTTATCAAGGCCATCTTGTTCCCCAGCATATGGTCCATCCTGTAGAATGTTCCATGTGCACTTGTGTAATCTGCTATTTGGGATAGAATGCTTTATAAATATCAATTAAGTCCATCTGGTCTAATGTGTCATTTAAGGCCTGTGTTTCCTTATTAATTTTCTGTCTGGATGATCTGTCCATTGATGGAAGTGGGGTGTTAAAGTCCCCCACTATTACTGTAGTTTTTAAAAAATTATTGTATTATTGTCAATTTCTCCTTTTATGGTTGTTAGTATTTGTTTTACATATTAAGGTGTTCCTTTGTTTTTGGGTGCATATATAATTAGAATTATTATATTTTCTTGGATTGTTCCTTTGATCATTATGTAGTAGTCCTCCTCCTTTGTCTCTTGTAACAAGTCTTTGTTTTAAAATCCATTTTGTCTGATATGAGTATTGCTACTCCAGCTTTCTTTTCATTTCTGTTTGTGTGGAATACCTTCTCCCATCCTCTTACTTTAAGTCCGTATGTGTCCCCAGGTCTGAGGTGGATCTCCTATAGACAGCATATATATGGGTCTTGTTTTTGAATCTACCCAGCCAGTCTATGTCTTTTGGTTGGTGCATTTCATTATTTTGATTAATCAATAATTGCATTAGTTATCAATATGTATGTTCCTATTACCATTTTAAAAATTGTTTTGAGTATGTTTCTTTAGGTCTTTTCCTTTTGTTGTTTCCTACATAGAGAAGTTCCTTTAGCATTTGTTATAAAGCTGGTTTGGTGGTGCTGAATTGTCTTAACTTTTGCTTGTTGAAAAGTCTTTTTATTTCTCTGTCAAATCTGAATGAGAGCCTCACTGTGGAGAGTATTCTTGTTTGTAGGTGCTCTTTCATCACTTTAAATATTTCGTGCCTTTCCCTTCTCGCTTGCAGAGTTTGTGTTCAGAAATCAGCCAATAACCTTCTGGGAGTTCCCTTGTATGTTACGTTATTTATCGGTTTTCCCTCGTTGCTTTTAGTATTTTGTCTCTAATTTTTGTCAGTTTGATTACTGTGTGTCCCAGTGTGTTCCTCCTTGGGTTTATCCTTCCCGGGACTCTCTGTGCTTCCTGGACATGGTTGACTATTTCCTTTTCCATGTTGGGTAAGTTTTTAACTATTATTTCTTCCAGTGTTTACTTGGGCCCTTTCTCTCTTTTCCTCCTGGGACCCCTATAATGCAAGTGTTGGTGCACTTGATGTTATCCCAGAGGTCTCTTGGACTGTCTTCATTTCTTCTCATTCTTTTATCTACATTTTGTTCCACAGCAGTGATTTTCACCATTCTGTCTTATAGGTCACTTATCCATTTTTCTGTCTCAGTTATCCTGTTACTGATTCCTTCCAGTGTACTATTCATCTCTGTTCATATGTTCTTTAGTTCTTCTGGGTGTTTGTTAAATATTTCTTGCATCTTCTCCATTTCCCAGCCCCCTGCCCCCAAGATCCTGGATCATCTTCAGTATCATTATTCTGAATCCTTTTTCTGGAAGGTTGCCTATCTTCACCTTTCTGTAGCTTTTTTTTTTTTCCTGAGGTTTTATCTTATTCCTTCATCTGGGACATAACCCTCTGCCTTTTAATTTTTGTTTAACTTTCTGTGATTGTGGTTTTCATTTTGAAGGCTGCAGAATTATAGTTCTTCTCTCTATAAGTTAATTTTTAACAACTGTATTTAACTGCCAAATCACAAAATTCCTGAAAAAAATATTGGCTGTTATTACTTCAGTTCAGTTCAGTTCAGTTGCTCAGTCATGTCCAACTCTTTGCAACCCCATGAATCGCAGCACGCCAGGCCTCCCTGTCCATCACTAACTCCTGGAGTTCACTCAGACTCACGTCCATTGAGTTAGTGATGCCATCCAGCCATCTCATCCTCTGTCGTCCTCTTCTCCTCCTGCCCCCAATCCCTCCCAGCATCAGAGTCTTTTCCAATGAGTCAACTCTTCGCATGAGGTGGCCAAAGTATTGGAGTTTTGGCTTTAGCACCATTCCTTCCAAAGAAATCCCAGGGCTGATCTCCTTCAGAATGGACTGGTTGGATCTCCTTGCAGTCCGAGGGACTCTCAAGAATCTTCTCCAACACCGCAGTTCAAAAGCATCAATTCTTCGGCACTCAGGTTTTTTCACAGTCCAACTCTCACATCCATACATGACCACAGGAAAAACCATAGCCTTGACTAGACGGACCTTTGTTGGCAAAGTAATGTCTCTGCTTTTGAATATGCTATCTAGGTTGGTCATCACTTTTCTTCCAAGGAGTAAGCGTCTTTTAATTTCATGGCTGTAGTCACCATCTGCAGTGATTTTGGAGCCCCCAAAAATAAAGTCTGACACTGTTTCCACTGTTTCCCCATCTATTTCCCATGAAGTGATGGGACTGGATGCCATGATCTTTTCTGAATGTTGAGCTTTAAGCCAACTTTTTCCACTCTCCTCTTTCACTTTCATCAAGAAGCTCGTTAGTTCTTCTTTACTTTCTGCCATAAGGGTGGTGTCATCTGCATATCTGAGGTTATTGATATTTCTCCCGGCAATCTTGATTCCAGTTTGTGCTTCTTCCAGCCCAGCGTTTCTCATGATGTACTCTGCATATAAATTAAATAAGCAGGGCGACAATATACAGCCTTGACGTACTCTTTTCCTATTTGGAACCAGTCTATTATTCCATGTCCAGTTCTAACTGTTGCTTCTTGACCTGCATACAAATTTAGTGCAAGCCAAATCCAGCATGGCATTATAGAGTAGTAGAACATGTTTCTCTGTTATTCATATTTTTAAAATTTTTTCTTAATACTAATAGTGAGAGGCAGAGGTTTGATCAAATTCAGGCTTGACTTTTTGGTAAGATTGTTGCAAAGTTTGTGAAAGGCTACTGCTTATCATTTCCTTTATCCATTGATTTATTAGGCCTGCAAATTAGTGATATTCTAATTCTATCATTCTTTCTTTATTTTAAGTAACTGGGATGATCTATAAAGGAAAACTTACCTAGAACTAGTTGATTACAGTGAGGTGTAAGTTTGTTAAGGAAATGAAGGATAATAAAAAATATTTCACTTTTACTCATTTTCAGAATGAGTTGGCTCCCTCATATCTTTCTAAGGTGCCAGTGACTTTTTTTAAGTGTTGTTATGAACTTAGAGATTTAAACATATCTGATGTGTTTTAGTCCACTGAGATTTTATGCTTATTGGCACTTAAACTGATCCATGTTTTGACTGAAGGGAGCCTCTTCAAGTTGATCCTTGATGCTTTTGACACACATTCAGTAATCTTGGATAGCTTGCTTGCTCTCTGGCAAGACATGTTTATGACTCATCATCTGTAGTTCACACCTTATACTGAGTCATTTTTCCAGGGAGCTAGAGTCCTTTAATAGAATATGGTATTTAGAATTGTATGGTAACACTTACACATGGAATCTAAAATGTGATACCAGTGAACTTATCTATGAAACAGAAGCAGACTCACAGACATAGAGAACAGACTTGTGGTTGCCAAGGGGGAGTGGGTGTTGGGGAAGAGTAGATCGGATGGAGTTTGGAATTAGTAGATATAAACTATTTTACATAGAATGGATAAATAACAAGGTTCTACTATATAGCACGGAATTCAATATCCTGTGATAAACCATAATGGAAAAGAATATGAAGAAGAGTGTATAACTATATATAACTGAATCACTTTACTGTTTGTTGTAAATTAACTGTACTTCCATAAAATAAACTTAAAAGATAGATTATGGTATTTAGAAACCATAATCTAGGCACTGGGGTTACTTACTACTACTAGATTCTTAACTGTTTCTAGTACATTTAAGTGGATGAGCTGAGAAGGTACACATATACACAAACGTTTTTATGATAAAATATATTATGAGTTTATTCATTATTTTTATTTGAAATTTAGGAGTATAAGATTTTAGCTAAACTATCTTACATTTGTTTTTCTTTTTCTTCCATGCTGAAAATCCCAGTTGTCAGTAACATTGTACTATCATTTGCTACACACACGACAAATATTCATAACATTACCAACACTATCTTCAGTAACATGATTATTAAAAAGTTATATATAGAGATGAAAAATCAAATTTATATTTCAAGGCACTTTAAATAGCTTTTTTCTGATGCTTTTTTCGCCAGTGTGGAAAACAATTAGGTTAATTTGATTAATCTTGTTCCCAAATTTTAGATATTGAATTTAAATCTGTTTTATGATTATACAAAATATTTACATGTTTCCAAAGTATTATCTGTTAAGACATGATATTTTCCAGTTAGCATATATCCCTGTTCTTTCCCTGGTGTATATTATGATTTTATTTTAAAAATCTGTGTATATATATTTGTATGTTGTATTCCTTAGGTGAATGGAAACATATATTCTACCTTGCTGTTTTATCAGTATATCCAGGAGGTGCCCCATAGCAATATATTTATTTCTGATTCTTTTTTTAGCTGCTTAGTATTCATGTTTGATGTCTATAATTTTTCCACTAAGATTTTCTCCGGATGATTTTGGGTCATTTCCAGTATTTGAGATTACAAAATTTAGTATCTTTTTATATTTTTGTCAGTGTATATTTGGGATATGTCTTCATTTTAAATATTTATTAATTTGACTGTGCTGGGTCTTAGTTGCTGTACACCAGATCTTTTATCTTCATCACAGCATGTGAACTCTTAGTTGCAGCATGTGGGATCTAGTTCCCTGACCAGGGATTGAACCCCAGGCCACTTGCATAGGGAGCATGGAGCCTTATCCTGTGGACCACCAGGGAAGTTGCTGGGATATATTTTCATATTAGTATTTTTCCAACATTGCATGTGTGAAAATTTGCAAACACACCTATTCCTACCACCTAAACTGACATAGAATTTACATATTGTGAAATGTGCAAAAATAAGTGTACATTCATTGTTTTGACATTTGCACTTTTTTTAGTTGTGTCATTTATTTATATTGAGTTGTAAGCATCCTTTTTGTATTCTAGATCTAAGTCCCTTATCAGATAAATGGTATGCAAATATTTTCTCCCATTCTGTGAGTTATCCTTTCACTTTCTTGATGGTGTCCTTTCACAGCATGCAGGTTTTCAGTTTTGGTGATGTCCAGTTTATCTACTTTTTCTTTTGATGCTTATGCTTTCAGTGTTGTGTCTAGGAAGCCATTGCCTAATCCAAGGTTTATGCCTATATTTTCTTCGAAGAGTTTTATACTTTTAGCTCCTATACTTATGGTATGAGGTAGAAGTTCAACTTAATTCAAAGGAGAAATAAGTTTTCAACAACTGTTGCTGGGAAAACTTAATATCCACGTGTAAAATAATGGTCTTTGGCACCCTGGTCAAAAAAATTAATTGTTCATAAATATGAGGGCTTATTTCTAGACATTAAATTTTGTTTCATTGTTATATATGTCTGTCTTTTTTAAGAATTCATGAATTTAAGGAGGACATTTACAAAAGAATGCATTTGTGACTCACTGTTTATAACCTCTGTTCATGGTTCTCTATATATGTTTTGTCTCAATAGCTTCTCCCATTTGTTTCTACAATTATCTCATTTTGTATGTAATGCCATATGGGAAGGGAATGCTTGGTGGTGAGTATAATATTAATGTCACTGGGATGGTTCTATTCCCATTTTTCAAAGACTGCTTTGAACACAGACAGGGAGTATCTTCAGTTGGTAGTGATGGCATAAAATTATGAAAATAAGGAAGCTTATGGTTCAAAGATTTTCTTACCTTATTTAAATCTGAGATGGAGTTCTGTGAAAGTACATTAAACTAATGGGTATGACTTCCTCTTTCATAAAATAGACATTTCAGACCTATCAAAAATTATTCTTTATGATTATACTTCTTTATAGAGTTCCTGAGTTGGAGATAGAAGAAGAAACTCAAGTTCAAGAGATGACCCTAGATGAGTGGAAAAATCTTCAAGAACAGACCAGACCAAAGCCTGAATTTAACATCCGGAAACCTGAGTCTACTGTCCCTTCCAAAGCAGTGGTGATACACAAGTCTAAATATAGAGATGATGTAAGCATGATGTTTTATACCTAGAGGTAATCTTCATTGTTACCTTATTGAAAATGAAATGGAACATTAGTAGCTGACATTCTAGTTTCAACATTATAGTAATCAGATGTGTCTGTTTCAACCTAAGAGTAACCATGCATGCCTAATTTTACTGTATTTTTATTAAATGAAAAAAAAAATTGACCCATTAATACTTGATCCAAAGCAGTTATAGTGAGCACATTTTCTGCTCACTCCAGAACTGTGCGAAGACTGTGCTTACACTGTGTGTTTTAGTTGCATTTCAATTTTGTGTCAAAAGAGAGATCCAGAATGTTTCCCTGAATGATGCCATTTCATAGGATAACCACTAGGCATTTTCGTGATTAAATTAGCTTCAGTTATGATTCTCTTTTTTAAATTCAAGTATAGTTGATTTACAGTATTTTTATAGTTTCAGGTGTACAGAAAAGTGATTCAATGTTATTTTTCACAGTTCTAATTCTTAATAAGTGTGTTTAACTGAAGCTAGTTGATCACTTTAAACCAGTCAGAGTTGGGTGAATCCTTTCTTGTGATATTGCAGTAGCTTTGCTCCCTCTGCAGAAATTCGCCAGAGGACCCCTGAAGTCCCTCCCCCAGGACAGGCACTGCTAGCATGGCCAGCTATCCATTTGGGATTGCTAACTCATTCTTAAGATCGGATTTTACATGGTTTGTGTTCACCTATTTGTTGGCGGCTTCAGCTTTGAAAATATCTTACAGCATATATTGATAAGGATGGTCAGAGAGTTATTTAACCATATTCTATTTGCATTCCTAAACTTAAGGGAGGGTACACTGATGCATTGTCATTTTAAAATTTAGAGTTAGTATCATTCAGTCGCAGCTATTTATCTTGATACCAGTCTCTGTGTCAGTGATGGTGGTGAGCATTCTTCCTCTCTGCTTGATGTTATTCCTTGATTTTCCATTTGAAAATCAGGAGTTTTATACTATGTAGATTTGTCTGTGTTCCCATTTACATTTTGGTTAGTTATATTCTTTTTATGAATAGTTTCTCTAGGGGATCACTTATGATACTGGATTCCTTCCTACCTCCTCTTTCCATCAGTCCAAATTCCAGGAGTCTGTGTTTTGAGCTGTTCCTCTAGAAAAGGCTTTTGTACACATACAAGGCCAGAGCCTTATTCTCTCAGAAAGCTCTGTGAGGTCTTTTTACAAGTCTATCAGCTAGTTGGGTTGGGTTTTTTTATTCCCTATCCACTTACTTCTTTTGTAAATAAAGTTTTGCCTAAAACAATTGTGCTGTCAGGATTTAAAATGTGCAGCTGACATGTTAAGTAAAAATAGAAGCTGTTCTTCTTAATCCACACCAGATTCATCTTTGCTGGCTTCTGAGAGAGGTCTCCTGGAATCTTTGAAGCAACTGGGTTAGCTGAGTCATGGAGCTTGGTCTCAGTAAGGCACACATCTTTGGTACTTATTAACCTTACAGCATTGATGATTTCAGCCAGGAATTGTTCTTAAAGAGACAGAAGCCAAATCGTGGTGTCACTACTTTGTTCTGGATACACTAAAGAGAACAAAAGCACTAGAATAATACCTCTTGTTTCCTTGGAGCTCTGTTCTTGCCAAAGTTAAATCCTAACAGTAGCCTATGGGTAGAACGGGCCCTTAAAGCACTTTGGCCTGGCAGTTTGCTCACTCAACTTCCCCTGCAAGCGGTGCCTTCTTACTGGGAAGCTGTGTCTCTGCTGAGGTGCCTGGACAGCCAACTGTTTTCTAAATCAGGCAGTAGTTTATTATTTTGCCTGTTACATTTTTTGTGTGTTTATCTTGTTGTCAAGAGTGCAAGTGTTCCTGAATTGTTCTTTCCTTCATCTTTTTAGCTTCAAGAGTACATCTGCCTAAGGACACAAATGTTAAACATGAAGCCTGGAGTAAACACATGGCCAAAAGGGATACGTGCTCTGGGAGATTTGATTCCATTTGCTGGACAAGCAAATGGATGTTTAACCATATAACACTTTGGAGATTCTCATCCGTAATCATTGGCCTATTTTCTGCAGGTTTATATTTCTCTGTAGGTTTATATTTTACTTACAAGTGAGAAGTTTCTTTCGTTGTTAGGAATTGAAACCAAATCAAATTTGAAGGTTTATTAATACAGTTTTATCAAGAGACAAAACTAATTTGACCTCTTGATTCATGTCTGACTCTTGTGATCCCATGGCCTGTAGCCTGCCAGGTTCCCCTGTCCATGGGATTCTCCCGGCAAGAATACTGGAGAAGGTTGCCATTTCCTTCTCCAGGGGATTTTCCCAACCCAGAAATTGAACCCAGCTCTCCTGAATTGCAGGCAGTTTCTTTACCATCTGAGCTACTACAAGGGAAGGCCCCATACAATAAAATGTATATTCTCAAAGAATTTTAACTAAGGCGGTTTTTAAAAAGCAGCCTGAGTTCTTTATTTAGCCTTGGTAGCAACCCTTAGATAATCATACTGTTGTTACTCTTTCCATATATTTTGAGTCGAAATTATTTACTGTAAATCATCCTGTTTTTGACATATGGTATTTGTACAGTCAGTACCCATGTTGAGAGCAGTTTCTCCATCAAGTTCTTTTCTAGGAAGGTGAATTTTCCTTATTTATCAAAGTAGCATTTGTGAACAAAACAAAAGGCAGGAACTAAAACTTTTCAGTCTTAGCAAAATACACTTAGATATGCAACATCTATAGGATTTCTGTTAGTCATGTTAAATCTTACATCTTAACCTACTAAACTGATAGAAATTTGGTCTGACTTGAAGTAAGTTCAAAAATGCTTGAATTAAGACTATGACACTACTGTGTATAAAGTAGGTAACTATTGAGAACCTACTGTATAGTTTAGGGAACTCTGTTCAATACTCTATGATAATCTGTATGGTGATAGAATCTCAAAAGAGTGGATTTATGCATTTATATAGCCAACAGGGGCTTTCCTGGTGGCTCAGCAGTAAAGAATCCAGCTGTGGTGCAGGAGACACAGTTTGATCCCTGGGTCAGGAAGATCCCCTGGAGAAGGACATGGCAACCCACTCCAGTATTCTTGCCTGGAGAATCCCAAGGACAGGGGAGCCTGGCGGGCTACAGTTCCTTGGGTTGGAGTCAGACACGAGTTAGTGACTGAACCACAGCAATAGCGGACTGACTTTGTGGTTACAACAGAAACTACCCCAGCACTGTAAATCAGCCACTCCCATTAAATAGAAAAAAGAAGGCCTGTCAGTATGAGAACGTGTGGCTGCAAAGTGTGCAAAACCCACGCAGCTGGAAGCAGAGCAGCAGCAGCATCTTCCCCTGCTCAGCCCAGCGAGTGTCCATGGAGACGGCCGTGTGTACGTTCTGTGTTTGATGCTGTAACTGTGTTTCAGATGGTAAAGGATGACTATGAAGATGATGCCCACGTTTTCCGGAAAGCGGCCAATGACATCACATCCCAGCTGGAGATTAATTTTGGTAACCTCCCTCGTCCCGGGCGTGGAGCCAGAGGTGGCACACGGGGAGGCCGGGGAAGGATCAGAAGGGCAGAAAACTACGGACCCAGAGCAGAAGTGGTGGTAAGTGTGTATATTCTAAATCCTGGATGGTTTTCTGAAGTGAGAGGATGAAGATGCCCTGGGCCTACATAGTTTGATTTTGGAGGATCATCAAGTTCTGCCTGATCTAGATAGAGGACGTTCTTTCTCCTCTGTCTAGTGTGGGCCTCATGTTAGAGTGTTTGGAATGGTCATCAGCATGATGGGCATCAGTTGGATACAGACCATTGTGTAGCCCTGGCCTCCTGGGTCTCCAGGGAAGTCTGTCTGCTATGATTGTACACTCAGAGCTGGAGAAAAATTCACGCATGTGCATCAGATGAGGTCCCCAGGCTTGGTATTGAATTAGATCAACTGACAGTTGCTTACTACGGTGTAAGCAACCCTGTGCCCTGATGCTTTCAGTGTAGACAGAATCATTCCAACAGCTTCAAGGCAACCTTTTCACGTCAAACCATTCTTTGCCACTCTTCAGTCGACACTGCCCTACTTCTGGGACAGACAACCTTGTTCCTTACTCCATGGGGCCTTTCTGCCTGCTGGCCTTCCTCCTACCCCTTTGCCTGTTTACCTAGGCTAGATCCTCTAACCTCCCTTCATCAGAGGAGGCTTCCAGACCAGGTCAGAGTCCTTCCTTTCTTTGAAACACCGTCTGCATTTGTAATTGTACTATCGCTGGTACAGTTGCTGGTCAGCATCTGCTGTCTCCAGAAGACAGATTGGTTTCCCCAGTGCCTAGTATAATATAAGCTGTACTAGACGCTTCATCAGTGTTTTATGAACAAATATACCAATACCTGTTTAGTGGGAATTGGGCACAAGGTTCAGCGGCCAGCAGAGGCACCCATGCTGTCCTTGTGAGAATGGAGAAGCCCCTTCTTTGTGGCTGATCTTGGAAATAGTCCTTTTGCTGCCGATTCCCTTATTCCAGGGAGCAACCCCTGGGAGGAGTCTAACTTGTTATACTTCAGCAAGAACGAAAACAAGTGTTTTTTCTTAAATTTGAGGCCAGTTGGGAAAAAGGATCTAGTCTGGAAATAGAAAATACACACCTGCCCCTTTCCAATAGCAGCTCTGCCACTGTGGTGCAGTGTGGCTATCTGGTGCAAGGGACCCTGCCACCCACCTGGGCTCTTCCAGCTCTGCACCACCCTCAGGCTCCACCCGCCTTCACAGTTGCATTGTGTCAGAATCCTGTTCTTTTTGCTCATTTGTTGTGGTTATCTCCAGAAGTTTCTCTTCTAGAAGACGTCACATAACTGTAATGTGTGCATGGCCACCAAGTTGCACTGGACACCCCGACTGTGGGCCTCTATTCCCAGGCCATGTGTTACTGATGTGACCAGTATGCTCCTCCTGCAGGAGCTCTGTGGGCTCCTGAGGGTAGGACTGTCTTTAACCATCCTTGTATCTCCATGTAGCAAACATTCTGTCATGTTTATCGGATGAAGGAGGAGCTAAAGGGTCCAGGTGGTGCTAGTGGTAAAGAACCCACCTGCCAATGCAGGATACATGAGACACGGGTTTGATCCCTGAGTCGGGAAGATTCCCTGGAGGAAGGCATGACAGTCCACTTTAGTATTCTTGCCTGGAGAAGCCCATGGACAAAGGAGCCTGTTGGGGTATAGTCCATAGGGCTGCAGAGAGTCAGACACAACTGAAGTGACTTAGCACACATGCACGCAAGGTGCAAATAAAGGATCACAGTAAGGGTTTGTGGGAGTGAGGGCCAGGGTAGGGCGTGGGGGAGGCAGGGTGGCAGGCACTGCCAGCCATTCTGCAGTGGGGACAGAGCGGGTCAGAGGAGGGAGAAGCATGCTTCTGTGCCCCCCTCTGCAGGGTCTTGGCAGAACTTGGCTGCAGCTCAGAGCAGGGCCTCACATGGAGTGACCCTGCCACTCTTCTCTTCCCACTGGGCCTCTCCCTCCCTCGTTTGGGCTGCTTACCCCTACTCAGTTAGCTCCTTCGTGATGTTGGGAGGGATTGGGGGCAGGAGGAGAAGGGGATGACAGAATGGACGTGAATCTGAGTGAACTCCGGGAGTTGGTGATGGACAGGGAGGCCTGGCATGCTGCAATTCATGGGGTCGCAAAGAGTCGGACACGACTGAGTGACTGAACTGAACTGAACTGAGAGAGTAGCACTTTTGCACCCAAGTGGGAATGGGTGAACTGACAGTTGGTTTCAAAACTTCTCTTTTTTAGATACAAGATGTTGCTCCAAACCCGGATGACCCTGAAGATTTCCCTGCTCTGGCTTGAGACAGCCCAATTTCCCTGGCAACTTAAACAGCACTGGCATACCTATGAAGAGACTTTTCTTGCTGTGGGGAAGAGAGTCAGACTCTAAGAACAATAGATGTTGCTTTTTCCCGTGTAATTTGAACTCATTGTACTCTTTTTGGTCTGGGTAGTTTGTGGGAACAGGGATTTCTCCAGACACCTGAAGAGCAGCAGTTCTGGCTGGGGGTTAGTCTGGCACTTTCCCAGGAAGGTAGATAATGGTGATTATTTTTTTATTTAATGAATTCCAAATGTAGTTCGGAAATAATGTTTAAAACCTGTACATAGAGATTGTATTGAATCCTCCACAAAAGCATGGAGAGTAAAGCAAGTTGTAAAATAGAATCTATTGAGACTACTTAGTAAATTGTATAGATACCGGAAGGCTGTGTCCTTCAGTATTAGAGGAAATACATATAATTCTGCTATTAATTTAAAGCAGTCACAGCCTAGTTTTCAGAGACCAAGAAATTAAAATACAGTTCTATTTACCATTTACTTGTAAATGTTATATTCTCCTGGAATTTTTTTGGTTTTTTATTTAACCAATACTTTTAAATAGCTATTGTGCACTCAAAGGTTACCACTCTGTGGCAGAGAATTAGGGCAAGTATTGGGGTTTTTCATGGTGATTTAAACTACCTCGTGGTTTCTGTGTGTATGTAACACACGCATACACACATGCTTAGTATAAATGTGCATATTTAGTGTTTGGGTGGTTTTTAGGATGAGTATTAAGTATACGATCTTTAAAATCATGTTATTTAACCCACCAATCAAATGAAAAGGGGTCCAGGGAAAAGAGTGTTGCAGATTTTCTCCCTCAAAGCTAGTGTCAGAATTCAACACCTGTGTACAAAGGCTGTCTGTCCCTGTCCTGGGCAAGACTTGTAAATAACACTGAATACCCATATGCAGTTTTTCTCACTCAGCCCTGCGCCAGTTCGAGTTCCTCTTTCTTGCCTTTGGAGCATGTTAGGGTTAGCCCTAGCCCCACTAATCAGCAGGGCTGAGACCGGGAGGCCCATGGCGGTTCAGCTAGCTGCTTGTGGGTAGTGCTGCGATGGTGGCTGGGGCAGAGGCAGCTGTTAACAGCCCCGGAAGCTGGGGTGACACTCTTCCCATTTTACTGAAGAAACTGGGGAACAGTCACAAACTTGTTACACAGTTGATATGTTCATGTTGGAATCTGAACCTTGGTCTCAGGATTTGTGCTTTTTTTTGCCTTGCTATACTGTCCAAGATGACAGTTCTGAACTTGAACCCAAGTGTAAATAAAGGTTGGTATTCCCTCCTAACTTTGTGTATAGAGAGTTGAATCCTTTTGGTGACACCCAGGTCAAGAGGGAAGAACATGTGGCAAGACCACAGTGGAGTCATTTCACATTTTGTTGAATAATCAGAGCTGAACCCTTAGTCACATTAAGCCACTGTGGTTGACAGCCTACTTTTGGATTCTTGTTATCAATCTGAGTATTAAGGTCATTTTATTCCCCCTCCCCAGAAAAAGACAGTGAACGGGAGTACCCTAATCTGAGTTAAGGCTTGTGAGAGTAAATGTCAGGTTCAGCCGTGATAGTCAGCTGGTGCAGCATGTCACTGCTCAGCAGGCTTGAGCTGTCACATTAAGTCATTCTGCCTCGCCTTGGCTTTGAAGATTGGCAAAACAGAGATCCCTTCCAAAATTCCCTTATTCCCTTTAGTGTCATGAATAACACTTGCAAAGCCCATTGTGCTAGGTTTCATGTTGTATGTGCAAACACTACATCCTTCCCAAAGAGACTGAGAATTCCTGTGCCACGGAGCAGCCTCAGATCTCATGGTCAGAAAGTTTGGTGAGGGGATAGGGGATGGCTTCTGGGCCTGCAGGGGTCTTCATTTGCTCACCAGGACTACCTCTCACCAATTTGGGGGGTCAGATGAATGTCAGGCTTTTGTCATAGGATTGTCCACAGTCCAGCCCCAGAGAAGACAGGGCAGCAGCACAGGGCAGGAGGAATCCATAGTGTGATACAGGGAAACTCAGGAGGCAGGATTGAGTTTGGACCTGTACACAAGGCAAGGCCTTCCGCAGGAGTTCCCCTGCATAACTTCTCTGAGGTGATTTGGTGTAGACATGTTGTCATGAAGTGGGACACGTTTCTGGCTGATAACTTTAATACTAAGCAAATTAACCCCATCTAAGAAAACTTGTGAGTCTAACAAACCCTTTTAGAAAGTGGAGGTCAAGCATATTTGAATTCCCAAGGCAGGTGTGCCAGCCCTACACCTTCTGACCCAGGAGCTCACTGCAGGGACTCAGGGTGCCAGAGCAGGAGTTAGAGATGAGCTGGTCCCAGGACCTGCAGCGAGGAGAACCTCATCAATAGAGAGGTGTGAGCCCAGGCAGGATGAGGGTTTGGTCCCTGCTTTGACCAGATGGAAACGTGACCATCTAGGAAGAAGCGGAGTCACCGCAGAAGCTGCTGCTGGCTGGGAACCTGGTGCTGGATGGTCTGAACATCTAGCCAGGCTACTTTGAAAAAGTACATCTTTTGCCCAGTGTTACTGATGAACAGTTGACATTTTCACCTCATGCAAGGCTGGCCCCTCACAGAAGCCGTAGCAGGCACCCCATTTTCTAGTGCTGGGTTCTAGTGGAGGCCCTCTCCTCCTCGAGTCCCTGGTTCCTCCACGCCAGCCCAGGGCACAGGCATTTCAGGGATGATGGCATTGCTTCTCCTTTGAAACCACGCCATGTGTGGTGTTGGCAAGTCCTAGGGAAGAGCAGGATCCAGGTCTCAGAAGCTGGGAAAGGTCAGCCCTTGAAGGGAAAACAGGACTGCCACCTACTAACTTATCCAGGAGAGAGACACGCTGCCAACAGAGGGCTGGGAGACCAGAGCATGAGCCCAGCAGGACAAGTAGAGGTTCACTTTGAGGAAAAATTGTGCCCACTTTCCTCTCTCTGCTGCTGTTGCCCTCAGCACCCAGAGAAGACAGGGCTGTGCGGATCACATTCTGTGAACACCTTCCAGGGCCCTGCTGCCTCCCCTCCACATCCTCCTGACTCCAGCCTGAAGTGAGGTGCTTGGACGGCCAGCGACACTGCCCACATGTCCCAGGTGTGGAGGCTCTTAGGATTTGTGTAGTAAAGCGAGTGGGAAAGGAAGAAAGCAAGTTATTGAAAAGAAATCTTTATTGTTAAATACAACACAAAAGTGCAAAACTTTATTGTAACCGCCACCTAAGTCAAGGAACCTATTTCCCCAGGAGGCTGTCCATGTGATCCTGCCAATCACAGCCTGCCCTCCTTCTAAGGAGTACTCCCTCTACTAAGGAGTACTATCCTTACTTAGAGGAAGCACTGCCCAAGGAGGCAAACCTTAGTGATAAGGCTCTGCCCTTTACCTGAATGTCCTTTAAGTCTGAAGGGTCCCCCTCTACCTTTGTTGCAGAACCTGGGTAACTTGAGGAAATGAGCATTTCTTGAGTAACTGCTATGTGCTGTCTTATAATTGTCTCATCACTTGTCAGGGAACAGGAAGAGACATCCATCTTCCATGCTCCCTAGCTAGTATTTGGGATGGGATGGGATGAAAATATTTGGGCGGAATGGGATGAAAAGATGAAGGAGAAAGAAGATTCGGTCCCCAAGCTGTGTTCTTTCTATACACCCCTGAAATTTCCAGTTAATGTTACTAGTCCCTTGGGCAAAGCTGCGAAGAGAAGGTCAGGAAAGGCCAGAAGATACATGTGCCCTGTTGGAGCCAAAGGACCACATGGGGTGTGCTCTGTGTTTAGCTACTCCCTGGGGTGAGGTGGTGCCCATGGCAATGCCACACTGTGACACATTCTCCTAAAACATTTGAAGTACTCTTAGAAAGCTTTGGGGCTTCCCAGGTGGTGCTAGGGGTAAAGAACCCGTCTGCCAGTGCAGGAGACATAAGAGACATGGGTTCGACCCCTGAGTCGGGAAGATCCCCTGGAGGAGGGCATGGCAACCCACTCCAGTATTCTTGCCTGGAGAATCCCATGGGCAGAAGAGCCTGGTGGGCTACAGTCCTTAGGGTCGCAAAGGGTTGGACATGACTGAAGCGACTTAGCACGCATGTAGAAAGCTTTAATAGGTCTCCTGCACAGGTGGTGATGGCGAGTCTTGGGAGGGCACGAGGCTAGGTTCAGGGCTGCTGGCAAGGTGCTGGTGGAGACAGGGGCAGAAGCTTGGCTCTCCTAGGGGCCTCATGATGCCTAAAGTCTGAAGTGCTCCAGGAGCCTCTGCTGGCCCAGGCTACCTCTGCCCATCTCCTGTTGCTCTGGAAGAGCCTTTTCCTTGGCCATAGGTTTCCCAGGACCCAAGGCAGTAGGGCTTTCCCCAACCAAACCACAAACGCTCTCTAAACTATCACAGCTTCACCACGGGTGAAACTGGCCCCACAGTGTGGGGAAAGCACCAACTGCCTTGTTTCTTTGCAAAAATGTGGCCCCATTTCAGAAGGCTGACTTGGGAGCATCGTTGGGGAACACCTGTCATGAGAATAGAGTGGCATCAACTTATTCATAGGAAAAGGTCAGCGTTCATTCCAGTCCCAAAGAAAGGCAATGCCAAAGAATGTTCAAAGTGAAAGTTAAGTCACTCAGTCGTGTCCAACTCTGTGTGTGACCCCATGGACTGTAGCCTACCATGCTCCTCCGTCCACGGGATTTTCCAGGCAAGAGTACTGGAGTGAGTTGCCATTTCCTTCTCCAGGGGATCTTCCTGACCCAGGGATTGAACCCCGGTCTCCCACATTGTAGGCAGATGCTTTACCATCTGAGCCACCAGGGAACTACCGCACAATTGCACTCATCTCACATGCTAGCAAAGTAATGCTCAAGATTCTCTAAGCCAGGCTTCAGCAGTACATGAAAGCTGAATTTAGAGAAGGCAGGGAAACCAGAGATCAAACTGCCAACATCCACTGGATCATAGGAAAAGCAAGACAGTTCCAGAAGAACACCTGCTTCATTGAAGACACTAAAGCCTTTGACTGTGCGGATCACAATAAACTGTGGAAAATTCTTAGAGATGGGAATACCAGACCACCTGACCTGCCTCCTGAGAAACCTGTACGCAGGTCAAGAAGCAATAGCTAGAACTGGACATGGAACAACAGACTGGTTCCAAATAGGAAAAGGAGTATGTCAAGGCTGTATATTGTCACCCTGCTTATTTAACTTCTATGCAGAGTACATCATGAGAAATGCTGGGCTGGATGAAGCACAAGCTGGAATTAAGATTGCAGGGAGAAACATCAGTAACCTCAGATATGCAGATGACAGCACCCTTATGGCAGAAAGTGCAGAAGAACTAAAGAGCCTCTTGATGAAAGTGAAAGAGAGTGAGAAAGCTAGCTTAAAACTCAACATTCAAAAAACTAAGATCACGGCATCTGGTCCCATCACTTCACGGCAAATAGGTGGGAAAACAATGGACACAGTGACAGACTTTATTTTCTTGGGCTCCAAAGTCACTGCAGATGGTGACCGCAGCCACGAAAATAAAAGACTCCTTGGAAGAAAAGCTATGACAAACTTAGACAGCATATTAAAAAGCAGAGACATTACTTTGCCAACAAAGCTCCATATAGTCAAAGCTATGGTTTTTTCCAGAAGTTATGTATGGATATGAGAGATGGACCATAAAGAAGGCTGAATGTCAAAGAATTGATGCTTTTGAACTATGGTGTTGGAGAAGACTCTTGAGAATCCCTTGGACTGCAAGGAGATCAAACCAGTCCATCCTAAAGGAAATCCGTCTTGAATATTCATTGGAGGGACTGGTGCTGAAGCTGAAGTTCCAATACTTTGGCCACCTGATATGAAGAACTAACTCATTGGAAAAGACCCTGATGGTGGGAAAGATAGAAGGCAAAAGGAGAATGGGATGACAGAGGATGAGATGGTTGGATGGCATCACCGACTTGATGGACACGAGTTTGAGCAGGCTCCCGGAGATGGTGAAGGACAGGGAGGCCTGGCATGCTGCTGTCCATGGGGTCACAAAGAGTCAGACATGACTGAGCGACTGAACTGAACTGAACTGAACTGAACTGAACTTACACATAAGTCCCTCAGGGGTTTCTGAGAGTTCTCAAAAAAGAGGAGTATTTTCTCCAGAATAGCCACCCTGCCAGAGGCACCAAGGATACCTCCAGTCGGGGTGTACACAACCCAGCCCCAGGGGACCTCACTCACCTGGATGAACCACCTGCATAGCTGTGTCGGTGGCTCTGGTCGGCGCTTCACCTACCCGCTCAGATAGGAGAGCAGCACTAGAGCGTCAGAGAGGAAAACAACATGCCTGAGGTAAGTCCTATATTCTTGGCAGTGCAAAATGATCAGAAGGAGAGTGTTCTGGTGAGAAGGGAAAGTTAGAGTGAAAGTGAGCGGGGGAGCCAAAGAGACGTTCAGTGAGCGGAGTGGCATGCTTGGGAGAAAGGAAGCCGGAGAAATGCAGAAGCCAGGTGGCCCAGCAAAGAAAGTGGAGACCTAGGGTCCTATGACTAGCGTGGAAAGACCTCCTTCAGGGATTTTCACTGAGGATCCCGAAGGCCCAGAACAGGGCCTGGAATGACTGGAGAACAGGCTTCTTCAGAGCACACGTCTAGGGGGCACCCTCCAGTGCATCTGTGTGACCGGCACCCCTGGACGCTCAGCCAGGGAGGGCTTGTCTACAAAGTCTTCAAAATCTTGTTTCAGGGAGACAGAGGAATCTGCTCCCGTCAGATAGTCACAAGGTGTCTAATGTAAGAAAGCGTAAAGAATGCTAGCCACTTGGAATTGCACCACTGCCACAGAGGGGGTGCCAGCTTGGTCCTTCTCCCAACCCAGTCATCCAGGTAGCCTACAGGAAGTCCCAGCTCTGACTTTGGGCTGAGATCTCAATACCCACGGGAAGAATGAGGCAAAAACTCCTATGCTACGAGGCTGAGGCGTGGGCCTGAGGAAACAGGTTTAAATTGCATCTTGAGAAAATTTCCGATGGTAAGCGCTGTGCTGTCCAGGGGCGACCTCTGGAGATCTAGTCCCTGCGGATCCCGAGCCAGATTAAAAGTCGGTCTAGAAAGGTCAGAGCCCGGGACATCCAACCATCACTAGAAAAGGGGGGGAGACAGACGGAGTTGTATTTACAACACCAGAACCTGTGTTAGGGGGTTACTGGATACTACAGGGCCTAGTTTAATTTGCTGGCTGGAGAAAAGACCCCAAGTTTCATGCTGTTTAAAAGTGGACAAATATGGGGTTGGCCAGACAGAAACACTCTGAAAGGCAGGAGTGAGCTAGGGTGGCCGCTAGTCATCATGTTCCGGTCCCCACTCCTGTCTGCCAAAGCTGAATGAATACTCAGCTGCTACTTGAGGATGTGCCAATCACTGGTCTGCCTAGGCTTAGGGATGGAGAACACAGGATGGGCAAACTCCCTGTGGCTGCTACACGGATAAGCCAGGGCCAGGCAGGAAGGCTGGCCTGAAGTCCGAGTCCCCCACTTTCATAAGGATAAGCCTTGTTCTCAGGGTTAGCCCCCGCTGCCTCCTATATTAATGAAACCTTTCCTTCGTGCCCTTCCTCTGCCAGCTGGGGCTTGGACCAGAGTAAAACAAGGTGAGAGCACAATACTCACTTCTCAGTCTACTGCTGTTTCCGTGACATTGCCCAGTGAAGCTGTGTTTGAACCTAATCAGCAGTTCGCAACCGGGGCGGCACTGCCTCCTGAAAGTGGCTGAAAATGTGTATTGGGAGCGGCAGGGGGTGGGTGGGTGGGCTGGGTTACCCAATGGGTGGGAACACTACTGGCATTTAGTAGGAGGAGCAGGTGGGGGAGGTTTGCAAGGAATGCCAGACTGGCTACATTCTCTGGAGTTCTACACAAGGAAGAATTGTCTGCCTGAAAAGTCATTTTGTTTTACATGGAGAAGCAAACCCACCATGAGAACCACTGTCTGTCTCAAAGTGAAAAAATGCACAAACCCTACTGCCTTCCCCTTTCTTCCTATTCCCACCCAAAGTCTCTTCTCATTTAAACTGATGATATAAGAATCAGAGGGGCCATAGCCAGGGTCCCACCCTGCAGGAGGCCTCCTTACCTGGGCATCTCAGTGTGGATAGAGCACCCGTCATCCAGAAGCATGTCAAAGCCATGCAGACTTGCTAGCAAAGAAATGAGACACAGTTGAGACAAGGCAGAGACCAGATGTGCTTCAGGGGCAGGGTGGAGGGATTTCCGTTCCACGTGGATGGGGCCAGGTTCCCCATTGAGGGAGATGGGGTGATCTGTTGAGAGGAATCTGAAAGAGTTTCCCAGAGCCCATATGCTCCTCCAGTAAGCAAGAAGATGGTGAGACTATATATGATAAAGGAGTACATTATGCTAACCACTTAGAAGACAAAATGCCCCAAATCTGAATAATGGGGCAGCTCAAAGACTGGACTATGCATAGCAGGGAGGGATGGTGACTGAACCCATGGCACTGACCGGGGTCAGTGCTGTCCAGTTAGTTCACCCGCTCAGCAGTGTCACAACAGCAGCTGCCGATGTGGTGCAGAGGGAGTACAGAGGACTGTGTGTGTGACAGTTCTTTTCAAAAGCATTAAGGCAATATTCTAATTTTTTAATTAAACATAATATATATGGCTCTTAGTATGTACCAGGTGCTTGTTCTAAGTAATTAACAAATGTTAAATCCTCATACAACCATATATTTTAATTTTTTAATTAAACATAATATATATGGCTCTTAGTATGTACCAGGTGCTTGTTCTAAGCAATGAACAAATATTAAATCCTCAAACAACCGTGTTAGATATTGTCATTCTGGCCCAAATCACACAGCTAATAAGCGGCAGAGCAAAGGTTTACACCCCGTCTGGGTCCAGCATCCATGCTCTAGACTATTATTAACCAAGCTCCTTTTTGATGCAATGTACATCAAAAGCTTTAAGATTTTGCATGTCCCTGACCTAGAAATGCCTTTTAAAAGAATTTAACCTAAGGAAATAAGCAGCACCACCCAGGAAGAATTTACATATGAGAATATTCATGCAGTGGTAAACCAGAACTACCTACACACCAAGGGTTACTTAAGTCAGGGCATTCTACAGAGAAGTTTTTGGAGAATTCCTCCCACTCACTGCCTCTCAATGTACTCCCAGCTGCACTTAAGACCCAAAAGTGGAGGAAAAGAAAGCAATGGTGGATATTATGCTCCACACTGGCACCAGGCCCCATACTAAGGCACAATCACGTACTTTGGTCTCTTTTAATCCAAACACCACGCACTTACTAGTCCAGTTTTATGGATGAACAAAGTGAGAGCCAGGAGGCAGATAAAGGATCCACAGAATAAATGGTAGAGCTCATTTCAGAACGCACATTGCTGACTGCCCTTTCCATACCAACCTGCTATTTCAATATGAAGGGGCCTTCTCAACTAAATCATTTCAGCACTCTGCCTTGATCACTCTCAAGAGAATCTCAGTGTGTGAATTTCTCCCTTCGGAAGCCAAATGGTCTGGCCTCTTTAAAAATTCACCATTATACTTGTATGGAATTATGCTCTAGGGTCCAAAAATGGCAGAGACTGAAAGATGATCATCTGCTATCAAAAACTGGTCTTTACCCAATTAAGAGAAAATTATCTTAAGTGCATAAAAATTAATTTATTGAATCCTAAAGGAAAGCAATCCTGAATACTCATTGGAAGGACTGATGCTGAAGCTGAAGTTCCAAGACTTTGGCCACCTGATGTGAAGAGTTGACTCCCAACAATAAAAATTAAATTATTGAAAACTAGGTGCCGAATGCCACTTGGAGCACGTCCCATGCATTATCCAACTCAATTCTCATTATAATTGTTAAGGTGAAAATTCTCTTATTCCCGTTTTAAGTAGAGGTGTTTAGTGAATTGTCCATGTGGTAAATGAAAACTGGACAGTGGTCAACAACAGAGAAAGAAAGCAAGAATCTACAGGGCTAGGGTCTCAGAGGCTGGGTGCTCACACTGCACAGCCCTGGAAGACACGGCTGCTCCCACGAGAAACAGGCACGTCCTCTAGTTCCATCCAGAGCCAAGCCTCAGAGCCTGACTGCCAAGCCTGCCCCCTTCACGCTCACATATCTTGAGCTGCTTGGCCAATGTCACCTGAGTTCCAGTGGGTCAGCAGGAGGGCACACAACTCAGGGTAAACCATGGAGGAGCAGGCAGACGTGGCAAAGCCTACAAACTGCTCTTTGAGGGCAGTGGTATGCAGGAGTTTGGATGAGAAGACCAGTCCCTTGACTTTGTACTTTGAAAACTCATACCCTAGCACAAATCAAAACTAAGTTCTTGGGGAACTGGACAGCACCCCTTAACAGGACAGGTTCCTACATCCTACACGTAACCTCTGCATGATGATGTGGGCAATTAGGCTTTTTAGGATTCTGCCCTGCAAGAGACCAAGAGGGAAGGCAGGTAATTAGCTGTGGATGGTGTCGTTGGTTATACACTGGGATATCAAGTGCTCCAGCACTGGTCCTGCCTTTACTTAGCACTTTAATCCAGACCTTGGCAGGTAAAATGAAGGGGCTACAGTGTGTGACCCACGAGGCTCCAAGGGTCTGACTTACATGTGTCTTTTCCTTAGAAGTTTTCAGAAGGGTCAAACCTTTACATGACTGAGCTGGTTAGTGGGCATCTGTAGAGTGAGTTCATATCAGGAGCCCCCTCACTTGCTTACTGTCCTATCCTGAGGAAGATATTAGAGACTAAACAGTATGCCCCCAAATTATTAAGTTGAAGTCCTTCCACCCAATACCTCAGAATGGAACCGTATCTGGGGACAGTGACTTTAAAGAGGTAATGAAGTTAAAATGAGGCCATTAAGATAGACCCTAATCCAACCTGATTCATACGATAAGAAATGGGGGACAGGCAGAGGGGCACCAGGGATTGGAGGGCTCAGAGAGAGGCATCAGAAGAGAGGAAGAGAAACCACCCAGCTAACACCCTGACCCTGGGATTTCTAACCTCTATAACTGTAACAAAGTAAATTTCTGTTAAGCCGCCCAGACCACATCCTAACAAACTAATACTGCAGAGGGTTCGATCCACTTTACACTTTAACCACAGCTTACCATGATTCAGAATGATAAGTGAGCAAAAAATTCAAAAGGCTCTTTGGTTAATACTTTTAATGATATGATTATAATTATACAACTTCCATTATTCAACATTTTGTATAAAACCAGTTTACAATACACAAATGTGACAATATGTATCAAACTACATAGATATGCCAAGTTTACAGGCCATTATGAAGCTTTATCTTAAAAATACCTTCAGGAAAATAAACATTCATTCAGCCAGTTCTCTCAGCTTTATAAAATATGATTAGAAATATACATTTTACTTAAAAAAATCAAGACAATGATTGATCAAATATTGATTAATCAGTTACATTTTAAAACCTTTAATAATCTATACATGAGTGCAGGTTAGATAAAAGTCTGCAAATCATTGATATAAAACTGCAGTAATATAATCAGATGAACATATTTGCTGACAGTTAATTCTACTGGGCAATTAAGGAGGTAATTTCCTACACAGTATAGGTGAACTGTCCAGTCGATTAAACACATCTGTAGTATTTCCGTGTAGGGACATGGAGAATACCCAGATTTAAGCGAAAAGGGAGAGCAGCAGCTAGACTCACAGGACAGTTTCGAGGGGAGAAAACTGTTACAGAATTAAAACAGACTTTTAAAGTTG